>NC_057879.1:26250419-26587503 GCF_019740435.1 Gambusia affinis
TGATAATTCTGATGATATTTGACAAAATGTAATGTTTATTTCTTGTTTCATTACTAATTTTAAGAGGTAAAGCACTTTGATCTCACTTGTTGTGTAATATCAATACCATTAAACTTTACTTGAGTTTATATGTCACCATAGTTGACGTACTTCGGATAAAACAAACTTTTCCTTAATTCTCTTCTTCGGCCTGCAGGTTCTCCCAGGAATAGGAGCAGAAACAGACGGGCTGAACATACGGGTCCCTCCTGCAGCCGGCGGGGATTATTGGACCTGTCCCTATGCGGGCCGCAGGAAACAAAACCCAAGAAAAGACAGAAAACCACCGGAAAACAGAAAACAGTGACCTCACTGAATCCTGAAGCAAACCTGAGCTCTAAAGCTAAACTATAATCAATAATTTAACCGTCTGACTTCAGATTAGTGGAAATTATAGTGTCGATTTCTTTGTTTGGGGGCAAAGGCCTGGCAACAATGGGAGCAAACAGAAGGACTGGTGATGACCCAGTTCACAAGCCAACCTTCATCCCTGGAGGCTAAATCTGCAGCAGCAGAACAAACGGACACATCATCAGCGATTTAACTCGATTCGTCATGTCTGACGGCCAAACGACGACCAAAAACAGACCCCAGTGCAGCTGCCACATTTTAGTGAAAGAAAACTAAAACTGCACAACAGATTAAATTAAAACAATCATCATCACAATGGCAACAGACGGCTTGGACGCAATATTTGGTGTGATGCATCCACACTCTGAAAACTGATGATGTCTGCATGTTTCATTTGTTCTTTCTTTTTAAACATGAAAAAGTATTGTTTTTATTTGTTTGTTTATGAGTCAGATTCAAAATAATGAAGAAAAGGTTTCAATTTAAGTCTTGGGTCAAAAATACTAAATGGAAATCATCCGACAAGAGGCTGCATTGTCTCTTCTTGTTTCAATCTGGTGGATATTCTGGTTTGAAAGTTCCTATTTTGTGTTAAATATTTTTATTTATTTGTCTCTTTTGTAGAAATCAGTTTAAACTTTGACATTCAGGAGTTGTTCTGGGTATTTTTTGTCAAAAAAGCAAAATTTTATTGATCTCAATTAACTTGTAAAACCAATAAGAACATGAAACATCCAATGTGGCGAATACCTTTTTATATTCACTGTGCAATTAAGTAGAATTATCTGCTAAACTCAAAATTTTTGTAGATTTTTTTTTCAGAGAAGTAAATAAACCAATTTTTAAGAACATATTTTGTTTTCCAGCAAAATAATGGAAGATTTTTGGGACGAAAAGCACCAAACTCAAAATATGTTCATATGAGTCTCATATCAGTTGATATCAATAATTATTAATTAGTTTTTTTTGTTTGAAATATCTCAAAATACTTCCAAACTGGTGTTGTGACATTTCCTGTCTTATCCACAGTATTTTTTTACCCCAATAGGGGGTCTTTTTGTGGGCTCTAGTGTTCCTTATATGAAAGTAGGCTGACAGGAAAGGGGGGGGGAAGACTTATGGCAAATATCGCCAGATCCGGGAATCGAACCCGCGTCGAGGACTCAAGGCCTCCAAACGTGGGACATGATATCCCCTACACCACCACGGCACGCCCTAGCCACAGTATTTTTAAAGAGCAATGAGGCACGGTGCCTTAAACGTTAAACTGCTGCTGCGCAAGTTACTCAACAGGTCGTTGCTAGGCACCCAAAGAATGAGTGAGTTGCTAGGTAACCAAAGAATTAACTTTTTTAACCTAAAGTTATCAGATTTTGTGACATAATCATGACTTTAATGATTTTTTACAGGGATTTTATGTGACACAGTACCATGAAGTACATATTTTTAAACAATATCTGAAAAATGTGTCATTTGTTCGCCTTTTATACTGATAACCTAAAATAAAAAGCTTTACCAACACAAAATTCACCTTGCTTTCTACATACTATCAGCAGCATATGGTGGCAAGGCAACAGGAAGCCACCTTTCAGACTTACGGGAGGTGAAGCATGTGTTGATGAACGCCCTGACTTTCATCCAAAAACTGAGACCATCTGCTTGGGAAAGTATCCCAAGGCAGGTCAGAGGACAGGAGAACCGGCCGTTCAGTCTCCAACCAATCCAACGCATTAAATATTCAACAAAACCAACTGTAGTCACACATGGTTTGGAAATAAAATGGTTTCTGTGTGAGCCAAGACATACATGAAGAGGCACAGAGATTCTTTAATCTGTTAATGATTTGAAGAAAAGGAGACCAGAAGGATGAAAATAAGGAGGGAAAATTGATGAAACCAAGTTGAAAAGGAAGAAAAATCTTTACAGCCGGACAAAAAGACATAAAAGTCTCAAGAGGTTAATAAGGGGAAGGAGGACATCAGAAACGGGAATACTGTCACATTGAGACAGAATAAAGCTTTAATTGAGATGTAAGGGGAGGTGGATCTGTTTTAAAGGCCAACAGGGAGAGGAGACCTTTCTAAAGGCCAACAATCGGTTTCATCTTCACTAAAACTACCGAGCTTCATTTGAAAAATGTAATTAAAACACAGCCCACTTCAAAGGATAACAACATAATCTCTAAAAATGTCTAACAACCCACCAAAAAACTGGATTTACTGATAACAGAGATGGTTCAGTTTCAGTTAAAAACAGGAAAAATCTGTCAAATCTGAGAGGAAAAACCAGTGTACAACAAAATTTGGGTGCAGTTCTCCAGATAAAAGCAATATCTCACTTAAAAAGTGAAAATAAATAATTACTTGTATATCAACTTAACCCTCGATAAAAAGTTAACTTAAACTAAAATAGATTTTAAATAGTTTGACTTGAACTTATTATAGAATTGTTTCCTGATTTATGGTTCAATTTGTAGAAAAAGTTATTTTATAAGTTTGGAGCAGCTTTTATTAACAATCTAGAGGTTTGTTGTCTTTAATCCCCTGCAACAATCACAGTTTAGATGCAGTTTCTGCTGGAAGTTTGTCTGCAGGAGGTTCGCCGCCACCTTGCAGCCCGTCAGTCGGTTTAATCTTCTCTTCTGCGTCTGGCAGCTCGACACATCCTGGATTTACACAAAGGCTTCCTGATTCGTGCAACGATTCTCCTGCCTGCCGCCTGAAGTTTCACCTTTCATCATGTCCTTCCACTGCTTCACAAATGATCCTCGTCCACCAACAAAATTCCCTTTAAAGATGCGAAAATCAGATTTTGTTCAAGGACTGTGGGAAGTGGGTCGACCTTCTGACCTCTGCAAACAATGCTGGCATTATGAAACGCTGTCAGCGATCTGCAATAAAAGCAGTTTGGCTCCAGGTGTTTCATTACAGCTCTATTCTCAAAATCTGAGCTTTTTGTCCTTTCTGCCCACCCTTAAACCCGTCAGCTACCTATGGAGCTACACTGCAGCCACGAGGCTTGTTCAAAAGACAAAAAAATTTTAACTGAAAAAACAAAAAGTTTTGAAATGGAAAAGAATTGGTTTGAAACCAATACTCTACCTCATAGCTATGGAGTTAAACTGGTGCCATAAAGTTTGTTCAAAAGTAAAACATTTTTAATCTTAAGAAGATTTTTATTCTCAAATAAATTGAAAATGAAAAAGTTTTCAAAAAGGAAAAAAATTATTTGAAACTGGAAAAAGTTGTTTTGAATGTGAAAAAAATGTTGAAGATTCAAGGTTCAAACTTTTGGCCCCGTTTTGGCGTCAGAAGACGGTGGTGTGGAATCATCACTGACAACTCCCCACATTTCTTTTTTCTTTCGAACAAACTTTATGGCCCCAATTTAACTCCATACACACCTCACCACCATCTCACTCCGTCTTCAAGGTATCTTATTTCCAAAAACAAATACATTTTATGAACCAGTTGAATGTGGCCTGACTCATGTCGGTGGGAATGCAGAAGCTCAGCGCTGGTTTACATGAGTAAGGGAGGTTATAAACTGAGTGTGGGCGCTTTGCGGCGTTTTTCTGTGTGTTTGTGAAAAGTTTATGTTTGTCGTCTCACTTCAAACCTCATGTTTACCAAGAGTTACACATCCAGCATCAACCTGAAGACCCAACGGTCTCCTGCAGACCTCAGCTTACATCTTCTGCCTACGACAAGCTAACAGAATGAAGCTAAAATTAATTTCCATTCTCAGACTCCTCTGTTACAGAAGGAAAAGTATTTTGTAGGACGAGGCGAGTCTTTTCTATAAAAATGGAAAATAAAGAAAAAACGTCTGTTGTAGATATGCAAAGTAGATTATTAAATATTTATTCAAACTGTCCTGAAGAATAACATGAAATAGATCATCTGTGAAGAAAATATATCAATGTCCTCTGCTTTCTCCCAGTGGTAACTGGAAGCAACCAATCAGAGTCCGGAGGCGGGTCTTAGTGCTGTCAATCACCCCCAACAGTTTTAACAAATGTGTAAAAAAAAAAAAACTTCTGTAAAAAGTCACATACTGCAACTCTCAGGGCCAGATCACTTGGAAAATGTGTTTTAGGTGCCTCAAAACTAGCAAAGAAATTTTCCTTTTTTGTCGTTTTTGTTAGTTTGTGTCGACATGTTGGAAACAGTCCAGGTGATTATTTGAGTTTGCTGACAGATTAATTTGATCCGAAACTCAGATCATTCACCACGTTTCCTGAATCAGTTCAAGCCCATGAAGATGTGGCTCTGTTGAGCTCAGCAGATAATTTATTTTCCACCTGAACATGTTTTGATGAGAACCAGACTCCTGCAGAACTCTGCAGAGGATGACATGTTCCAGTTTTAACTCGGCAGAGTCACTGACCAGTTTCCATGACGGTAGCCATGGCAACGCGTGTTAAACGTGAAGCTACGCATGTACAGCTGAACTTTAGATGATGTGAATAATGACTCACAGACCCCTTTTTAAAAATAAGAGAAATATTTTAGTCTGTAGTGCTATACATGTAACTGTGTAAAAATAATTACAATGGAAAACTTTTGCACACAAACTAAATCCTGAACTTTAAAAAGTGCAAATTTTGAGGAAAAACAGATCAAGACCTGCTCAACTTTAAACACCATTTTATAAGCTATTAATAATAAAAATAGCAACAGCTTGCAGATACACACACACACACACACATATATATATATATATATATATATATATATATATAATGTCTTATTCTCACGTTTAGCTTACATAGGCCTAACATTCAACTTCATTTACTTGTTGCAAAATACTGTTTTTAACTTGCATTGTTTCAAAATGAGCTTCATGTAGCTGAGGAGTAAATATAAGTTCTTAGTGTAGTATAGTTAATCATTTGTACGTCTTTCATACTGCTGCTAATTGATATGCATTAGTGGATTGGGCAGTGCCTGTTAGTCGCTATGTGATGCATTAAGTTTTGCGCCACAATAAAGGCGTAAAAAAGCTGATAAACAGGTGAAGAACAAAACTAGACAAAACCACTTCTATTCTGCTAATTATCGCTCTGTGTGTGTCGGCATCACCGTACACGCAGACCCGTTGCCATGGCAACCGACAGACAACAGCTCAACGAGCAGATAGAGCGGAGATACGTTCGAGCCTGAGGGGAATCAATCCCAAACAACTAACATTTCCCACACAGAAAAGAAGCAAAAACACCAAAACAGAGCTTTCAGTCTGTTACAGGATGTCGTCAGGCTCGATGTTTATATTGTGATTGTTGATAAATTTTCACCTGAACACAGCGGCGGTTGATTAACTGATTTAAACACCTGCTCTACTGATGACTTGGTGTGCGAGTTGTCCTCTTTTCGTGCTAAAGCAGGGGTCTCAGACTCGCGGCCCGCGGGCCAACTGCGGCCCTCGGGACGATAGTTTGTGGCCCCCACCTTAATATGAAAGTTTAATGTTAGTGTGGCCCGCGAGCAGTGATGTCAGTAACGCGTTAATTTGTAACGTGTTACTGACGTCGGACCACTTTTTTCAGTAACGAGTAATATAACGCATTGCTATTTCAAGTCAGACTACAGTTACTTATCAAAATCATTTTTGCGTTACTATCTTCTTTTGTAATTTAATTGTATTTCCTCTACTCGTCTTGTCGAGTGACCGACGTCTCTATGCGACAGAAATGTAAACAATGGAGGGAGATGCGCATTTTGTTGGTGGAAAAACTGGAACTATTTTGAGATTCTGCTGACAAGTCCGATTATTATAAGCGGCTTTGGGCTTCATTTTTTAAAGTTGCTTGCCGATTTAATGAGTGGCGGGTTGCGCCTTTTTGGGCTCGTTTTTGAACGTGAAGTTGCTCATTTGGGTTTGGAAATAAGCAAAGACTCATAATAAATCCCAAAATTTGTTCGTCATTAAGGTAGTCTTACTCCATCTCTCCCTGTTCATCATTTCTCAGATGATCCGTCCCGCTGTGTCTTTGTTAATGTCAAGTTAATATATTACCTCTGAATGACATCGAGCTTCGCGTTGCGCTCCAGAAAACTACAAACATCGAGACTAATATGAACAGCGCAATAAACGTGAAAACAGCCACGAATGAACGTGTCCGTAGTTTCCAATAATTATAATGGCAACTTAATTCTAATTATTAATACTAAGATAAGTGTCGCAAATCTGTGCAGCCATCTGAGCTGTGAGCTGCAGGAGGAGATCTGTGCGCAGTGACACCAAATGCAGGGCCGTAACGCAGAACCTGGAGGCCGGGGGGGAGTGGGGGGGAGGGCTTTAAAATCCTTCTTAGAGTTTTCCAGACAACAGTGGACCACACAAACTACTCACGTTTTTTATTTTTCTACAATCTCCTCTTCAGTTCAACCTTATCAGTGGAGACACATTGTTGATGTTACCATTATAAAATAGCTTACAAAAAAGTATTGGCAAAGCTCAATGTGATTTTCCCAGGAGGCAGAGCGTTGTTGGCAGCTGCTGAAAGTAACTAAAAAGTTACTTTTAGTGTAACTTAGTTACTTTCCAACTCAAGTAGTCAGTAATATAACTAAGTTACTTTTTCAAGGAGTAATCAGTAGTCAGATTAAAGTTACTTTTTCAAAGTAACTATACCAACACTGCCCGCGAGTTTGATATGATTGGCACTTTTCAGTGTTGTGTGCGGAGCTGACCTAACTTACCAATCACAGTGCTTCAAATGGAGCTCATTGACCCGCAGTGCCTCTCTGAACTCAAAGCCAAGTTCAGGGAGGTGAGTGGAAAAGCAGACAAGCTTGGGCAATTTTTGAGAGAATTGCCACCCAGCTTCCCTGAGCTTTCCCGAATGTTCAAGCGGACCATGTGTCTTTTTGGGAGCACATACTTGTGCGAAAAGCTCTTCTCTACCTTGAACTTCAATAAGTCCAAGTACAGGTCCAGACTTACTGACAAGCATCTCCAAGCTCTACTTAGGGTCTCAACTGCCTCCTCCCTTAAGCCAAATGTGGCTCGGCTATGCGAGAGGAAACGCTGCCAGACCTCTAGCAGTAAGAAGTAGGCAGAAGAAACAGTTTATAAACTGTTATATTCATAACAGTTTATGTTCAATGTTCCATTCATGTTCAGAAAGTTAAAGGTTAAAGAACTGTTAATACAGCCATTTGAATCTGAATTATTATAATTACATTTATCTAGTCTTCTATAGCTGCTGTGTTATTATTATATTTTATTTATTTATTACTGATTAATTTTTTTTCTTATGAATTGTTAATTAATTTATTTTTTCATCTTATTTTGTGTTTAAAAAATAGAAATAAAGACATTTGATAACATTGGAATGTTTTTGTAAGAGCTTTTCTTGTGGAAAACCCGATGCGGCCCAGCCTCACCCAGACTCTACCTCCATCGGCCCCCAGGGAAATTGAGTTTGAGACCCCTGTGCTAAAGGAACCAAAACGCACCGAGCAGCGCAGCACATTAAGGCCCCTGTATGCTAGCTAACTGCGATTTCACACCTGATAGTCTGGTGGATTTGGTTCGATTGGGCACCAAAACTGCAACATTTGTAATATTTTTACTTCATTGAGTCAAATGAACCAAACCCTTTGAAAAACCTGTTCCCTTCTTCACCTGTGGGGGCGCTGCACCAGAAACCACTGGAAGGAAAAGACTCAAAAACCTCAAAGACACCGAAAGCAACTTCCTTATTCATGAAATAACCCTCATCATTTTTAAACTCGGCCAGAATTGTGCAAGACATTTCAGAGGCTAAAGCTGGTCGAACTCACCATCGCCTCAGAAACGGAAACAGAGAAGCGTCAGATTTTAGTGGTCATAGTATTTCAATTGTTTTGGGTACGCCATTTCTCATGTTAGTGCTACACTAACACGATTATGTTGGCTTTTTAAATTTTTTTTAAAGGTTTTATTGGCTCTAGTGGCCTTCATTTGATAGTTAATTGACAGAAAATTGGGTAATGACAGAAGGGGGAAGATATGCCAGGCCGGGAATCAAACCCGCGACTGCCGCGTTGAGGACTAAGGCCTCCTTATGTGGGTTGTGCTTAACCCCTGCACCACCACAGCACATCCCAGTGTTGGCTATATTTAACCGGAATGCCCTGCGCTGTAGTTCATGTCCTGCTTTTGGCGCGGTCTACGTTCCACTTGGAGTTCACATGCATTTGAACCGCACAAGAGTTTATTTCAAACTAAATAAAACCAAGATTTGTAGGCTGGCCAGAGTTCTTGGATCGATTTTTTATTCACACCTCCCCAAATGAAACGGACTTTCTATTCACATGGACTGGAGTTTGATGACAGCGGACTGAACACAGCTTTGGTTCTTCTTACATAAGTTGCCGTCAAACTTAAGCAGTTAATCTTCAGGAAATGGAAATAAAACTTTTAAAAAAGCTGTTTCTAAAGCATCTTTTCAGTTGATTTAAATATTTGCCAGTATTCCAGTTACTGCTGACAAAGCAGAAGTGAAACAATTAAGTCCGGGTCGAGTTTGCTTTCTGTCCATCTTACATTTCACTGATCTGTTCTTCTCTTAATCGTCCACAAAAAGGAAGGACAAATGAGCAGAGAAAGACCTCTGGATCACCATGTTGTGTCTTGGAGCTAAAAACGGTGAAACCTCGCTAATGTCCCTGAAGCACAGACCTGGAAGCACCAGACAGAAACAAGAGCGTAGGAGGGAGATAAAATAAAACCCAAACAGCTCCGAGCCAGCAAACGCACCTCCATTATTCCTCTGAAGGCAGCTGGAAAGGAGCCACCAGAATCTGGAGGAGCGTCCCGTCCAGCCACATTAAAGTTTTAATCATTTCTCAAAACTGAAGCCAAGTGTAGATGTGACAAAATTTCAACTAAATTTAGATTTTTGGTTAGTTTGTGTGTAGGTTTAAACATTTCTTATATTTTTTCATCCAACTGTTCAGTTCAAGGCAAACAAACAAGCTGAGCTGTAAAGCAGAAAATTTTAACTTGCTGCGTTTCCACTTCAAATTGAGCAAATTACAAAAATAAATTTGCCTAATAAAAACAAGTCAAACTCCAGTTTTTAGAAGTTGAATTAGGTAGTTTTTCAATCATATTTTGCAAAACTGCAATAGAAATGCTTTTTCCCATCACATGGGTCACATGATCATCAACAGGACTTTACTACTAGCAGAAATTACAAACAAGACAAACAGGAAGTGGTAGGAGGATGATGGTTTGGCACGTTTAATAATGCAATGCAATAATATACATTCTGTTAGTTAATTTGAATCAAGATAAAACTCTGGATTAGGATTTCGATTTTCAAAAAATAAAAAAAGGCAAAAAATATCAATCATTGTCCTCCTGTTTCACTGTTTTGTGCTGATTTTTTAAAAATAATATCCCTACCAAAAACAGCCAAGTTATAATAGAACAAAATGTGGAAAAAGTTGATTTTGTGTTAAATTTAATGCTGGGAGATCAGCTTTGGGGTTTTATTCGTCCAACTCCCAGGAAAGGAAATAAAACTCTAACTACATGAGGTCATCTGTTTATCCTTTTATTGCTGGATTAAAAGATAATTTGGCTTTTCCTGCTTCAGCGTTAAAAGCAGAGAAGTTTCCGTATGACCTCATGCTGAAAAGTTCATAACCCTCATCATTTTTAAACTAGGCCAGAATTGTGCAAGACATTTCAGAGGCTAAAGCTGGTCGAACTCGCCGTCGCCTCATAATCTGAGGTAATATTTGGCGTGATGCGGCTCAACACATTTGCTTCTTAACGGCGGAGAAAAGTTAACGGATTGCACAATGATAGCCAAACGATTTCACTGATGATCAAACGGATGTGGGTTTGTTTCCCAGAGCCATTTTAAACCTGAAAAAAGCAAAAAAAAAAAAAAAGGTAATCCCATCCTTTATCCCTGCTGTGAGCGGGACGAAGGGCATCCATAAATCACTCGTCTTCATCACACTGCCGGTTAGAGGGATGCAGATAATGAAGACGCTGAGCGTTAATAGATGAAGTGGGTCAAAAAGGTTCCCACTCCTCTTCAAAAGGGTCAGAAATGTTTCCCAGCATGCCGCTGGAGAGTTTGGACTCCAAGGAAGCGACTCTGAGGATCAGCTGCAGGAAAAACTGAGTTAAAAATCTGGTTCAACTCCAGGTGTTGTTGTTTTTAAATCAAAACGAGCGAGATAATCTCCATTTGAGGGATTGTTTGTGGAGTTCACTTAATCTTCAAAGTGATGCTGCCCTTTAAAGGTGACCTATTATGCTTCATTTAACAGGTTAGAATGTCTTTATAGGTAACACAAAACATTCATTGCATTTTTTGCACCAACTTATTTGTAGATGAGATTTGAGTCTGTGCAGTTTTTCTGAGCTATTATAAGGTCTCTGTCTCTTTATATCCACATAAGCTGCTGATGGTGACATTCCCCAACTCCACGTTTTCACACCCACGTAAAAATGGCTGCAAACAGATACACCATTATACAACCGTACATCTTTGAAAAGCAGAAGTGGAGCCTCCTGCACAACCAAAAAGAATGAAGCAAAGTGGTTTCTAGATCGTAAGTAAACAGCAAAACACTTGTATTTTCCAGTAGCCATTAAACCAGCTGACCAAAAGTACTGGAGCTCAGCTTGGGCTGGGCTTTGCTGGTGTTGCTAGGTAACGGGCCAATCCAGAGGTTTTTGAAACAGCTCATTTTCCTGACAATAAAACTTAATCCCAAAAACCGGTTTGATAGTTTAGGAAGCAGTAGAAACTCAAATGGAAGTACAAAAATATGCAAAATCTGAATTTTGCATAATAGCTCCTCTTCAATATTTCTGCCCTTCTGAACATTCACACACCCTGAAGTTTAACAAGAAAAGCCCGTTCAGGTTTCCAGCATTGAACTTCTGGGGTTCTTTAGGATTCAAACATTCAAGGTCGTTTTCTCTGCTCCATTCAGAGGCGACTCCCCCCTTTGTTCATGCTGATCGCGCTCAGATAAATCCAACCCTCCTGGTGGTGGAGCTTCGCCAGCAGGGAAATGGAAATCAGCTTGATCCTCTGCTCAAAATCCATCAACAACAAAAAATAAATTCAGAAAACTTTGACCTCAGCTTTTTAATTTACAAGTTGAACTGAAGCAAAACATGAAGAAGGAGCAAACTTCTCTAAAAATGTCAAATATTTCTTAAAAATCTTGTCTTTAAACTTGAGTTTTGCATCTTTAAGGTGCAGATTTACATGATGTCAGAAAATTTGCATCCCTGGTCATCTGCTGCTCTGAGGCCTGCACTTCAAACTCACTCCAATCCTTCTGCTTTACTAACACAACCTATATGGAAACTTTAATCGATTGATTTATTGATTGTTAATGTGAAATACTGTACAGTCTGTTACAATTATTGTATTCTTTTACCTCAGTTTGAATCTGTGTGCTTCGCTTCACCTTTAACAACGGGGGTTTCTAGGTAACGCAGCACCTTAACAATACAAATGATTTTTTACCGGCTCATTTTCCAAAAAACATTATTGCCAAAAAGACTGATCTGTTGAGAAAAATTAGAATTTTTGCACAATATTATTCTTTAATATTGTCAAAAAAACGCCATTTTGAAAAATGCAGCAAACATTTGATATAGAGTATGAAGAAGTTAGTTTGCACGTTTTTACAGAAGTCCTAGCTGGCAGTTTTATGTGTTTGTTTTTGTGCTGGAGCTCAGCTTGGGTTGCTAAAAGGCTGTGTGGTATTTGTTTTGTTTTGTTTTGTTTTTAAGCACTGGGCTGTTTTTAGAAGTAGCAGAAACCCAATTGAAAGTAAAAAAAACATGCAAAATGCAAATTTTGCACAAAGGGAACCATTTAATGTAATTGAAAAGCTGCCATTTTGTATAAAGTTTAAAGTATAGAGCAGATAGTTTGTCTTAACTGGCAGGTTTATGTGTTTTGTCTTTGTGCTGGAGCTCTGCTTGGGTTGCTAGGTAACGGCCTGGGCTCATGTGGGGTTGCCGGGTAACGGCACAGTGCCTTAACAATTGGAAGGTTTTGAAACAGCTCGTTTTCCAGACACCAAAAAACTCTAACAAAACAAAAAAAATGGCTGTTTCTTTGTAAGCATTTGGTCTGTTTCTACATGCAGTAGAAACCCAAATCAAAGCACAACAACATGCAAAAAGTGAATTTTGCATAATCGTTCCCCTGTAAGGTGAAAAAAGGCAAACTGTGGAGCAGAGTGTTGTGATGTGCAGAGGTAATTTTATTTATACATGGAGAAAACGCCATCTGGAGCTCTGTAAACCTCCAGCCTGCCCTGGCTGCGCTCCAGACTCCCACCAGTCGGCCCCGGGGGTCGGATCCATCACTCTGGGGGACAATCGACGTGGTTTACATGGTTTACGTACAGGAGGCTCAAAGCTGTGCGGCTGTTTCTGCTCTGTCAGTGCAGTATGTCCCTGAGCCTTGGGCCAAGACCTGGACTTTTTTGGGCAGAAGCAGCAGCTCCAGAGGAGGTGGATTTTGTTTGTGCTTTTCTCTGCAGCGTTCCAGTCATGCACTGTGGCCTGATCTGGCTTAGCCTGGAAAGCAGATAACTGTCATGCTAAACTCTGCAGGTAAATCCAGATGTTTCCAGCATAAAGAGCAGCTCGTTCCTGCAGATGTTAGAATCATCTTCTAACTAATACGGCAGGCAGCTTTTCCTGGAAGGCTGTTTGGACCAACAAAAACTTTATCACTCCAGCGTTCCAAGAGACGAACCTGGAGCCAAAACCCTTTAAGTAGCCGTGGCGCTGTTAACGTTCGCAGCACAATGCTTTCCTTATCCACCCCCCTGTTTCTCCTAAAGCCAATCCTCTAAAAAGAAAGTGGCTGAAACCGGTTTGGAGAATGCGGTTAAAGATGGGGGCAATTCCAGGCAGATTCCTGGGATAAGACAAGGAAGAGAGGTGCTTTTACTCTGCTGGGAAACAGATGGGGTTCATCGCTCTCTGCAGCTCGCCTCCTAATGTTCAGGGCCGGCCCAGACTCCGCTGCGTGTCCATAAACCAGCGAGGCACGAACTTTTACAAGCCATTAGTTTCAAACGATTACAAGAACGCAGCTTTCTCAGAGTCCTGATCGATATCAGCAGCCGGATCCAAAAGTTCAACTCAAGTCTCAACTTTCACATCTGCATGCAAATAAGCAAAACTCAAAAACAATAATCATTAACTTAACATAAGTTTTTTCTTTTCAACAAGTTCCACATAATTGCATTTAGTTAATTAAAAGCAAAATAAATGTTATGTTGGTACCACTTTACAATAAGGCTCCCCTTATGGATGGCTAATATAAATAGTTTATAGATATATTATCTTTCATCTATAAACACTTTATAAATCAGTTTAGTATGCATTAATTGCATAGTAATTGGAGCTTTAGTTATGTTTAACTGACTAAAACTCTTCCATTACTCAGCAGGTTTTTCTTTCTTCCTGCTTCTAAAAACAACCGTTTTAAAGAAAAACTTACGGTGGGTTTTCTCTGCCTCTGTCGTCACAAAAAGGTGGGAGTCACCATGGCAACCAGTGACTCAGCATTTCCTGTCTCTGACTAACGTTACTTGGCAAATTCTTCATTCTTTCTTTCTGGTTTTGAGTTTAAAAGCAAAAGTTTTAAAGGAAAACTTCATGCAGGTATTTCTTTTTAATATCAGGATTTCTACGGTTTTGGATTTTGTTTTGATTTCATTTCTGATTACGTGAGGTTGACCTTAGGTTTAAGAAACAAAAGTACCTAAAATGAGGAAAAATATTAAAATGCCTCTATATACACCTGGTAGGAAGTCAGAAAAGCATGATAACTTTTCTACGCAAGTCATTAAATACTTTCATATCAAACTAGGGTTTGATAATACGACATTATTGAACATTTATAGCTTAGAAAACATAAATCAAAATCTATCCTTCTCAAAAACAGAGTTTTAAATCATTCTGACCTGTGAAGCTTGACTTCACATCCTCTATTTCATCTATTTGGAGTTATTTCACAGTTTCCATATTACTGAACTGTTTGTTTGCACAAGAAGAACAGAAACTGTGACGGAGTTTCGCTTCAGTAGATTCCCACAGGCTTCACAGCCTCTTTGCTTTCCTGATATCAGAACAACCAAACTCTGCTGCCTTGAACAAATTTGATTTTATTCTTTGTTTGGAGAAGCTGGAGAGTCTCAGAGTTTCATAAACAGACGAACAATCAATAAGGCTTCAGCTTTGTAGCTGGAAATGCGACCTAAATCGGATTTTTTCATCCTAATATCCAACTTTTTCAAGGCCCAATTCCAATCTTTTCACTAAAAAAAAAGAATGTAAATTTTTTCCAGGTTCATAAGTGGAGCTCAATTGTATCCAATAGTTTTCAAAGCATCATTTCAAAGCGTCTGAACAATCCTGTCATATTTGTCCGACCTTTACGTCATTGATACAAGACTAGGACTGGAGGATAAGGATGAAAACCTTTGGTTTGTTGTCGTCATAATTAATTTCTATACATAGTTCCCACTAAGCTGGAAGAGATACGCGCCACTGAACTGCCGTCCTGGTCGGCAAAGCGTAGATGAGCAACAAAAAGAAATTAAATTGAAATTTTGACCAATGTATAAGAGAAATACGTCAACAAAATTGCAGCTGTTGGCATCGAACAGACAAAGAGTGTAGTATGTTTACTGTTGTCATAGCAACTCCATAGCAACGGCCATGACAGTTATTTATGGATACCTACCAAGATGGCTGTCAGCTCCAAGGTCCCCATAATTTGACGTCACATGAGAACTATGCATGAATGATGTTTGGGATAGTTAGTTTTACAGTTTTCTCCACTGTTTCGTCAATGAAAGCATCGATAAATACCAATAAATCAGAAAACATGACTAATACTATAGTTACTGTGTGCAGTTTAATCATGCAAATCACTTTTTTATGTGACTGGAGTCCAAAAGAAGAGCATTACAAATGGGAATGTTTATCAAGAGAAGTATTTGAGTTTGCAAGGCTACAACTGCTGAGACACACCTAAAAAAGAAGTAATAAATAGTTTCTTATTGTCACGTTTTTCCAGCCGTATCTTCCGGCCCAAAGGGGATGGGAAGTCTTCCACCGTCCCGCTCCATTAAAGTGAATCCAATAAAGCTGAAATGTTTAAACGGATTAAGTGCCGACTCAGGCTGCAGACGAAAAGCCCGAAAGGCCGACTTGGACGGAGTTCAGCAGCCGCAATCATCCAGGACCACTAGCCAAGAAAAAACTCCAGGAAGAACGACTGATCAAGAGAAATGAAGACCTTAGGGACTGACTGGAAAGTTTTGCACAACTGAAACGTTGACATTGAGATATAGCTGGTGTTACTCAACCACAGAGAAGAATCGAGTGGGAGCAGAGAGGTCAGGAGGTCACACACAGTAAACCTGGACAGGACCGAGAACACATCATTATGTTTCCCCCAACCGACTTTATTTGTTTTTGTAGTGGCAACCCCAAAATAAGGCGTTGCTGCTTTGGAAAAATGCAACCAGAGGCTGGAAAACGGCAACATGTGAGCTGAGAGCGGCAGACTGAGCCGCTTCATGATGCAATCTGACAGAAACGCAGTGAAAAACTCTCTCTCTCTCTCTCTCTGCTCCCCGTCCTCCCGGCTGCTCCAGCAATGACATCACCTCCCTGACAGGCAACACAGCAAGGCAACGGTTGCAGGGCAGCAGGCGGCCGTTGGGAGAAATTTTCCAACAGCAGTGAGGAAACCTCAAGCTGCCGCAAAGGCAGTGCCCAGAATTTAATTTAACAATATCCCACAAGACGGGGTAAGAACCAGGGATGTTTTTCCAAATAAACACAACGTCTAGCCCTCGCTAACGGTCAACAACACTTGTTGAATAAAAACAGACTGTAGGATTAGGAATCACTGAGTTATTGGTGGCTTTACTACCCAGAACTCCTCTTCAGAAGAGCTTCATTAAAAAACAAACAACAAACATTTTATTGAAATGAGTAAGGAGATTAAACAGCTGGATTACAAACCAGGCTAGAGCCTGAAAAACTTAACATAATATAAGAATTTTAAATCAATTTAAATCAATAATGAGCTATTAGTTTTTTGTTTTCAAAATCTGAAATTCTCCCAAGTTGGTTGCATGACCTTTCTCCTGCTAAAAGTGTTAGCTCCTGCTAAATGTGTTAGCTCTGGCTAAATGTTTAGCTCATGCTAAATGTGTTAGCTCATGCTAATTGTGTTAGCTATGGCTAAATGTGTTAGCTATGGCTAAATGTGTTAGCTCATGCTAAATGTGTTGGCTATTGCTAAATGTGTTAGCTCATGCTAAATGTGTAGCTCCTATTAATACTTTTAGCTATAGCTAATGGTGTTAGCTCTTGTTCATGTTATCTCTATCTAGCACAGTAAACAGTAGATCAAAAGTCTGTCTTTTTGTTGTTTCAACAGATCTCTTGCGTATAACAGCTCATTAAAACTTTGCGTCATCCTGACATTTTGTGGACTGAAGCTACCCGCATCGTCGGCCCAGAATGCTTCGCACAAGTGAAAAAATTGGTGAAAAATATAATAAAGATGTAACATTTTTTGAGTAATTATGAGTTTTTACATTTCTCAAACAACAACTTTTGGGCTGAAATAAAGATTTCAAGATGTTCATGTTCAACCCGTCGTGGATTCCTTTAATCCACGACGGGTTCCTTCCATCTGAAAGGAACCAAAAGATGTCTGACAGCGCCATATCCGAGGAAAACCAAACATATCAGCCCAAACTAAACACCAACTGGTAGGCCTGGTGATTTATTAGCAAATTAAGACCTTTCTGCATGTGAAGCCGTTGAAATGTTGCGTGGCTAAAATGGCAGACGGGTAAAGTCAACTGGGTTTTTCTTCAGGTTAAAGAACTAATTGGTGAATCTGCCACTGATTCCCCTTTCCCTTCATATCCGGGCCATTTCCTGAGGAGACGTCAACCTGTCTTCGACCTGAAACGAACGTCTGCTCGGCCCGCTGACATTTCCAGCCCTCAGATTTGTTGTGCCGCCAGGCTGACAGCGCGGGCCGATGAATATTAATGCGAGAAGCCACCCGGAGACGGCTGACAGCCGATGACGAACATGTGGACAACAACAACAGGAGGAGGAGGGGGGATGCTAGCTCATATTAGCTTTAAATTTAGCTCTGTTAGTCTGTTTTGCTCCTGCTGTTCAAATTAGAAGAAAAAAAAACTCCATAAAGTTTCTGAGCGTTTTTCCGGGCCATCCAAATAAAACTGGTTTCAGTGGGAAACCTGGGAGCAGATAACCTGGAGGGGAAAACTGCCGATGAGTCATCAAAAAGAAAAAAAGAGAGCAAATATCAATTTATGGTCTCCAAACGAGCTTCCCCCTCTGTCAGGGTGGAGGAGAGGAAATTACATCGCTATGGCAACGGTGGGCCTACAGGTGAGGCGGTGTGAATCAAGAGGAGACGCATCAGCCGTAAAACTGACAACAACAACAACGATGCTGGGAAAATCTGAAAGTTTCACCTTCAAAGTAAAAACAACAGATTGTTTTATTGATTTCAGTTAATTAATCTCTAAACTCCCAACTCAGAAAAGGGATGATTGAAATAAAATCCACTTTTTAAAAATTTGTAATTTCTTTTCTTAGAAATAAATGTCAAAAAGAAAAAAATGTAAATTTCAATAAAACTTTACAAAACATTAAATTTTCGTCTAACTTCTAACTAGTATGAAATTTACCTTCCTCAGCTGATTTTGTGGAAATTAATCAAATTAAAACATAATTTTTTTCTCAGTTTTCTGCTAAAATTGTCTTAGTTCTGACTTCTTCTATTAGGACTTCTAATCCATCACACAACTCACAGAACGGACCATTTAAATAAACGGCAAGAATATTTCCTCTCAAATATTGTTTTTTCAAAGGTAAGCAAGAAAATAATAGATTAAAATTGGATCTGATATTATTTTTAAGCCCTATCGCTCTCTGCAGCTCCTCCAGAGTCACCAGGGTGTAAGGCCTTGCTCAAGGGCGTCTTCTATCTCTCTGAGGCGGTGCAGGAATCCTGCGACGAGGGGCTTCAGAGGGGGGTTGAAAAATTGGGTCAAAGCTTTGCATTCGTCAGCTAAGCATGTAAATAATGCAACGGGGCATCTGACCCCATTTCTCTTGTTTACATAAAGAGAAATTTCACATGAAAGTGTGTCACCTTTTTTTTAAACTCCTCTGCATTTCAGCTGTTTAAAAAAAAAAAAAGAAAGAAAAACACACACACTTCCCCTTCCTCTGGTTTTCTCCTTACAAGGCTGAGTCCCTCCAGGAGGGAAAACAGCTGAAATATGATACTGACACAGAGAGAGAGGCTGCAGCAGAGCGACATATCAATCTGGGAAAAAATAAAAGAAACAAGCAGGGAGGAGGGAGAGCTAATGAGAAAATCAATACCAAGACTGCATCTCTGCATCTAGAACATCAACCCGAGTCTGCAAACTGGTGATAAAAAACAGATTCCTCCTTTAGGAAAACTGCCTGGCTGCAGAGTGTGTGTGACTAATCATTTCTTTGCTTCTTTTTTTCCCCATTCAAATCCACATTTTAGGTGTGGAGCCTTCTTTTCTGGATGTTTTACATGTTCAAAGTAAGGCGCGGGGGCCATTTGAGGACCCCTACAATGATTTTCTGCAGCCATCCTGGATCACAATGCAAGAATAAATCAAATAAACCATGACAAAATGACAACTTTTAAATAAATATCTACTAACTACAATGTTCCAAGTGTTGTTCCTCTACATCAATATGCTATTTGACATTTTGTAAATAAATTAGCACCGATTAAAGACAAAAGTTTTGGAAATTAGTGCATTCTGCTAAAAATACTTTTTTAGCATCACGTGAGTCACGTGATCAACAACCAGGATGTTGTCACTGGCAGAAACCACAAAGAAGAAAAGGACAGGAAGTAGTTTGGAGGAAGTTTTTTTTAAAATGATTTATCACATCAGCAAGCTTATTCATGTATGATTTTAAGTGCATTTATTATTTAATGAAGACACCAGGTTTGCTCAATTGTGTTTTTTCAACATTATTAAAGTTTTGCATACATTTGTAATGGAAATGGAGCTACTGACCCAAATCTGCTTTTAATTGCTAAATTAAGGCTTGGCTAAATGCTATGGAGTGCCGTTTGTAAAGTTACACAGTAAAAACTTAACAGTGATATTTTTGGTTTATTTAGCCAGAGACAAAAAAATGTAAATGTTAATTTTTCAAAGTCATATTTTTACAATGTTATGCAAACATTTATAAATGTCAGAGTTTCAAAAATATATCTAATTCTCTAGCTAAATGTTTAGTTTATAAACTATATATTTAGTCAAGCTAAACAGTATGTAGTTAGCTTTCTAACTAACTAGCTAGGTAGCTAAACAAGCTAAATTTTTAGCTTCCTAACTAAAATTTTTAAGTCTGAGCTAAATATTTAACTTTCAAAATAAATATTAGGTTAACAAACTAGATATCGAGTTTCAAGCATTTAATTGCCAACCGAAACATTGACAATAAATATTGATAACTAAATATTTATGTCCAAGCTAAACATTTAGCCAATACACAAATTAGCTTGCCAATGAGCGGAGGAATATCAAAAATTAAAACTAATTTATTGTTGAGGTAGTATTTTGTTTGTTTGCTTGTTTTTTAAAAAAGTTGCAACATTTTTGGTGATTTTATTTTTTTAAATGATTTAAACAAAGTTTGTCCACTCCTGTTTTATATCCCATTTAGCTGATTATTTCTCCAAAACATGCAGGAAGCGTGAAATAAAAAGTTGGGGTCTTAATTCATATTCCAAAAACATTCATTAATCACTGATTTCAAGCCGCAATAAATATTATTTTTGCAAACAAATGCAGCCAAACAGCTTCGCCAGCACATCCTCTGCATCCCTCCATCAATCAGCGCCATGTGTGAATTAATTAAGCCGGACTTGAACTTCTGACTTTTCCAACCCGCAGCAGAAAATAAACTCACAGCTGACATCCCATCAGAACAGCGGGACCAGAACCAGAACCGAGCTCAGCGGGGGGAATACCCCTACTCACCCTCCGATAACTCCAGCTCCAGCTCGGCCAGTTTGGCCCGAACCTCCGCAGGAAGCGGCACCGGGTCCCGGTCCGCCATTCCTCCGACACAAGCCGACTTTAAGCTCTGTTTTCCGGGTCCTTACTCCTTGTTTTGTCCCTCCAGGATTTTTTTCCTCCGAATAACTCCCCCCAAAAAAGAAGCAGAAATCCAAAGTCGGTCCGAGTCCGCGTTGAGCGTGTGGCTCCGTGTGCGGCAGCGGAGACTCCGCAAAACAAGCGCCAAGCTAGCGCAAGGCTTAAGCGACTTCCGGTAAGCTGGCTTTCAAAATAAGAGCGGTAGCAGTCAGACACCTGTAGCTCTTCTGATAAATCCCGAATTTCGTTTAAGTTTACACAAGGACAAGAGTGTGATTGCTAAGATTAATTCACATCATTACATCACTAACTTTATTTTTTGCGTGTGGAAAAAACATTACAAACATCATTAAAGCATTTTTTAAAAAACGGTTAAATTAACACTTTAGTCAACTATTGGCAAATGTAAAAATGTTTTGCAAAATATATTGCATTAAATAAAATAAGTTAAAATAATATTAATAAATAAATGAATAATAATGAATGAAATTTGCTTCACATATTGATGTTTTATTGCTAACAAATTATTTGTTTTTGTAATGTTCTTCCTTATCCGATGATATAATAGACAAAATGGTGGAACAACAACAACAACAGCAACAACAACAACAACAACAACAACAACAACAACAACAACAACAATAATAATAATAATAATAATAATAATAATAATAATAATAATAATAATAATAATAATAAATGTATGAATGAATCCGCTTCTTGTGCTTTTAATTTGAGATTGAAATTAGATTGCATTTCCTGTTTAGTTTCTTGTAAATTATTCCTAACTTTGTGTTACTTACAGGTATAATTTAAAGGAATCGGGACTATGAACAAAATTATTAGATGTTGTAGCTTTGTTTTCCCAGTTTAAGGGGAGAATATGTCTAGTGTGTGTTTGTGTTTCCAAGAAAATGATGTGGAAAAAAATATACCCGATAAATGTAACGAAACATGAGCCACTAGGGGGCGCCAGATGTCAACTTTTTTTCACGGTTTCAAACTGTTTGCAGTTTTCATCAACAAATATATAGATCCCATAACAATTATTATACATAAGATAATGGGCACACTACCTATGACATCAAACACCACCTGAACTGTATGTCTGTAGATCATTAAAGAGAATAAAGAACATGGATACATGGAACAAATTAACATTTCTGACTTCTTATTTCTAATTGACTAATTCTACCACAATTATTTATTCATCATATACTAGAAATCAGTATATGTATTCCCATATACACCAGTATCAGTATTCCCAAAATATCTAAAATAAAATGGGCTGGTGTTTATGAGTAAACTGAAAAACTAAAAACAGAAACAAACTTCAGTGTGGTTGTTGAAGAGAAAATAAACATGTTACCATTTAAAGTGGGAACCATGAAAGATGTGACTATTTGACCTGGTTCTGCAAAAATGCTAAGCTAAGATAAGCTAATTTAAAACACTTGGTCATTTATTCAATGAATTAGCATTAATTTTACTACTGCTTTAACAAAGAAAATCTACAAATTAACAATAAATTGGACAAAACTGTTGTGTAAACACTTTTTGATGCTACAACCAAAACTTAATATGTACAGTGGAAAGTATGTTTGCATATATTTACCATCGACTTTTCCTATCATAATAGATATAATTTATCAAATCACTTAACCTATAATTTACATCCTGTCATCCATGCATTGTTCTGTTTGTTCTTGGACTAATAAAGGGTTGATTTGGTTTAATCATTTAAAACCGGAAGAAAGTAAATCTGTCCTGAGATGTTGCTGCCATCTGGTGGCAACTCGGGGTATGTCACACCAAACCAATAAATGTTTTTTAGACAAGTCAGAGAATATAAATACTTAATGCTGTAAAGCGACGTTTCTCTAATTTAAATACAGTGCATTATGATTTATTTTCCTTTTTCTGACATTATTCTCATTAAATTAATAAATTGTCACTTGAACTAAAAATCCCCAAATTTTGAGGGAGTTGGGGACACGGAGAGACATTTACAATAATCTGAGTTCAGACGGAATATTTTTAGTTTTCTATTCTACTTGACATGATTAAAAGGTTAAGATCTTATTTTGTTACAAATTGATATTGCTCAGAAGTTTCTATTTTTCTAAATAAATTAACTGGATGCTTTCATTTAAATTAGGAAAACCTCCCATCTTTCAAACAAAAATATGAAACTATATTGATTTATTGACATTTAGCCCAAATCATGTTTGTGTTAGAATGGCCTAGTCAAAGTCCAGACTTGAAAATAAATCCTGCATTCAATCTTAATTAATTTTTTAAAGAACGGAAGCAAATTTCAGAGCTTTACTCCAAGACAATTCACCCAATGGGGTTGAATGCAGATGCAAGCCACACTTTTCAGCTTTTTTAAAGAAAATGAAAATTGTGATAGTTTTTCCTAGCACCTTTCTACTCGGTATGAGACTTCTTATTTCTAGAGCAAACCAGATTTTTTCAAAACGTTTTTAAAGGCCATATCAATAAAATCGGTTCTGCAGAGAAGACAACGACGACATTGGCTCTTCAACAGTGCCTAAATCTTTATTTTTCAGTAAGCTACATTTTTTTCTCCAAATTAGACAGTTTTACATCATGACACAAGAGTAACTTAAATTATCTAGAGCCGACATGTACGCTTGATTCCAGTCTCAATGGAAGAAAAAAACAAAAACAAACAAACACAAACCCCAGAAAATAAAAACAGAACAAAAAGAAAGAAGCCCTCTTTGCTGCGACCTTTGACCCACTGGGGTAACAGTCCCAAGCCTCCGATTGTCCACAGCTGTTAGCTCAGGAAGAGTTAATGAGTTAGACCACAGTGAGCTGATTAAGCAGTCCGACGTTGCGTTCTCTTTGTCGCGTCTTTGATAAAGTCAGATATGCAACCAGAGAGCGAGAGAGAAACCCAACCGAAGAATGGCACCATGAGAACAGAGATGAGAAGATAGATATGAAGCTTTTTTTTCTTCCAGGTCCAGAGGTTGTGTTTTTTTTTTCCCTCATCAGTCCGGATTCCTCTGGTTTTGTTCTCCGAAACATGCAACCAGACGCTCCTCGGCTCGTCAACATAATCATCGTGAGACGTTTTCAGCTCAGTCAGGAAATGAACAGCAGGCCTGTGTGATGGCACCGGTGAAGAAAAAAAACAAAAACAAACTAATCAGTGATTTCAGTTGAGCCTTGAAGCCTGAAAATTAAATCTTTTTGTACATTTATCAGGAGAACAAGAAAGAAGGGGGAAAAACTCCAGAAAACGCACAAAAAGTTGGATATTTTCCTGTGTCGCACAAAAGTTTTTATCCTTCAGCAAATCAGAACCCAAGAACTTCTGAATCAACTCTAAAGCACCACCTGCTGTACAAACAGATGGTGTTAAAAAAATGAAACAAACATAAAAATTTGATTTGGGGATCAAGCATCACTCTTTAAAAGCCAAGAGTTGGGTTTCTCTTTCACCAGATTCAAATTTTCTGTTTTTCCCGTAACATTCCCGACGGTTTCCAGGAAAGCTTCAGGATGGGAAAATATGAAAAAAAAAAAGACTTCCATTAGATCCAGATGAATCAACTCTGCTAGTGCCTTAATTTATTCATCAATCAGCAAAAACTGCATCTTATTAATGTTTTAAACAATTAAATGATTATCCATCTTTTCTATGAAGCTTCCAACACATTTTTTTGTCTCATTTCCAAGCAAATTGTATATTTTAGATCATTTCTGCACTTAAAACTCATTCTTTTAGGATGGCAAACTTACCAATACATAGAAAAGCAGTTTGTTGTTTTAGTGTTCAGATGCCATAATGCTTTTTTCTTCTAAATTAAATCTAATTATATTGAATTAGACAGATTCTGCATTAGTGGCTCCACTTGATGTGTAAAAAAATAAATATGTAGTGCTTTTTTTGTTGGAGATTTTGTTAAAAAATGCAAAAATCTGAAGCTGAATGTGGTGAAAGAGAAGCCGGCTCGGGAGGAGGAAGAGGAGGGCGAAGGTGACAACAAAGATGGAATGCCAGACAAAAACCCCAACGAAAAACAAAACATTTCAGCAGAAATCAAACTCTGCAAACTAATTATTTTTTTAAAAAGAATTATTTTCCAAAAGCACAACACTTTTGTTTCTTTTGTGTGTTTTTTTATATCCTACATCCAGCGACATTATAGTTAACAAGGATCAATATATTTTTATAATCATTTTAAGGTACCTCTTATAGTTTTCTGAGTATTTACAACTGTACAAGCAAAGCACATACTTCAAAGTGCACATTTTAATACAGTTTGGACTAGTTGCATTTTTACAAGGTTTAGAACGTTTCCCCCCAAAAAGAAACCAAACAAACAGAAACAATCTGGAACTAAAATAAGAACAAAAACATTTGTCTTTCGTACAATTTTTTACAGAGTGAAAAGAAAAGTAAACGCTGCCAGATTTTCTGTCTAAAGTAAGACTAAATATTTTTCCACGGCGTCGCTTCGTTAAGCTCGTTAACATCCGGGGGGGATTTTTTTTTTTCCTCTTGAGAAGAAATAAAAACTCGATGCTCGTCTTGTAGAAAAGTTAAGGCAAAGTTATTTTTCAAGTTTAAATAAAATTCAAGTTTTTCAAACACTGGATGGATTTTTTTTTTTTTACGTTTTATGTGTACAGAGACTTCAACATGGATTTTCATTCCCCAAATCTTCTCATTTAAAAAGAAAACAGCTCTGCTTTATAAATAACTGGATATGGAAACTTCTTTTATCATTTTCCACCAATAAGGAAAAAAAGAAATCAATCCATCCGAGTGCATCTCAGTCCTTCAAAACAAAATCTGAAGAAATAAAGTAGGTATCCAAATGAAAAGCAGCATAAAAACTCATGAAAAAGATTTTCCCTTTTCCAAACGGGCTCCGGTTTTCCTTTAGTGGGATTTTGTGTTTTGGAGGAAGACTTGATCAAGACGTGGTTCTTATTTCCGGACGGGGCCGCAAAGACAAAAATATTTATTTTCTCATGAAAATTTGAAATTTTTAAAGATTTTGCCAGAGTGGCTGCTACAGTAAACAAATCCAATGAAAATCACAAAAAGTCCCTCTCTGTGCTTAAATTCCAGCTCCTTTTTGTGGAAAACCGGAGAAAAGAGGCCAGGGAAAAAAAAATCAAACTGTGTGTGCTTAAGTTGATATCTAAGGAAGAGTCTTCCCATCTCTAAGCGAATCTAAACCAGGAGAAACCGACCCGAAACTGAACCGACCTGCTTCTGCCTCTTCAACATGCAAGCAAACACAAATCTCTTCCGCTTCCCTGAAAATATTCCAGGTTCATTCCAGCTTTTCACTTTCTGGATTCACCATCCGCTAACCAGCGCTCCACGAGCAACAACCGCCTCAACGGGAAGAATAATCCTTAAGAAGCCGTCCGGAAAACTATCAAGACCAAATTCCCTCCTGCTTCTCTTGTGTTAGTTAAAGATCTGTAAATGTAAACTGAGAAAAATTGCAGACACTGACCCCAGGAATCTAGCACCGTCTTCCAAATATTCCAATTAATTCCGAATGGTAGCTTGTGTTACAGTTTTCCCAGGTGGTTTTCCGACAACTCGGATCAAAACTAATGGATTCTCAACAGATTTCTCCCAGTTCTTTCCAGCAGAAAAGTTTGAATCAGAGCCAGTTTGCCGCAGTTGCAGGCCGGGCAAAAAAAAAAAAAAAAAAAAAAAAGAAAGTTAGTGTAAATAAGCTGGGAAATTTATCGATGATGACATCCCACAACAAAGTCCGTTTGGGTCGTGCCGCCGTAATAGCAGGCAGCTCCAGAGAAACGAGGAAAAGTAAATGAAAATTATTTGAAAAATCAAATAAATAAACTAGAAAAAGAAGAAGAAGCAGAAGAAAAAGAAGAGACGGTGCTCTACATGCACAGTAAAGTGCTTTATGTCTGCAAGCCCTGATCCAGAGAAGAAGGCGTCCTCGATGCTTGTTGCTGACTGGTGATACTGGGGGAGAAGTGGAATAGCCCTGACTTGTTTTTTAGACTTCTGTGGAGCGTAGTGGAGGAAGAGGAGGGCCCGCCTCACTGCGGCGATTTGGGCGGGGTGTGGTGGGCGTCTCTGCTGGAGGGTTTCCCTGGGTGGGGGGGCGGCGAGGCCCAGCGCCCCGCCGGCCTCCGACCCTCCTTCAGGGGCCGGGACGTGGAGGCGGGCCCGGCTTTGGAGGGCGGGTGGTAAGTCTCTCTGGGTTTGTGCTCCCCTGACGGCGTGGAGGAGGCGTCGCTGCACTTCCTCTCCTCGCCTGCAGGGGCAGCGCAACTTGGCTTGGCTTCCTTTGGGGGGCCTGAATGCGGCGGCGTGGGGGCGTCCTTCGCTCGCTGGCAGATCTCTGCGTAGGACGGCTTCCTCAGCTCCTGACGGCCAGAAAAAAGGTTTCAGAAAATCAGATTTAAAAAATTTTTTATGATACATGGGATTAAATTTAAGATCATAAAAACGTTGGAGAGTAACTAGTTACATTTACTTCAGTAATCTTTTGAAAAAACATTTTTTTTCTTAAGTAAAATTTCTGGATTTTTCTACCCACTGAATGAAAAACAAACTTTAACATGTTTAAAACTAAAAAACACCTGCAGTTTATGTTAAAGTTTCATTAGTTTTTTTTATTGAAAGAAATTGATCTGGAAAACTCTTCTGTTGCCTGATTTTATTTTTTATATAAATTATTTTAATTTTGGCCCTTAAAATAAAATTTCCATTTAAGTTAAGGCCAAACAAATTATAAATGGTTTAAACTGGAACTGTACGGATTGGCAAATGAAGTTCTTATATTTTTGTTTAGGAAAAATGCATTGAAATCATTTTAATATCTTATAAAAATATTTTGTAGACACCTATAAACTCCGTCCAAATTCTGCTGTAGTTTTGAACATAAACAAGTCAAAGAAGAACTTGATGAATTTATCAAGTTTGATGATATGTGAAACTTAAAAAGTATTGTCAGTACTGACCGTGGCGGCGCCGTTGACTTGCACTGATTTGCTGGCGGTGGACAGCGTGCCGGGAACGCGCTCCACCGATGGCGGCGCCTCTTTCGGCTTCGCCTCCGCCGCCTTCACCTCCCTGGAAAACGGAAAACAGAGTTTATAACGTCTGGACTTCAGAATCGGCTCCGTTGTTTTCGTCGCTGCGGTTCTTACAGCGAGGCCGAGGGGGCGGGGCTCAGCGGCGTGCTGGGGGTCGACGTGGAGGTCGGGGGGGCTGTTGGGGTCGAGGGGGAGGGCTGGAAGCTGGGAGGCAAAGGGGAGGCGGAGGTCCGGAGAGGCTCTTTGGGCCCGGCTGGAGGAACAGTGCTGCTGCTGGGGTCCGGATTCACAGTCTGGAACAAGAAGAAGAAGAAGAAAAAGAAGAAGATCTGGTTAAAGGAACAGTTCCTGGGAAATATCAGAGTCTATAACCTTCAGGCTCTGCGGTTCACCATGTTTACGGTGCTTCAGGTCAAAAACTGGAGTAGAGAATCAGGGTTCCGACATTCCTTTCATTTAAAGAAACTCCAGATTTGAGTTAGCAAATTTTGAATCTGTTAGCAGGTCCGGTTCTCACCCGTTCCCTTGTGGGTCCCAGCACCACGCTGCTCGCCAGCCGGCTGTCGAACGCCTCGTCCGCCTTCAGCTGCCCAGCGGCGCCCGGCAGCGGCGGGAAGCTGGACAGGCCGAGCTCAAAGCTGGGAGACGGGGGCTTGGGAGGCGGCGGCGGCGACTGGGGCGTCGCTCTCTGCACGTAGACGGACAGAAACTCAGAACCGGAAACAGTCACGTCAGAACCGTTCTGATGGACGACAGGAAGGAGGAACACTTACCGAAAACTTTTCATCCCTCTTTTTCCTGGAAGAAGAAAGAGTTTTCCTTTAAGAATGGGAACATCTGAATTTACAAAACTTCACTTCTATTTGAGAACCTGGCCAGACGGGCGATTAATGCAATTTGACTGATTAATCAAGTAAGCTCAGTTAATCAAATATTACCATTTGGTAATTAATCAAATTTTTAGAAATTAAGCAAATTTTACCAATGAATAAAATCTTAGTGATTAGTTAAATTTCATTGGTGGATCACAGTTTTAGTTTTTGAAGGTTTAATTTCTGAAATAAACAAGCAAACATCACACAGAACAGACTCACCTTCCCCGGCCGACTCCGAGGGAATAATCTGTGATTAGCGGCTCGGTGACGCGGCCGGTGCCGGCGGTGTCGCGGCGTGGGAAGGCGGCGGTGGAGGGCAGCCTGGTTCTGGGCTGGCCTGAGGGGAGGCGGGCCGGCGGGCTGCTGCGGACGCCGTTCAGCCTCTCGCTGGCGAAGCCGGGGAACAGGCTGGGGCTGTCCAGGAGGCCGGAGCTGCGGTCCGCCGCGGGGATGTTCGGCCTCAGGTGGGGTTTGCTGTGATTCCTGAGCCGAAAACATCAAGTTGAAGGTGATGACTGCACAGGTCTGGTGCTGAAAACGTTTTTGTTTTGGGCGTCAGAGAGACCGACCAACCTGTTCCTGGGGGAGAAGTGTCTGACGGTGAGCGGCGACGTTGCTGGTTTGAAGCTGTGTGACGTGGTGAATCCGTTGATGAACTGGTTATTGTGAAAGGGGGTGACCTGGAAGATTCATTCATTCATCAGCTTCACGAAGAGGACGTGAACTGTGTTAAAGCTGCAGATAACTACTTTTAGTAATTGATTAATCGATTATTCTGGTCATTAATCAATTAAAAAATGACCAAATTCTGCAGTTTTTTTTTTCATTTAACCAGTTAAGCTGAAACAATTAGTCACGATGAATTTATTGTTGAAATAACAGTCAACTAATTTAGTGATTGATTCTCATTAACTGGAGAATACAGACTCATAAAAGACCATTTGCTGAAAGAACAACATAATCAGAGCAGAAATTAAACAAAGATTTTCCATTTAAGATAAAAGAACCATTCTTTCAGCTTTATTTAGCATTAATACAGTGCATGGCTAATCTGGGGATTATGTTTTGTTTAAACTGATTAATTGGTTGTAAAAAATGCTTGATAGGAGAAATTTTACCAAATTTGAGCCGAGTGAAGCCAAAACTGCCACTTAAGGTAGAAAATCTTTACAGTCAAATGTTTTATTTTGTTTAAATGTGTTTTTGTTTTGAGCCAAACTCTTTTGACAATTAGCTTTTTTTGAGTCTGTACACTCAAGTTACTAAATGAGCTGACAATTGTTTCAATAATCAATACAACGTGATTAATTTTATTAATCCAGAAATGGATGGAGTCATTTCTGAACTTTTAAGCAGAAAATTTCACACAATTCGAAACAAATGAAACCATAAAAGTTGAATTATTCCGTCTGGAGTGATTGTTGGTCCAATAAATCCTCATCCTGGCACAGATTTTACTTCAGTTATCCGCTTTAAGCCCATGGTGTGTAAGTCCAGTGTGCGTTGCGAAGAGTACCAGCGCTGGGTCGATGAAGCTGTGCGTGGTGGACCAGGCCTGCGGCGTGATGAGGCTGTAGAGAGGAAACTGCTGCTGCGGGCTGTAAACAGGCGGGATGTAGTAGGACGTGTAGCGCTGCTGCTGCTGCTGCTGCTGCTGCTGAGCGTAGGGATTCACCTCCACTGGCCGGTAACCGTTCTTTGGCATGAAAGTGTTGATAGCGATTGCCTTCGCTTTTATCCTCGCCTGGAGGGGAGAAAAGTCTCAGATTTAGATAACAAGAAATATCAGTAAGAACAAGGAAAGTTGATTCTGAGCTGAATTTGACCTTGAATTGACCTGAACGGTAATTTATATCTGTATTTGTTTAATTTAAAGGCGATTGGAATGAATCAAGTTTCATTTTTGTTGAGAGCTGTAACTATAAAAAAATTCAGCTTCAGGGAAGTTTCTATTTAATATTTCTTTACTGAACAATGTACGCGAAAAATTCATAGTGCAAATTTTTCTGCTCATAATATTGATGAAAACGTGTTAGTTCTATCGGTAGATTATTTCACTTCTAACAAGACATTTTCCCATATTAGAATGAAAGTAACAATTTTTTATCAATATTATCAATATTTTTATAATGTTCAGTGTTTCAGAAGATCAAAACAATTTAAATATCAGTCAACTGATATAACTTTACTGATAAATTTGAATTGTTCTGAAATGTTCCCTAAAACGTTGAAATGTGAAAAAATGTGCAAAAATAGGAAATGAAGAAGGAGACAAACTTTTTCACACCACTGCATGTGGAGAAATTTAAATCAACATAATATTTTACAAACCGGTGAAGGCGTGTGCAGAAAATAAAAAATAAACCTGTGTTTAGATCAACTGACAATATAAGTGCAGCGATTTCTCCTAACAGCATCCCTGGTTATTAAATATGGATGTTTACTCTGCTGCAAACATGCTGCATGAAAAGTTGATGAAGATCGAAAACAGATGTTATCTTTTTTAAATCAAAGGATTTATTGAAGCCCGTCTGCTCACTGCTCAGTGGAGATGAGTTTATTTCTAAATAAACAGAACTAATTAATTATATGACAGGACTGGTGTCCTGTTAAATAAAAAGAAAACAACAGGAAGGCTCTGACAACAGAAAAACACAATGTTTTTAATTATGTTCTGGTTCCACAATTAAAAACATGAAGTAATGAGTGAAAAACAGAGAGGTGACAACAGCTCAGAGGCTGCAAATGGCCAGCTAGATACCTTAATTGGCTTCCCTTGGAAGGTCTTCACTTCTTCACGAAGATACTGATATGCCTTTGGAGAAAAAAATGATGGGATAAAAAAATTAATCAGTTTCAGATCTTTTAGAGAGAGCGAGAGAAAGAGAGAGAGACACAGATGGATGGTTGTATTCCCAGTTTTTCTTAGGACTTTATCGATCTGACTCAGGTTGGAGAGGAAACGCTGGTTACCTGCTGTGCATCTGCTTCTGACTCAAAGGTGATGAACCAGTTGTCGTTGTAGGCAAATTCACAGTTGATAAACTTGGGTAAGTTGTTCCCTTTGAAAAGGGCTTCCACTTCCTGGAGAAACAACGAGGGAACGTTATTCACATCGAGGAGAACCAAAACAGAAAAACGCAGTGATCCAGAGTACAAACAAACAATCAAGATCATGAAAATATTGTGAACAGATGGAAAGAGATCAGTGTGAATAATGAAAATATCCCATCAGGCTGTGTTTAATCTGGCCGACACCGACCTCTATGGGCGTGCTCTCTGGAACCTCTCGGAGGATCACGATGCAGCGGCTCTGATTGGGTCGCACCTTCTCCCCCTTCTCGTCCACCTGGACCAATGGCAACGCTGCAGGACGACATAGAGAAGTTCAAAAAAATTAATTAGTGGACATTTTTTTAAATCCTCTGACGTTTTGGACTAAACGGCCTGTAGCAACAAAGTCTCTGGTTTGAATCTCATATCTTCTCGGAGTAACTTGCATGTTCTGGTTCTCCACCTTCCTCGGTTTGATGCTTTTATCATCCAGTTTTTGTGCAAGTTTCTAGCAAATTTTCAGCCAAAATGGTCAAATATTGGCTGTAAGTGTTGCTATAACTACAACCTACAGGTGGCAGTATTTCCTCTATGACTCTGCTGTCTCAGCCTTACTTGATGTTAAGGTATGATGATTGATATGGCCAAATATCGCAACATTTGTTGCAAATATTTCTGAAGTAGTGCCACAAGATCAGATAGTTTGATTACAAAAAATAAATAAATAAAATCCTCCAGGAACTGATTCTAAAGGGTTCGGATCAATATAATGCTGAAAGGCTCTGTTTACCAACAACAGATTCTGATTTTAAAAGAACATGGCATTTCAAACATCAATATGTTCAGTGGCACCAAACCGAAGTTCCAGCACAGAACATTTTGCTAGTGCAAAAATTGTTTTTATTTAGGGTTAAAGTCTAAGAAAGGTTGTTTTTTTTTTTACTTAAAATAATTTATTTACTTTAAAAATATCCGACTAGCTTGTTTAATTAAAATATTGTATGCCTAATTTATTGAAAAGAAAACTGAATCATGGAAACATTGTTTGTTTTTAATCGGATTAATTTTGCAGCTCTTGGCTCACAGACATGAATGTACATGTACAATATATTTCTTCTTTAAAAAAATAAATCTTATTTAATTTTAACTCTTTAGCAGCGCCAGCTCTCTAATTTAAATTTAAATTTAAATCCAAGCCATTGGAAGGACATGATTGAGCAACAAAACAAAGCATGTAGCTTCAAATTAGGCTGTAAATTAATCTGCGTTTAAATCAAATGCACCTTAATAATCAGTCCAGCTAAATCCGTGTGAACCACTTCCTGAGCGGTTGCTGCAGCTGGCTGACGTCACGCTGTTTGTTTTAATGCCGGTGTTTAAACATGGAGGTGAGCAACGTGACAACAGTGTTTTACTCACATCGTAAAATGTCTACTATCAGCTCCACGTCAGTGCTGAGCTTCTTGACGTGGTCCAGGTTGGCCACCGTCACGATTGGCACGTACTGGTCGCTGTCCATCTGGGAGATGAGGTACATGTCATTGGCCAGGTTCTCCCTGACGGAGGGAGAGGAAACGGGTTAGGACTGAAATCAGAAAGTGATGCAGGAGTTCTCCGTTTCTGCATAAATCATTACCCACTATTTGATAACCGAGCAGCGCACATCTGATTTCTGTCCAGGGTTTTGATAAAGATTCTTAAAAATGCAGAATGTGAGGTTAACAAAAGACTTTATTTTCTTAAAATGTGGATAAATGTGAAGTAAACTGTCTTAAATGTTCAACAAAATTCTTCAAATTTATTGCAGTTAATTTCATCTTTGCTTGATGCAACCTCCATAAAGTTAAACGAGTGAAATTAAGAAAAGTTTTTAAAAAAAACTAAGATTAACTGTGACAGGATGGAGGTTTAAAAAGACTGATTCAGATAGTGAATCATCACGTAATAAAGTAATTTTAAAGTAACGTATTACATTTGAAAATCAGTATTAGATTACTTTCTTAGAGAAGCAATCTGTAATTTCTAAGTAACTAGACCAACTCGTTGTGGATGGTAAAGACGTCCAGTAGCAGTCATTCTTCCATCGGATCTAACAAAGCTTCTGACTGAAGACTGTTACTTTATGACACGACTGTCATGACATGCTAACAGCTCAATTTCCAGGCAGCTAAGAGGACATTTCAGGGAAAAATGTCGTCTATGACACCATCAGTTGCCGGCTTGCTCTGCTATTCCACCTCCTTTTCTTTTGCTACTCCTCTTTGTCTGGCTGTACGATCAGAAAGCCGTTTAGAAAGAGATGTTGGAGTAGTTACTACGATTTGAAATGCTAATCAGCTGCTCCCGTTTGTAAACGCAGCCCCTTGTTGCCATGGTTACCCACCACAACAACTGTCTGGAAGTAAGAAAGTAAAAACACAATCCAGAGGGAATAGCTGCCCAAACATGCTACTGTCCATCCATGAATGTTATAAAAACAAAGTATACAAATAAATAAAAGTGTACAGAACAATGAGAAAAAAGGAAAACAATCTAAATTTGTAAGGTTTTGACTTGTGAACAGCAGCCCTGCAGAGGCGTTTAAAGGCTCTGAAACGGGCCTTTCATTCAGACCAACCCCGACGCCCACAGAGGAACAATGACAACCAGATGCCTAAACAGAGTCCAAACTCAGGCCTAAATAAATAAATAACTCATAACGTTTGGTGAAAGCAGAACTTAACATGGTATAGCTTACGGCATAGCAGCTCAAAGCTCTCTGACCATAAATAAATCTGAACATCCAGAAGGAATTTAAATGTAATTTGATGCGAACGTAGACCAGCGACAGGTATGCAAATGTTTTTGGGTTGCATTCGGCTGCTGTCTAGACAAAACCTGTGATGCAGATAAGAAGTTTGTTCAGCCTTCTAGGATTAGAGAATGACGCAAAAAATATTTCTTTAGTTTTATTCTTTTATTTTTATCCTTTTAATTTTATTATTTTACTTTATTCATAAAATACAGAAAATTATGGACAACCCTGTCCATCCTCTTCATGATACTGTCTTGGGAAAACAGAGTAACTTCAGTCAGAGGCTTCTTTGAATTCGCTGTAATACAGACTGCTACAGAAGACCGTTCCTGCCAACAGCCATCACCATCGACAGTAACGCTTTAATTCTCTGGCAAATCTTTACTAGTTCTGTTAGCTATAATTCAAAACATGCACAATAATTTTCCTGTCTTCTTGGAGTAAAACTATTAATAGAAAATGTTTAATGGAAGCTTCACCTGGTTATTTATCTGAGATTTTCAGATTTAAAATAAATTTGAGTAAATACTAATTAATGGAAAGATCAAGATTGTTGCAATAAACAATCAAATTATAAACTAAAAGGAGCTCAATCATTTCCACTCTAATTTGTATTTTTTGAAGGACAATTTTGTTTACATAGACTTCATATGGCATTATATTTATATCTTTGGTTGTGTGTGGTTTTTATTATCATTTTTGGTTGTGTTTTAATTTTGGATATTTAAAATATCTTGTAGTTCCATTGTTAAGTTTTCCTAAGAAAATAAGCATTTACTGATCTTTGAGAGGGGAAACTTGCATCATTATGCAATTATTAATATATTACTTGAACATTATCACTTATCGCAATAATTGGGACAATTTACCATCCAGAAAATTTGTTATCAAGACAAGTTACTTTAAGTTACTTTTAATCCTTGAGAACATTCTGATTGGTTTCATCCTACATCTTCCATCACATTTGCAGAAAAGTCTGTAGTGACACTGACTTAAATCATCTTGATTAAGCTTCAGTGTGGAGTTTCTGAATGGCGGTAGAAGTAAACGGTCTAACGCAGACAGTGTCGTAGATCCGTTTCTGTTTTCTGGGTCTCTGTTTGTGTTGACGCATGCAGCCGGCCAGGCGGCACGCATTGTGAGCTGCCAGCAGATGTACTCCCTGGAGGCCACAAGCAGCTGATAACCTTTACGTCTCGCAGACCGCAGAGGGCCCCGGAGGTTTAACCTCCACGGGAAAAACACTGCTGTGTCGGAATGCAGTCGTGTTGTGGTGCTGGCAACACGAATCCACAGAGTTTCACAAGAAGGAATGAAACCGACGGGACCCCGCTGTGGACCACAAAAGCTGCTGTTCTCGAGGTTCATGAATCATCCAGAGCTACTGGCTCACTGTTAAAGCTCCAGCAGGAAAACAAGTGGACGACATTCAGTGATCAGTTTGTGTGGATAGTGAGGAAAAATAGATGTTTTAATTAGGAACAAATTAATAAAAAACTGAATTGAGTTATTAGCAGGGTGTGTGATCAATTAATGGTATTTTAATCAAACTTCAAACAAAATTATCAACATTTTCTATTCAAAAATCGTTTTTGTTGCTAAATTATTGCATAAATAGACATTTGAGCTCAACAACAAAGATATTTATTGTTTTAATCTGTTATTCAACCATCAGCGCATATTTACTAGAAAACAATCAGATTGTTTTCCAAGTAAAAATTAACCTCAAGTCGACCAAAAGAGATGGATTTCCTGTTCACCAACTCAATTATACAAATGTACAAACATTCTGGTCGAAACGTTTATGCATATATATTTAAAATAAATAAATAAATAACAACTGCAGTAAAGTTTGAAAATTTAGGTAATTAATTAATCAAAAGTAAAGCATTACATTTCCTTCCCTATTAATTATGCATAACACCTGATCAAAAAATACCTTCACACAACTGAGCTGCTGATAGAGACCAATATTGTCTTCTTTTCTACCAGAAAAGAAGACAGTGGTAAACTGGTGCTAAAGTTAGCTTAGCAACGCTTCTTTCTGATTCAATCACAAGCTCTGGCACCAATAAACTGATGCTATCCGAGCATCAACTGTTAGATTAGCCAAAGATACAGAATGGCTTTGACCAGGGGCTGACGAGGCCAACTAAACACTTACTAGCTCTAACACTAGTTAAGGTGTAACTGGATGCATTTAACCAATAAACAGTAGAATCAATACGATTTAACATTAGAGAAACAACATGAGCTCACTGACTCTCATCTTCCTGTTGGGTTTTTATTATCACCTGTCACAGATTTTAAGTGGGTCAACGCAGCATACAGCTTCACTTTAAGCAGATACTTTCCACAGAGCCCATAAACCCCATTTCTGACTTCACCAGTTTGTTTCATGGCTGGATTTAGACTCAAAGCTCATCGGTTCAACTGAGATTCTCCCCAAGATGAAGTAACTTAGAGCTATCGCTGCTAATACGCCTGTGTGTTTTCTTCTAACAATAGGAAGTTATGGCAAGTGATCACTTACTCCAGGGTTTCACCAACTCAAACTTAAGACTTTTTAAGGCTGTTATGAATGGTATTTAAGACTTTCATCAAGACAGAAATGCACAAACATCTCAAATCGTATGGGTTGGCAACAGAAGTAAGCAAACCGCTGATAAATTTTCACATAACAGACAGTAAAAAGTTAATATCTCACTAGATAAATAGCCAGCTAAATAACTAATAAGGATATATTAGCAGCTATTTACAGATAGACAAAACCACCTTGAGTCACAGAACGCAGTGAATTTATACTTAAAGTTTTGCATAACAGTAAAGGTCAACAAGAAAGAAAACTACATAGTACCATATGAGATTAAATAGTCCTGCTATAACAAAATTTAAGACCTCTGATTAACATATTCAAGGCCAACCGCTTAATTTTTAATGAATGTGAGACATTTTAAGGCTGTAATTTTAGATATGTTAATTTAAGACTTTTTACGTTTGTGCAGGCATCTCTACTCTAAATCCAAGTTGTGCCGGAAGTTTCCTCATTCTAAAATGGGATTATTCCTTTCCACTGTCGCCACATGCATGATCAGGAGGAATAATTGCTTGTCTTTTTCTGATAGAAAACTCTACAAATTGGCCCAATAAATTGAACTTGACTTTTAACTAGGATTTTACTAGAAGGTTTACAATTAAATAGGAACCTGTTTGAATTTACACTTATCCATGATAGATGCAAAAAGCTACCTGGCAAGCTAGTAAGGGCACATTAGCAGCTAGTCACTGGTAGCCCCAAGAAAAATAAACTACATAGAATATACAGGAGTAAATAGTCCTGCCACAACAATATTTAAGACCTGTGATTAACTTATTTAGGTTAAATTTTTTAATCAATTTAAGACACTTTAAGACCTTAGTTTTAGATATGCAAGACTTAAGGATGCACAGAAACCAAGTTTACAGAGCAGGAACCAAAAGTAGCTTATGGAGGAGAAGTTGGACTCACCGGGACAGGCAGAACTCCAGAGTCTTCTTCAGGTTCTCTCTTAAGCCCTCCTGGCTGTTGTCAGGCGGAGAATCACTGCCTGTTGATAAGACAGGAGAGAAAATGTATTTTAATAGCAAGAAATAATAAACACATCTTTAAAAACTTGGTACAAAACAAACAAACTGAACAAAAAGTGAGATAAATGGAGGAAAAATAGAACAATGAATATTTAATGCAGAAATAAGCAAAAGGAAATTGGCAAAATCTTCCCTACTGCTGCTTTTATAGCTGTGAATGAAACATATAATCTGTTTCGTCAGTTCAGTAAAGTTAGCTTAGAGTTTGAATCTGTTGTCAATCAATGCCCAAAGTGACCTGCAGAACATTTTTGGCTCTGTTACTGTTGTGTTTATTTCAAACAGAGAGCACTTGGAGATAAAAGTCTAGTGGCAAATCCTTGCTGGAGCGGCTCATCAAATTTTAATGCTGCTGTGAATTAAACCTTTTAAAGTGGCCACTTGCCTCCTCAGAAAATGAAAACCAGTGGAGGGTGAGCTCTACTTGGATGAAGCCATCTCATTCCCAGAATTAAAACTCTACTGCAGGTACGACTGAATAGGTGATTCACCTCTAATTACTTCATGATTTATCTGGCGGAGCAAAGCGGGCCGAGTCCATGTCAACAACCCGGGTCATTTCCCTGCATAATTACCTCTTAAATCCTCACAATAAAAAACACACATTCCCAGGGAGCTCACCTGCTGGTTTTAACTCCAAACTGGTTTACGTAAAGTAACCTGTGAAAGCCCACAAACCGCCCAGTCACTAGCCAGCCCACCTGTGTGCCCAGGCTGCCCAGGGTCTGGGTACCCTGGGTAGGCGGGCTCGGGGCCCTCCAGTGTGACGGTGGCAACCGGGGCCGGTTCCGTCAGCATTACTGGTTCTGGTGGAGGCTCATCTGGGTCAGCTAGCTCAGGCTCCTTGTAAGATTTGTCCTCACTGGCTTCAAAGCCTGGCAATCAACAAGGGCAGCAATTATTGACAACATAGGCAATAAGATAATGATTCATCACCAGCCTGTTTGCATCTGAGCTCCATCAGCTTCACTCTGGCACATAAGCTAATTGGTCTAACCTTTGCCCAAAAAATTAAATGAAAAGATGAAAAATTACATAATGTGTGAACAAATAATACATGAGTAACATAAACAAATTAAGAGATGAAGAGAAGATTTCCCTTGATTGGTTCTGATCAGGTCAAATACAGAAAAATATTTGTTACTATTAACCATCAAATCCCTCAAAACTCCATTATCGGTCTATAAAACATACACTGAATTCACTTTAATACATTTCTTTAAATTCAATGTAGAGCTGGACAATAAATCAATAACAATATGGATGGCAATAGACGTGATCAATCAATAGATAATACATCTGATAGAATATTCAATGATTTCATTGAACTCCGATCCAGAACCGCACAGGATTCTGAGATGTAGGCAGAGGAAATACTTCAGTGGCTCAACCTCTAAGCTAGGTTGCTGGCTTCAACTACCTCACTCTTTGGTTGCCTAGCAACTTACTGATTCTTTGGTTGCCAAGCAACAACCTGTTGAATAACTAGCACAGCAGCAGTTTAAGGTTAACTGCTTAAAAATAAACAAGAGAGTGGAATAAGAATAGAAAATATTTTAAATATTTAAAACAAAACACTAACCAATAATCACTGATATTGTCCAATATAAAACACTTATATTGTGATACATTTTCAGCCATATTGTCCAGCTCTAACTCATTCTCCCTCTGCAGAGATCTTAAATAAAACAGTCAAGGACTAAAAGGCAGCTAATTTGAGATAAGAAATCTAGTTTTGAAACCTAAGGTAACGGGCAATCAACTTGGTACCGCAGGCATGTCGTCTAGGACCAGCATTTAGAAAAGAAAAAAAAAGATTTTTATTGTTGCTGAAACAAATATATTTTCTGGGTAGTTTCATTTTCAACATTATTATTTTCCAGACGTTTCACAAACAGGCCACATAACCTTTTTCCCATTTCTGTTTTAAATCAGTTTGGGATACCAAAACATGTTGATGAGAATAAAAGCAGCAGGATTTAATTCAAAGTTCAATCTAGATCTCTTCACTTTTAATGTGTATATAGAAAATTATCTATAAAATATTGAAACATTGCCTGTTGATAATGAGTCTCCAACCCCATGCATGAGCTCCTTCAGGCTCGATCTGCTGCATCCTAGGTGCACAAAATAGCGTAAATTGTAAATCCTTCCTCACAGCAGCTTCTAAGACTCTAAAACCAACAATACTCGCAACAAACTCAATAAATGTTTAAATCCCTGCTTCTATTTGCAGTTTTTCTGCATTTCAAACAACATTCCACTTGCAAGAAGTTCTGTTTCACTTCTCGTAAATAATCTGCTGTTTTTATGCACAAATATACAAGATCATGTGTTACATTTATAAATTATGCTACTCAGTTCCACATTTTTTAAGACTCTGAAAATGCTACTTTCAATAACTGCACAATATTTTCTAATGCAGTTAATTTGCCCTTCCAGTACGGTAAGTTACTCTTGGTTCCATGTTGTTTGTTTTTTTTGGGGGGGGTGGGCGGGGGGGGTTGTGTAAATCTAAGCTCTTGTACTCGGCTGCTACTTTAAACATATTTCTTTTCTATTCTAATACATAAAAACATCACAAGCTGTCTCAAACGTCATCCGCCACACAGCAGCAAAAGCAAACCTTCACAAACAAAAATCAGCCCTGGCATTAAAGTGCCACCCACATCATTTGATTGGCAGGTAATGGCTGAGGTAAATGCACTGTGCTTCCAAACAACATACTGGTTTTTACAGGTAATAAACCTGCAATTACCTGCTCTGCAGCAGCAGTTCAGCCATTAAAAGTAAACCACTGCTCATGCTTTTATAGCCCATAAAAGTGCAGCATTTAGGCTAAAAACATGCAGAAACTTTATTTTGTAAACTGAAGAAAATTATTTAAATGTCTGGAAGAGGATGATATTTAACACAGCCACAAAAACAAGCCAGTAAGTAAACAGACAGAAGCTGAGCAACATGGAAACAATGACTTCAGCTTGCTTTATATTGATGGCAAAGCTGTGATATCAGGATGTGGTTCAGACTTACTTCAGTTCTTTAAATTTAGTCTTTAGTTCCTTTTTGAAAGTAAATCTCCAATATTTGTACTTTCTAAGTTTTTTAAAGATGCATAAACAATTACAAATACACTGTCCGTTGGATTACATTTTCCTTAAAATATTCTCGTTTGTATGAAATAAAGTGAGAGCAGAGCTAATCGATGCTTTCGGTTTCCGAACCATATCCTTGTTGCTTCTGCGCCGGATGTTAATCAGTTACGTTCAGGGAACAGTGGCTAGAATATATTAATGCATCATATTAAATTGGGTATGAATGATTAAAGGCGTGTTTCACTCATGAAAAATGTGACGTGTGGCTAACAGGAGAGCAAAAATAACTTGTTGTGAATGAGCTGATAGTGTAGCTTTAATACCCACATGCAAATGAGACGTCAGAGTTTCAAGATTAAAAGAATCGCCCTCAGTGTTCAGTGGCACAACTCTGAAAATCTCTCCAACTGAGACCTAAAAATAGCTCCAAGGAATCAGCCTGCAGGAAAAGTCTTTAATAAACCTGAAGGAGGTTTTTTTAAGCCTGTTTGGGCTCAGCTAAAAGATTCTGCCATAAATGGTTTAGCTTGTTTCATTTCCTAACCAATCTGAAGCTATTGCTGTAATTTCGCTTCAAAAACCATTTTAGACTGCTGAACTGAAGAGCTTTTTCAGTGACAGACTGTTGCATCCTGTGTGCACAAAGGAGCATTAACACAGATCCTTCCTCCCAGCTGTTATCAGACTTTATAACCATCCCAACAAACTCAACGGCATCAATGCTGGCACTTGAACAATTTACTGTCTTTTTGATAATTTTTAAATCCAATTTTTGGGCTAAATCATGCAAAAAAAACAAAACTATTGAGTTTGTTTTAATTTCTTATGCAATTAATTTATTGCTTACTGAAACGGGCCTAATCCTAATGAGTTGTACATCCCTTGGATCGCGAGTATGTTTCTATTTCTGACAAATGCTCTATTTTTATATATTTTTTAAATATATTTTTAACACTTTTGGATGTTTTATGTGGACTGTATTTCCCCAGTGTGGAACAATAAAGGATATTTCAATTCTATTTAACAGGAATTTGGGTATTTTCTATCCCTTATCCCTTTGTATATATATTTTGTTTACCTTTTTCCTTAAATATGCATTTAAGGTTTTATTTTTAATTATGTCAGTTTTGATCTCCCATATCATGGTAGCTAAAAGAGTTGATTGTAAGATTAGAAGTGATCTGCATGCGTGTGTCCCAAACGGGCGACTGACCTTCTGGGCCGGGGTCGGCCAAACTATCGCAGCCTTCCTTCCATGGCTGCAGGGCAGCAGTGGTGGTGTCAGCAGTCCCGCTGGTGTCCAGGCTAAACATGTGGTTGGCCCATGCTTTCGCATTGGGGTTGAGGTCTGAAACCTTGGCTGATTCCTGGGAGAAAAACAACAACACAGTCCGGTCAGAGAAGCCAAGGTTTCTGCTGAAGCAACATATATCTGTGGTTTGCCTACTCTAGTTCTCACTCTGTTTAATGGAAATGTGACCATTGAAAATTGTTTCTAAAACTGATGTAAGGCACTCAGGAAAGATCAGATTTGGAAATAAATTTAAAAGGAAAAACCCTCCCACCATATAAAGGAAATTGCACAGGAGCAGAGGGAACCTCAAACCACAGACGCACAAACAGATCTGCTGGCTGAAACGGGAAAATCTCCATTCTAACGCTGCAACTGACGATTATTTTAGTAATTAAAGTGATCAAATCAAAAAATGGCACATTTTGATAATTTTTAATTTAAGCACTTAAGCATTCTAGTTCAAAATTCAAAATAGGCACATAAACAATTAAGAAAATAAGCATTGCATTGCCTAATGCAATAACAGCATTTCGCTAGTGTACACTTGCTCATTTATAGCAAAGAATGCATCTGCAGCTAAAAAAATCCCAACATCAGAATCAGAATCAGCCTTTATTGTCATCTCTAAGAAGCATAACAAAATTTGTTTCAGCAGAGCTCATCCAAAGAACTAAAAATTAAAAACCAAGGCCAGTTTTTAAAAACTAAGGCCAGGGTAGACGGCTGCCTGAGGCCGCAGCCGTCATGTGAGAAGCTCAACCCACAGTGTAGGGCTGATCTGTTGATTATTTTTTTGATTAACTTATCAACAATGGGATAGTAAAAGGTGCTTCATAGAAGATTTTTTTAACTGAATGAAGCTAAATCTGCCCCCTGCGGAGTTCTGGGTAGAAAATATTTTCAGAAACGTTTTTATCTTAAATGCAAAATGTATATATTTTTTGTACAGTTTTGGTTTAACTGCTGCTGTTCTTTCAGCAAATAACGTGTTTTAGAGTGAACTCCAGTTAACGATTAACCAATAGATAGCTAAATTAGTTAATGATTATTTTAACAATAGAGTCATCACAATTATTTCAGGCCTACTTTATTCACAATACATTCACCCATTTTCTCTACAAATGAAGAAGGAAACAAACATCACAGACATTTATATAGTACCTAAATACTTTACACTATTGCCATTAATGTTTATTTTAAATACATTCCAGCTTAATTCAGGGTTTTACTGTCAGCAACCAACAGCGGATAAAACAGAAATAAGACAGGGAGGCATCATGGAGTGATTTATCGTTCACCGGCACGGGCAATTTTTCCAATTCTGTTTAGAGGCAAATAATCCAACGGAGAAAAGAAACATAAAAACTGATCAAGGAGCTGTAACTCTTCATTCAGAGGAGAATTAACCAACCACTCTACCTGCAGAGACTGATCCAACGCACGCGTCACCAGACCAGAATGAAACAGACCACAGAACCAGAGGCAGCTGGGTTCAAGCAAAATTCAAAATAACTTCCTTAGTTTTGCAAAAAAAAATGTGTGCAGTGGTTTTTGGTTTTTCCGAAAAAGAAGTTAAAGGTGAAGGCTGAAGGGGACTTCCTGTTTATGCAGCACCAACATCTGCGTAGCCTGATTGATCTGCTCTAAACCAGCAGAGGGATACACGCCTAATTCTCATAAGTAAAACTCAGATTATGTGGAGAAATGTGAGACTTGCACAATCCCTGTAAGTCAAATATGAAGTATTGTAGTGTAATGTTGTAAGATGAAGTAAAAGACATTTATTTCTGAACATTAACTCTCATTGTTAATGTTCAGAGTAACAATTAGAGATGCACGATACATCGGAATCAACAGCTCCAGAGTGGAAGGTTTTTTAGATATTAAGGTTCATTGATTTGGAGAGACTGTATTTACATATTATATATATATATATATATATATATATATATATATATATATATATATATATATATATATATATATATATACACACTTGGAAATGGTTTCAAAACAACAATTTTATCAGTTATCGCAATAATTTCTGGAACTATTTATTGTTGAGCATAATTTGTTACAGGCCTAATCGCCGTCATCTTAATATCGAAGATCAATGTTGGCCCATAATTTCATATTGATGCAGGCCCAGTAATAATACTGGTCAAAACTGGAGCAGAAATTTGTTTTGTATCGAATCATAGTTTTTGTCACCTGGAGTTAATTACAAGCGGACAGGGGTGCTGGTTTGCTCCAAGCTCCAGGTATTGATTTTATTCCATTTATTTCCTCCTCACAGGATGAAATTCAATATAGATTTTCACAAGATCTTAAATTCAAGAAAGGCTTTTTACTATTCCCACTTTGTTATGGGAGGATCCCCGAGTTCTTTTTCATCATCAATCAATCAATTTTATTTGTGTAGCATATTTCAGCAACAAGGCCAAAGTGCTTTACATCATGAAAACAAAATCATAAATACATAATATAGTGAACTTTGAAAATCAGTAGCAGACTTTACATTTTGTGAAGTGCCATCGTTAAAATTCTCGATACACATCAAATATGTTATTCAATTTTCAGTTGTTATGGTTCAAACGCAACTCTGAACAGGAAGGTTTTTAATCTTAATTTAATAAGTTAACTCTGTTAACTGGTGGCCTAACTCAGTGTTTTAGCAGTTTTGCAGTTTTAAGGAAGTTTGTTCCAGATTTTAGGTGAGTAAAGGCACTGTTCTGCAACTTCTTGTTCGATCCTGAACTACCCTTTTCCATCCTTTTTATCACAGAAATTAATAGAAATACTATACTGACTTAGAAACCTAAATGCTGTTTTAAAGTTGTATTTAGGTTCTAAATGAGTGAAGAACTTCTATATTGTTGGAAACCATTCACGTTTTTGTGTTACAAGCGGAAATGAAAGTATTTCTGAGGGTCTTGGTGGCCTGAACCCACTGGAAATACTCACAGGATTAAAGGAGTAGTTCAGCCTGCACGCCTCGCAGGCAAACAGACCGTAACCCAGAGCCGTGGTGAGAGCCAGCGCATCATTTAACTCCTCAGGCACTGGAGGCCAGAAGCTTTCTGTAGAAGGTGGTAAAAAGCTCCACTCCATCCAATCCATGATTAGGACTCAGTAAAAACACGCTCCCACATGCAGGCAGAATGAGACCTCCGATCATCCCCGTGTGATTTCGAGTTTCAGCTGGACTCCTCTGACTCCGTCTCCTCCGAGCTGCTCCGTCGATTCAACAAATCTGATGACAGCAGAGAGGCTCCGCTGCCCTGGTGGGCAAGGCTGACGTTGCACAAGCTGAGTGGCTGCCTCCTCCTGTTCAGCATCCGTGTCTGCTTTTGTTTTTGTCACCGTTGCACTGAGTCATTCCCTGGGAAAACAGCGGAGACGTCCATGGGGCTTTGAGGCGCTCACCTGAAGCCTTTGCATACGCCAAAGCTCAACCCTCATGAGTCTTTTAATGGACTAACTCGGCTAATTAGCTGCTGGGAGCAGAACGAAAACACAGTGAAACCTGTTTCCTCTTACAGGAGGAGTAACAAGTCAAAACAAGAAACAGATTCATAGAAAGACAGACGAGTCCAACTGGAAGCTGCACCGGCGGGTCCAGGCCAGGCAGACACACACACAGCAGGCTGTGCTAAAGCTTTAGCTCCTGTCCGAGTCGGCTGCCATGGAAACCCCCTGCTGACATCACCAGATGCGTTTTTTTTGTTTTGCTTTTTTTAAACCGGACATTGCTTGACCTTTTGAGATTTTAAATGTTCCTATCCCTCGACGAGGGTGAAAAGGTTGGCTGGCGTGATGACAGAGAGAGAGAGACGGTTCTGTTTCTGTTGGAGTGATTCAGAGGCGAGTTACTGCCGGTGTCATCCCAGAGCAGCTGATGAAGCACCGCCAAGATAAGAGCAGCGACTGCAAACAGCTGAATCTGGACTAATCTGCTGGTGTGCAAACATCAGGAGCAATCAGAGGCTTGATATGAACTGAGAAACAGCAGGCTAGTCATTTTTATTGCATACAATACTACGACAAACATCTTATGGAATCAGAGTGAAAACAGTCAACAATGGCAGAAAAGAAATTGGACTAATCATTATTTTTCAAATAATCATCAGCTAATTCAGTAATCAACTAGAAAATATAGACTCAAAAAAAACATAGTCAGAGCAGTAATTAAGCCAAAAGTGTACAGAAGATGTGATGTGTGTTTAAGTCCAAATATTTGATTTTTTATTTTATTGCAGTTTTTATTTTCTCCTACTTATGTTAGTTTAGTTGTTATGTACAAATAAAAAAGAAGTTATACTGTTTTATAAATCACACTTGGAAATATTCTGTCATTTTCAAAGAAACATGACTTTTTTCTTCTAATTTTAAGTTTTGAAATAAAGAAAAACCTTTTCCTCAGATGGACATTCAGGATTAAAAGTTCTTCCATTAAGACCATTTCTACCCTCCGTCAAACTGAAATCAACCTGATGACCACTTCTTGGATAATAACTGTGTTAATCTAACAACGTTCTCCATGTTATCTACTAGCAAAAAACCAAACAGAAACAACTGGTGCTTTCTTTTCTAACAGGCTCACTACAGTCTTTGCCTTTCTTCATGTCTGATCTGAACTATAAATGCCTCGACATGAACATTTGCAGCTATAAAATAGGTCAATATCCAATGCATTTTGAACATATAAGTGCTCAAAATATGGGCAGTCAGGTTCCTTTGGCCTGGAAGAACAGATTTTAGCTGCTTAAACTGCAAACGGATATGAAACTATTGACAGGAAATGCTCAAAGTTGAGAAAACTACTTTCAGATAGTGCATATATTGAGGTCTGCGCTTAACATTTTGAGATAAATCAATAAAATTACCATAATGATTTAGTTTAAGCAATTTTAATCAGATTCTGTGATGTAGAAATAGTTGCTGCATGCCCCTTTATTCTCAACATGGAAAGATTTTCCTGTCTGTTTGCAGTGGAGCTGGGTCTCCCTGAACTGAATATGCTAAAAACGCTGGAAGCCGTCATTTGGTTCACTGATTGCTTTTCCACCACCAGCAGCTTTAATGAGACCTACAGCCTGAAGCGTTACCCCACCAGACGCCATCAGGGCATCAGTTTGCCCCCTTTCCATTTCCGCTGCTTCTTATCTGTTTTCCAGTCTTTATCATGATCTTTCCTTTTCCAAATTTTGCAGCTTACAGGGTAAAAGCACCTTCCAATGCCTGAAGGCATCGCACTAAATTTTAACCCATTTAAAGCTGCAGAATGTAACTTTTATATATATGTGTGTGTTTTTACATATTTATTCATATCAGGCAGATAATTGAGCTAATTATAAACAGCCAATCAGAGCCAGGAGGCAGGTCTTAGCGCTGTCAATAACAACATCATGTGGCGCTGCTCAGTCCCCTTGTTGCAGCTAGGATAGCCTGACATTTATTACAGTAGATAAACGGTTTTCCTGTGGCTGTAAAGTTGTTTTTCCACCATTAGCATATTAAGGAGAGTACACAAGCATGACTGACATCCCCAAGACCCTCCTCCTGGCTCTGATTGGTTGTTTTTGGTTGGGAACTGTGAATTTCTTCAGACAGCAGTAGCAGTTTAAAGAGGATATGGAGGAGATTGATCTTTTGACAGACTGTCTGTATCTAGGCCTGTCAAAAAAACTAATTTTGCTGAACGATATATTGTCCCAGAAGTTATGGTGAAGTTTCAAGTAATTTAATACAAGAACACATTTTCAAAGATCAGTAAACTTTAAATTCTAATGAAGATTTAATACTGGAGCTGGAAAACATTTTAAATTTCCGACATGTATAAACAAAAGAACAAATAAAATGAATTATGAAGTCCCTCTAACAAAATTGTCCTTCAAAACCAAGTCAAGTTGAGACCAAAGCACCAGACTAAAGACTTTTGTCATCCAGTTTTTTTGTAGAAAGAGAGAAAAATGATAAATCATACAAATTATTGTATTTGTTTTTGTTAATTATGCAATTACATGTATCATTATATACTGTCACAACATGGTGACAATTTTAACAAATATTCCAAACCAACTTTTTATAAAAGTTGCTTAATGCAGCTTTAACATCTGATTAAAAACACACTCTAAGGTAAAATCATAAATCAGACCAAATTGTTGGACTATAAACTCTACTTGGTTGTATATTGTTGGGGCTTCCCGCCCAGTGACCACATTTAGCCCAAACAGTCACTGCAGAATTCACCCATGTGTTTCCATCAATCAACCCTGCAGGTCCAAGCAGCTCCATGGAGGAATAATACACCATGCAAGCTGTTCGAATGCCTTCAGGAGACTTTTGAGATGCCAGGCGGAAGAGTTGAAAAATAAAACACAGCCTGCATCGCTTTGGCATGAGCGTTTTTTCAGTTCTTTAAAATCTCTGGATGTTTAGGTTTCTGTTCCGCTCCCTGAATTTGGAGACGGTTTACAGAGTCTGGATGTCTTATCTCTAGGAGCCACCGTTTCTTTTTGGAAAGATTTCTCATCCTGAAGTTGCATAATCTTTGTTGTGAAGCTACATGAGCAAATCAGCAACCACAGCTACTTCAAAATGTGTACACAAACAGTAACTGCTGTGTTTATTATAAAACTAATCGGGTAATTTAAATCCGACTGATATTTCCAGCTCTGGATATGAGATTTTAGAAAAAACTGGTAAAATTGGTATCACAGATTCAATCATAAGACCTGAAGGCAACAGATTTTTTAAATTGAAACTAAAATATGTATTTTTTAAATCAATGTTGGCATTAGCAGTTCATCTTACAGCAAAAACAATCTTTTGGTATGAAAACAAATGTAAGTCAGTCCAAATGTATATCATGATTTAATTGTTGGTGGGAGTCAGATATTTTTATCTTGCTAATTGCAGGGTCAGCGATTAATTAATAGCTTTTTAATCAAAGCATAGATAAAATAAACATTTTCAATGCACAAACTGTTCTACAGGTAAATTATTGACTAAGTAGACATATAAGATAAAGAACAAACAAAAAAAGTTATTTAATGTTTTTAATCTATTACTTAGATTAATAAAGAGTCAGATCGGTACATAGTTCAGTTTTCCAGCATTTCAGGAACTCCTGGTCATTCATAAACTTTCTTTTGAAATGTAGACAGTGGACGCTAGCATCAGCATTAGCGTCTGAGCTGCTGCTACAAATTTAGCATTGAGATGCCATTTTAGGCTAGATAGCTTCAATGACCGGCTAACTCCTTTTAGCAAAACGTGAACACAACAATATTTTCCAACATCCAATAGGATCGGTTTTTGAAGCAGAAATTAATCTCCAGTGAACTGAGAGTTAGCGGATGTCGCTTGTGCGTCAGGTTTAAGGGCGTACCAGAAACACGTGAATGCATCAGTTCCGGCAGGAACTTCTTTATGTAAAAAAGTGATCGAGTTAAAATTTTGAGAGCATTATAATCTATGCAATTAATTACTCAAAATTAACGCAAGTGAGGTCAAATGTATGTCAACAAATTACATTATTAATAATTAAAGTAACTCGTCGTGAAAGTGTATATTTTAAATACTCACATTTCTGTTTATTATGATGATTTTCTGCTATAGGTATAGGTTGACACTTAAGATTAGAATATTAAATCAGCTCAATTAAGAAAAAAATAGAGAAATTTGGTCTTAATAAAAACTGAACTGCTTAGAGGTTATTTTTTATCTTACAAAAGAGCCTCATGAAAACAGATATTATAACAAATAAAAATCCTCTGCATTAATCGAAGGGCCTGAGTGTTGATGTAATAAATTTTAATAAAGTATCACATTTAACCAACATGCTATAGTTTACCTATAATGATAATAATTATTATTTTACTCAAAACTGGAGAGAAAGAGAGAAGATGGGTCAGAATTTAATCCCTGCTTTACAATGAAACCAATCATCTCCAAAAATAAAAACAGGCTGCAGCTCACATTACAGAGGCGATTAATATGAATCACCTCAACACGTAAAGCGTGTTTCTAGCCGAGGAAGCCATTTCCTCAACATCTGGGAACAAAGTGAGGGGAGTGAGTGATGGCTGCAGCCATGTGTTGTTGGATCAGGGTGATGAACTATCCTGATGCAACGCTTTCTAAGAAAGGTTTCTGAAATAATAACAGGCTGAGGCCTCTCCTCCATCACTGTGATGAAAGACCTGGATTTACATGAGGATCAACACACCGGGCTCTTCAGACACACCCATCACCCACCAGACAGCCGATTTCCCATGATGCACTTTTCATCAGAACTTCTTATTAAGATGCAAAAACCAGAAAAAAACATTTTCTGCTTTACAAAAACAGACACTGTTTCATTAACGCTTAGAAACTTGTTGCATTCAATTGTTATCTTGAATTAAGAAATTAAGTTCTCAGCATATCCCCACGTTTCTAATGTTAAAATTAAAAGATTTTTCAAACAAATTATTTTTAAACTTGGGCACAATTGTAACACAAAATATATTACAAATGCTAATTTGTATTAACTAGAAACAACCAATCAGAGCCAGGAGGCGGGTCTCAGCGCCATCAAGCACGGTTTTGTGTGTCACCGCAGCTAACATAGCATGCTGTGAATGCTAAGGGTAGGTAGTGGTTCTTTAGTTACAGGAGATGTTTTCCTATCATTCACCAAGAATTTCTTCTTCAGAAAACACAATCAGTGTGGGAGATCAGCCAGCAAATGGTTCAACACAATACCATTGTCAGGCCACATGTTGGCTTATAAAATAGAGAGCAACAATTTGAGCCATCAGAGGTGGCAAAAGTCACACCGCTTTGCTTAAACCAAAACAGAAACGATGAAAAATGGCAAAAGAAAAAAACACAAAACTCACCAAATGAGAGTTCTCTTTTGCCTCTTGTACTTGCTGCACCTGTGGTTCAGCTACAACTTTCGTGTCCTGGTCAGAAGTCATGAGCCGTCTGCTTCTTGGCTCCTCAGGGAGAAGACTCTGTGTCACCAAGTAAGCTTCAGAGGGAGAAAACGGAGACGAAAACATGTTAGCTTTGAACGCGGATGTTTAGCAAATATCAGCTGTGACGTGTGGGTGGATGGAGCAGGTCAAAGGTCAGTGGCCGGCAGTTACCTTAAGGACAGACAAAGATGTGGCCAACAGAAGGGAATCTAACGTGATTAGCATGGGGAGCCTTTTATTTGTAAATTGTATTTCTGTTTGTGGAGCTGCAAAAACAACTGACCTTTAATTCCACAAAACATAATGAAAACATAAAAATATCTTTCTCATTCCGGTTACAATGTTTATTTGCCGTCTTCATGTTTTGTGCTAAAAGGCAAACACTGAGCATGTATTTGATTAGCAAAAGGACCAGGTGTTTTTACAGACAGACTCACTGCACTCAGGTTATCTCCACTTCCCTCATTGTGAGACGACTAGCACCACTTGACTGGATCTCTGTTGAATTAACTCAGTTACTTTAAATATTTATGTAATCATTTGTATTTTTATTTAAAATGCATTTTGGTAGAAAATAGTTTTCATTTTGATATTATGGGGTTTCTTCTTTTTTTTCTTTAGTAATAAACAAATATTAGTTTAGTTGTTCTTGATTGATTTGTAACATCAATAAAAGAGGTGAATACTTTTTATAGGCCTTGTAATTATTTGCATCTCTCCAGTTTTCTCACTCTCAGCTGACAGTCTCATTTTAAAAACTCGACTCCTGAGGTGGAAACACGTATTTTCTGCTGGTCTGCTGAAGCTGTGTGTGAAGCGCTGATAATCCGGCCCAACAATCGGTGCCTGCCTGTGACACGGGCTCCGATTGTGTTTGCAGACAAAGCAGGGAGAGAATGGCATGGCTGTAAAGCTGGTGACCTTTGAACCACATGATGACAATGATACACAGCCAGTGTGTCATTCCACAGATATGAATGAAGCTCAGAAAAAAAAAATGCATTTTAGGATCAAAACCTTCCTGAACAGTAGAATTAAAAGCATTTTTTTAAAATATTTTAGAATTAAGTAATTATTCTTAGATTATTTCTTTGTCACTTTTAAGATTAAAAGCTTTTTATGCAATATATTGGAGTAAAATAACTTTTTATTAGTTATTTATTTACACAAACTTATCTGGTTTAGATCTATATTCTGCAGTGAGCCACTGCACTTTTGAAACTAAGCAGTGATAATGTTGGAAATGTACTCAGTTAGGTCAGAGATGTACTAGCACAAAAACAGCAGTTAATGTAAAAAGTTTCCCTCATATTTAAAAACAAAAACATTTGGAGTTGACATTTTAAAGTAGCATCTTATATCAATAATAAGCACAGTTATATAATATTATATTAACAGAAATCTCTGTCTGTACTTAGGAATGCACTGATAAAAAAAACAACATCCAATATCAATATTGTTGTTATGCCTGATAACTTATATTATACAACATTGGCCCAGTTTCACTGTTTGGGCCGATATAAATGTGTTTAAAAAAATAAGCGTCAGTCGATACCAATACTGCCGAAGTACTGTGCAGTCCTAAAAGTAATTAGTTACATTTACTCATTTATAGTTGCATGAGTAACTTTTTGGAAAGAAAATTAGCAACGGTACGTTTTAGTTTTACTTGACTAATATTATTATAAAGTAGCAGTACTTTTACTTGAGTAAACTTTCTGACTGAGTAACATTACTGATTGGAACATATTTCAGAGACACACCTACAACTTATGTCAAAGTGAGACCTCTTGTTTGTGCATAAACCTGCTGTTCTAATGTTTTCTATCTGCTGAGCCGTTTGGGAACCAAGACTAGGGCTGTTGTAAACAAATATTTTAGTAATCGAGTAATCTATTGATTATTCTTACAATTAATTGAGTAATCGGATTTTAAAAAATTACAAAGGAAAATTTTGGTAAATCTGGCATAACACCGGTGTTACTATCAGATATCAATATCAGTCCAATTTTTCATGTTTGAGCATCCCTAACAGTTACTTTTTTGTAGTTTAGAAAACTAACCTGTAACAATAGTGGCTCAAGTTAACCTGAAGTTATACATAGATCTGAAATTCAATTCAATTTAATAATAAAGAGGCAGGCTCACAAATACTCTCATAAAAAATGTCTATGCTCCAGCTTTTAGATTATGTATTCATCTTCAGTCAGTTTAATAGATGAATTCTCACCTTGCTCAATACCTGTCAAGCTTTGGCTTTGAGAATATGGGAAATGTCACCTGGAGTTGGGGGCTTATGGTGGAAGGCAGGTGAACGTAAAATGGGGTGAAGGGCAGGAAATAGACCAGACAGACAAACGTATAAGTCTGGGGGGAGAGATGAACGAACAAACGTAATGTACGACCGGTAGACGAAAGTAAGAACAGAGGGAGCAATACGGGATATTTGTGTGACAGCTTCGTTCATCACACTCAAAGACTCGTCTACCAGCCATGTACCACCACGATGATTTCTGCCACCCGTTTGTTGAGACCGGGATGATATAAAATTTATTGTGCGGTTCATCCGTAAAGCTACCCTTACACTGTAAGCATCAACTATTCAGCCGCCAGTCGTGTTCAGTCACCTGTATAAAGGTGCTGTACTCCAAGAATTGCACCAATCATTTTAAGGATCCCTATTGGTCCCCCAAAAACGATGAAAACCCGGGCATCATCATCAATCAATAAAATCCACACGGGCCGAACTTGAAAATTGGATGTTATACCGCTAACACTTAGCATTTGTCAACAACTCAGAGGCGGAAGTGAGAATGCTGCGCAGCAAATAATATCCCGGCCGGAACACGGTGCGATAAATAATAAAACATAAATTAACAAACCTTCGAGATTGGTACATTTTCCTCTGGGAATTATAATAATCGAGGTACTCGAATTTGAGGAATTGTTTCAGCCCTAAACAAGACAAAACAATAAACATCGGCCTGTCACAATAACACATTTAGCTGGATAATAAAATATCCCAGTAGTTATTGCGATAAACGATAATATTGTTTTGAGACCATATTTAAAGTTAATGGCATAATAATGCAGGAACACATTCTCAAAAAACAATAAAACATTATAATGAATAATTAATGTTGGAACTTTAAGACATTTCAAATATCTAAAAAAAATAAACAAAACAAGAGAAACTACAAATAAAATGTAAATAAATTATACATTATTTCTGCCTGAATTTATTATTTGGTTACTAATTTATGTGTATTTATATACGTTTTCCATTTTAGTCTTTAAAGTACAAGAATTTGGACATAAATTAATATATTTTTCAGTCTGATATTTTAAAATATTAAATCATAACCCTAATAATTAGTTACTCAGTACATGAGAAAGCTTTTTGTTAAACATCTTTTCCCCTTGAATACTTTCTTTTACTTTTATTTGAGTAAAAACATGTTGAAGCAGTGATTTCCAAGTCAAACCAGCTTAAAAACAATAACATAACAGAAACCATGACCCTGGTTAAAACACATGAACAGTAGGGCAGTGAGTCAGTCTCATTGTCTAGACAATCCTGAACCAAAACATCCTCCACCCTCCCGCCTTTTTCCACACCTTTGTTTTCCGTCTGTGTAATTTTGCAGAGTAATTTATGACCCCGTGGTTCTCTGAAATAAATCTGGCGCAAAAAGCCACAGTGGTCCACCAAGTATGTTTCCAGTCTGACTTTTTTACAGGCAAACAATTGGTTCTGCTTCAGAGTCTTGGAGCGCAGATTTAATTGGCTTCTTAAGAGCAAACAGAAGTCTACTGAAATCAAGAATTAAATCTGATACGTAATAATTAATCAGAGATTCTCCAGCAGGATAACAGAGTTTGGATTTCACAGAAGCTGCATGTGAGATGAGAAAAACTGGAGAAAAAGATATTAAACAGCAAAACTGTTTACTCCAGAAAGAATTATCAAGGATTATAGTTAATTCAAGCTGAAAGATCTTTGGCAAAATTTCATTGAGGTTCAGTAGAAAAAAAGTTCAAACATGTTCACTATAATAAAAAACAAAAACTATGGGAAATAATTAAAAAAGGTTATTATGGAAAGTATGTAAATTAATAAGAATCTGATGACTTTTTAAGCATTTAATTTGTAACACTGAATTTTAATCTGTTATTAAAATTCTGCAAATATGTTTAGCAATTTTGATTCTTTTACTTAAAATTCGGCAGAAAGAATTTCACTTTCAAAATTTTGCCCATCAAAATTTGTACGGTCAAAAGTTGCCTTGAAAAATTTTTCCTTAAATAACACCTGCAGAAAATTGCCTTCAAACATTCAAATGCAGAAATGCAACTACAAATATTTGCCTTTAAAATTTAACCTAAAATTAAAGCTGCAAGCAGCCTCGTGCGGCCCTCGCAGCAAGCGCTGCTCCGGCTCACCGGCCACCGCGGAGTTCCAGCCGCCGCGGAAGCTCTCGCGCCGTTTCCAGAGCCGGCGCCCGCTCGCCGCAGCGGGAGCCGTCGCGAACCTTCCCCGCCCAATCGCCTGCCAGACGACACACGTGAATGCGTTCGGCAGCGCTCCCCGACGACTCACAAAAAATCTGGCGCAGATCGGTCCATTTACGGCGGAGATATAGCTGATGGATTAACCTAGGGGGCGCAGTGGAGTCAAATTACATTTCAAAACATTTGAGCTCTTTAAAGGTTACCACAGGTCTTACATTTCAAGTTTGGTGCCAATCGGATCATCCATGTGTGATTTAAAGACAATCGTATGAATATGGCGAGGGTCTGACATTTGCAATTTGGCCACGCCCACACTGTTCAGCCAGCATTGACAGATGTCATCTAAAAGTTGCAGGACAGCGGCCCTTGAGGACTGGAGTTTGACACCCCTGCTGTAAGAAGATGGTTGGATAAATAATTTTAATATTAAATAATATGATTTCTACAATAGCTTCCAAATCGTGTGGCCCATTAACTCAAAATCAAGGTGAAATTGTTCTACTAGAGAGTATAGATGAAGCACATTCATCTTTATTACATTTGACCCCTTTTTTATTTAACTAATTTTGTATTTAAAAAATATACTCTATATAAAAAAAAATTCATAAAATGTATTACCTCACATTATCATCACATTTGTTAGCTGTAATGTTCAATTACATAAAATTGGAGGACAGGATCAATTTCATTACATGTTCACTTCTTACCTGAAATGTTAAATACAACAAATATTTACTTTAAGTGTGACAGTTTAACCTTAGTGATGTCATCATTTGACCACATGACGATTAATCACTGAAAGTTTGGTTCCTCTGAGCTCCGTCTACTGTGAAAATCACATTGAGCTTTGCCAATTCTTAATTGTAAGCTATTTTATAATGGTAACATCAACAATGTGTATCCACTGATAAGGTTGAACTGAAGAGGAGATTGTCCAAAAAATAAAAACGTGAGTAATTTATGTGGTCCACTGCTGTGTGGAAAACTCTAAGAATTACTTTAAAGCCCCACACCCCACCCCCCGCCTCCAGGTTCTGCGTTACGGCCCTGCGTTTAATATCATAGCTCAGCGCTCCTCCTGCTCATATTTGTGACACTTATCTCAATATTAATAATTATAGTGCCGTTAAGTTTCCATTATAATTCTTAGCAACTACGGACACGTTCATTCGTGGCTGTTTTCACCTTTTTTGGACCAGTTTATTTTATTGTCTAATAAATAAAATTCACTTCCTGTCAACACCTTTGAGGTAATATCGTTTAATAGGTTTGCCAGGCAGACTTTTAACTGTAAGGATATTTTGAAAGTACTAAACTCCACAGCTTTGAGTGTGCAGCCCATGTACGGTTCAAACAAAATAATGTGGCTTCCATTAAATGAGCAAGAAATTGTTTAGCATATCAGACTCACCAGAATCCACATCTCTGCAGCAAACACGTTGATAAGTTGGAATGCAACAACAGGACATCTCACCGCTAGTACCCATGACATCTGTCTCCTATTCGTTAGGTCCGACGGCTTGATTGATCGTGAATGTTATCCGTGGAGGCTATTTTTATCCCAACGAGCCAGCCATTGCTACGTATATGTGGGCGGCGGAGGGGGAGGAGGGGTGGGGGCGTGCGAAAACCGAACTGAGAAATAAGATTTAAGCTTTGGCATGCGCTACGTACAAGATGTTTTGAAACAATGTTTCCACAATTTTCTTAATTATAAAGATGATTCAAAAATAAAAATATCAGAAATTCTTCTTTTCTTTTTTTACTTCAGGGAAAATTAATAAGCAGCCGTACAGCTGCAGGCGCTGCTCTCTCCGTTAAATCATGCATGCTTCGGTGCACTTCGATAGCTTAGCTGCGTTAGCTTGACTGTCAACCGTCATATTCAGTTCTCTAGTGCTAATAAGTGATATAAACGCAAATATAGGAGATGGAAATGTATACTTACATAATAAAAACGCACATGCAGACGGGATTAACGAAGGCTTGATCGTTAATGTTATCCGTGGAGGCTATTTTTATCCCAACGAGCCAGCAGAAGTATCGAAAACAACGTAACTGTGGAACTACAAAATACACAGATGCATCTTTGGGAATTGCAGTGGTAAAAATGTACACATAGTCATGTATGGCGTGATAGTGACACCAAGTGGTTAATATCGCCATTACAGCACCTCTCTCATACTGTGTAATTCTCGCCTTATTCATGTGTGGAGTAACAGTGACACCAAGAGGACTTAATGGGAATAACATATTTTTTTTTCTAAAAAATCTAAAATTACAGAAAATCCGTTGAATTTAGAATATGGCTCCAAGAGACTTTTTTGTTCGTCCTGAAAAGATACACATATGTACCAAGTTTCGTCATTGTAGCTTAAAGCATGGCTTAGGGCTGATCATTTAAAATTTTCTAGGTGGCGCCATAAATACATTAGGCCACGCCCACCAAATTTTATTATGGATTCCTGTCGGGGGGTGGATAAAGATCCATCCTAGTGAGTTTGGAGAAGTTTGGCCCAAAACTGTGGAATTCAGAGCCAAACGTATGAGAGCGGCGTTAGAGGTCACTTCGCCACGCCGCCACGCCCACCTGCTCCATCAAAGCCTGTCGGGGCTGGAATCCCTTATAGAGCCACATGTTTCCTGTCTGTTAACATAGTTTCATGTTGATTAGTTCAAAGGTGTAATATAGGGACCGTTCCCAGTAAAAAATCACACTTCCTGTTCTCAGGGGGCGTGGCCTTAGTAATGTCATCAATTGACCACAGGGTATTTTAGGTGAACCCATGGTGATCAATCACTGAACGTTTGCTTCCTCTGACAGTTTTAGTGTAGGAGTTATAACTGTTTTTAATTTCGTGGCGAGTCGGTGAACTTTGACCCCTGCTATCCCCCCTTCAACATGCTCAAAAACTCACCATTTTGATAACTTTGAATCGCCCATGCCTTCTGATCAGACTCACCAAGTTTGAAGCCAATCAATCAAAATCCCTAGGAGGAGTTCGATCAAATACCAATGCTGTAAACGGCCAAAATGGGGTCAAAATGTGACCTTCCATCCAAAATGGCCGACTTCCTGTGATAGTTGGACTATAACAATAATTGTAAATTCTGAGCATCTTGGGGAGCTCTACAACTGTACCAAATTTCAAGTCTCTACGACGAAGTAAGTGAATAGCAAAGGGTCCTTTGAAAATTGCTAGTTGGCGCTGTTGAGCCATTTTTTTTTAGATTTTTGCGTCGACTTTAAAATACGTAAATTTTAAACAGTCTCTATGCGCCCGCCAAATTTGGTGAGTTTTTGAATATGATAAAGCCTCCAAAAAGGCAATTCATTTGGGTGGAAGAATAATAATAATAATTAAAGCTGCAAGCAGCCTCGTGCGGCCCTCGCAGCAAGCGCTGCTCCGGCTCACTGGCCACCGCGGAGTTCCAGCCGCCGCGGAAGCTCTCGCACCGTTTCCAGAGCCGGCGCCCGCTCACCGCAGCGGGAGCCGTCGCGAACCTTCCCCGCCCGATCGCCCGCCAGAAAACACACGTGAATGCGTTCAGCAGCGCTCCCCGACGACTCACAAAAAATCTGGTGCAGATCGGTCCATTTACGGCGGAGATATAGCTGATGGATTCACTTAGGGGGCGCAGTGGAGTCAAATTACATTTTAAAACATTTGAGCTCTTTAAAGGTTACCACATTCATGTGTGGAGTAACAGTGACACCAAGAGGCCTTAAAGGGAATTACACATATTTTTTTCTAAACAGTGAACTTGAATCAAAATTAACAGAAAACCTGTTGAATTTAGAACATGGCTCCAAGAGACTTTTTTGTTCGTCCTGAAAGAATACACATATGTACCAAGTTTAGTAATTCTAGGTTAAAGCATGGCTTGGGGCTGATCATTTAAAATTTTCTAGGGGGCGCCATAAATACATTAGGCCACGCCCACCAAAGTTTATTATGGATTTCTTTCAGGGGTTGAATAAGGATCCATCCTAGTGAGTTTGGAACAGTTCGGCCCAAAACTGTGGAAATCAGAGCCAAACGAATGACAGCGGCGTTAGAGGTCACTTTGGCACGCCGCCACGCCCACCTGCTCCATCCAAGCCGGTCGGGGCTGGAATCTTCAATACAGCAACATGTTTTCTGTCTATGGAAAAAGTTTCAAGTTGATTAGTTCAAAGGTGTAAGATAGTGACCGTTCCCAGTAAAACATGACACTTCCTGTTCTGAGGGGGCGTGGCCTTAGTGATGTCATCATTTGACCACAGGGTCTTTTAGGTCAACCCATGATGATCAATCACTGAAAGTTTGGTTCCTCTGAGAGTTTTAGTGTAGGAGTTATAAGAGTTTTATGTTTCATGGTGAATAGTCAAAGTTTGACACATAGCCACGCCCACATACTTTGAAGTACGAAAATTCCTTTGATAACTTTTCACCTTTGATGCCTCAAGTGTGTGCTGAGCGATTTTGAAGTCTGTATCTGAAAAACTGTAGGAGGAGTTCGATCAAATACGAAGGCTGTAAACATCAAAAATGGGGTCAATTTTAGAACTTCATTCCAAAATGGCCGACTTCCTGTTGGGTTGAGACCATGACTCCAAGAGACTTTTTTGTACATCAGGACAATATACAGATGTGTAACAAGTTTCATAATTCTATGTTAGAGTATGGCTTGGGGCTGATCATTTAAAATCTTCTAGGGGGCGCTATAGAAAAATTAGGCCACGCCCACCAAATTTTATTATGGATTCCTGTCGGGAATTGGATAAAGATCCATCCTAGTGAGTTTGGAGAAGCTTGGCCCAAAACTGTGGAATTCAGAGCCAAACGTATGACAGCGGTGTTAGAGGTCACGCCACGCCGCCACGCCCACTTGCTCCATCAAAGCCTGTCGGGGCTGGAATCCCTTATAGAGCCACATGTTTCCTGTCTGTTAACACAGTTTCATGTTGATTAGGTCAAAGGTGTAATATAGGGACCGTTCCCAGTAAAATATGACACTTCCTGTTCTCAGGGGGCGTGGCCTTAGTGATGTCATCGTTTGACCACAGGGTATTTTAGGTCAACCCATGATGCTCAATCACTGAAAGTTTGGTTCCTCTGAGAGTTTTAGTGTAGGAGTTATAACTGTTTAGAGTTTCGTGGCGAGTCGGTGAACTTTGACCCCTGCTATCCCCCCTTCAGCATGCTCAAAAACACACCAGTTTGATAACTTTGAATCGCCCATGCCTTCTGATCGGACTCACCAAGTTTGAAGCCAATCAATCAAAATCCCTAGGAGGAGTTCGATCAAATACCAATGCTGTAAACGGCCAAAATGGGGTCAAAATGTGACCTTCCATCCAAAATGGCCGACTTCCTGTGATAGTTGGACTATAACAATAATTGTAAATTCTGAGCATCTTGGGGAGCTCTACAACTGTACCAAATTTCAGGTCTCTACGATGAAGTTAAGTGATTGGTTTGGGTCTTTTGAAAATTGCTAGTTGGCGCTGTTGAGCCATTTTTCTCGATTTTTATCGACCTCCTTAAAATTCAAAATTTTTAAACAGTCTCTATGTGTCTGCCAAGTTTGGTGAGTTTTTGAATATGATAAAGCCCCCAAAAAGGCACCCAAAGAGGGGGGCAGAAAAAAAAGAATAATAATAATAAACAGTACAGATACAATAGGCCTTCGCAGCGCTTTGCTGCTCGGGCCTAATAATAATAATAAACAGTACAGATACAATAGGCCTTCGCAGCGCTTTGCTGCTCGGGCCTAATTAAAATAAGACAAAAATAATTAGCAGAAATTTGCTTTTAAAAACTCAACTGCAATGCTTTGTAAAAACTTCAACTACAAAAATTGATTCAAGCATCTCTTAACAAAGAATTAATAACTATATAGCAATAAACATGTGATCAATATCAATAGACAATACATGTGACATAATATTCAACATTATGAATATTCACTGAACTCCTATGCACAGCATTCTGGAGAATGTAGGCAGAGGAAAGTCTCCCACAACTAGCTAAGCTAGTTTGATGCAATCAACTAACTCGCTCACTCGTTGGTTACCCAGCAACTCGCTCACTCGTTGGTTACCCAGCAACTCGCTCACTCGTTGGTTACCCAGCAACTCGCTCACTCGTTGGTTACCCAGCAACAACTTGCTGACTAACTTGTGCAGAGTCAGTTTCAGGTTGTGCCTCATAACTGTTCAGAGATTCAAACATCGATGTGAAGTGAAAACTGAATAAAACAGGAAAGGTCACCCCACCAGTTTGGCAGCATTTCAGATATTTAAAACATAAAATAAATCAGTGATTATAGATATGAAATGCTTATATTTTGATAGTTTGTGAATAGTGGTAAATTTGTTACTATGTTAATGTTTTGCAACAACTCTAGATTTTACCTACACAAATAATTAATATGAATGACATTTAATGAAAAGCATCTTTAATTTCAGCAGAATTAGGAAAAAATTTTGCTTTTCTATTTAAAAATAAGAGCAAGAGAAATATTAATCTTAGTTTCACATCTTATTTTTCTAATGTTTCCATGATAGCAAAAATATCAAAAATATTTTAGAAATCCATAAAACCAAAAAACATATATATGTGAAAATATTTCAAATCCATATCACCCATTCAAGATTGATACCTGGATTCTGCTTGTAAACATTTTAAAAACTTATTTTACAGCCATGTTTGGCATTTTAGCCCTACTTTAATATCATTCATCTAAAATCCAAAAAGGTTTGTTAAAATTGTTCTTCAATTGTTTGAATGAGTAAACATTCAGTCAAAATGACAATTAAACAATCCTGAAAAATGTTACAAATTTAGCTGGAATGTGGCAAAGCAAACATATATTTTAATACAACTACTTAAATTTTGTACAATTTTTACCCAAAACACAAACATTGAAAGAAAAGACATCTCTCAAGGGAATTTCAGAGGTTCTCAGCAACACTACCGTAGGCCTTCACAAGAACAATTTTGCTGAATGATAAATTGATAAATTGTAAATAAGACGTTATTGCAATAAATTTTAATACGGTTGGTATGACATCATTTTCAAGAACACATTCTCAAATATCAGTAACTTTAGATTCTAACAAACGTTTAACACTGGAGCTGGAAGACATTTTAAATATCAAAAATAAATAAACAAAACAACAAATAAAATGAATTATGAAGTCTCTGTAACAAAAGATGGTCTTCAAAAAAAGGGCTAGTTGGGACCAAAACAACAGACTGAAAACTTTTGTTATCCAGGTTTTGGCAGAAAGAGAGAAAAAAGAAAATTGATAAATCATGCACATGGAGAATATTGGGTTTGTTTTAATTTATTGTGAGATTAATTTATTTATTGAGACAGGCCTACAAAGTATTTGTAAAACCTTAATTATTAAAATTCATTGATAGTTAAACTACAGACAGTTCTAATTACTAATTCATAACTACCAGAAAAAAACTTCAGTATGTGGCATTAAACTGTGAAACAATTGGAATATTGATTTTTTTTTTATCACACAAACATAAATATTGTTATTATTGGTGTTTTGGTTGTTGATGCTTGTTGTTTTTAGTCAATTTCTTTTTAAATGATTGTTCTTGCTGCTGTAATAGAATAGAATAGAAGTACTTTATTCATCCCAGCAGGGAAATTACTTCGCAGTTGCAGCATAGAGACGAGTTAAATGTAAATAGATACTATATTGATGGGTTAACTAATACATGCGTGTTTAAATGTTATATACTTGTATTAGACAGGTAATACATGTTACATTTTTAAGCTTATACTTCCACCCATTCCCTTCAATTTGCAAAACAAAAGATTAGACATAATGCAACATGCTGTATTTTTGTAAATATTAAAAAAAATAATAAAAACATAAAACTTTGAGACAAAATGTATAAAGCATCCACCTTTAGGGTAGAAATAGTGAAAATGTAGCTATAAATAATGACGCCTCCCAACACAACAGCCATGTTTCTTTGGATCAACTTTCCAAGTCAACACAGCAACTTCCACCACAGACGCAATGCAGACTCTGAGCCGAGAAAGACTGCAGCTCCCGGGATAAAGGCCACGACCATGACCGGCCTGTGGTCGGAAGGTGTAGGGGGGGAATACTATAAACACCTAATCAGAGGTCGGTTCGGCCCGAATATGACTGTTTAAACACCAACATAACCCAGCTGTTAAAAAGCACTGCTATAAAGTTAACTGAGCTAAGAAAGTAGCAACCACGGCTAACTACAACTGGAAAGATGGCGTGATTCCGCGAAATTCCCAACCCCTCAACTGGTACAGATAACATCAAAATTTAGTTATAATAACAGAAAACGTGGATATCAATCCATTCCCACCTCTACGGGATGGTAAAGGCAGTTTCTCACTCACCTGTCAACTCTCACTGCGCGGCGGTACAAACACTGACGGAGGCGGCTCTTGGTGTTGCTGGACTCGGGCCTTCACTTTGGCTTCCTTCCGGGCTTTTTACGCTGACTTATCAGCGAGCAGCCAATATGGAGTGCCTTCTCTACCGACAGCAGCTCTAAACCTCACCAAAAGGAGCATTCAGGTGTAGCTGCTAGCTGTCGGGAGCCAAATGTAGCGCAAAACGACGCCCCCGAAGCTGGAACCAAAAAAGGGCTGCGAGCTAACAGTTAGCTAGGTGGCTAACTATCAACTTTGTGCACTCGGGCTCAATAAATCTGGCGCCTCAAATCTCAAGCGGTGATGGATTTCTCCAGGCCAACAGCGGGCTCTGCGCAACGAGGCAGTCGAAAAGCGACCGAAAGAAGCCCTGAAGCCAAGGAGAGAGCGTCTCAAAGCTTCAAATCATCAAACAAGCCGTTGGTGCTAAAAGATGAGGCAGAGGGGATTTTGGAATGGAGAAGTCGGCGTTTCCTTTCCCTTTCGTGTGCAGCACTAAGATCGTCTATTGGTCCGCAGAGTAGTCACTCCAACGAGTTTGGAGATAAAATAGAATGTAATTCTCATTATTAAACTATGGATATTGCTCATTTTGCATTAACAGAATGAATATGTGAAGATTTCACAAGGAAAACAAAAATGGTAAAAACACTGAACAGGATTACGGCCACTAAAATAAAAATAATTCTGACTTTAATCACAAAATTCAGATTTTAATCTCAGAATTTTGAAGAAGAAACGTCACATTTCGGATTTTATTCTCAGAATTATACACATAATCTCAGAATTAGTTTTTCCTCCTAATTCTGAGAAGAAAAGTCCAAATACCGATTTAATCTCAGAATTTTTAAGAAAGAAAAAAAAACTAGATTTATGAGATTTTACATGTCATATGATTATATCAAACTGGAACAGGATTAATGTTTAATCCTGTTCCAGTTACAAGTTATAAAAGTTGTTGGAAATGTGGTGCAACAATTTTTTTTTAACCAAAATATAAGCCACAAATAGGGAAAAAATAAAAAAAATAAAAAAAGATTTTGGAACTATACTGTGAAAAGTCAGTGCTACATGCTACATTAAATCTTTCTCTGAAATTTTAACCTGTGCCTGGAAATTACTACGATCAGGTGTAGTCCATTCTATCTGGAAGTGATTAAAGCAGGTTTTATGGGGAGAAAGCAGGAAACAGGTTTTCTTCCAATTTCATCTCATCTGAAAGGATACTTTAGATAAAGTAGCCAAAAATTGTGCTAAAGTAAGAGGAAAATTGACTACAAAAGCACTTTAATAACCAAATAATATCATTAGAAAGACAAAAAACTGTAAAGTTATAAGCAAATTGTTGTATTTTTAAGACAAAATACAATATAATTAACTGCAAAAATTTCAAAGCTTAAAAAAACTTTTCCAAATTATAATTTTTTTTATTTAAAATTAATAATACTAACAGTGGGTAATGTGTTCATACATATTAGGCCGCCAGGCTCAGCAGACAGAAAACAGCATCAGAACTAAGCTGGTGAAGAAACAGGACATCTCACTTCAACCTATATTGTGTCTGGTGCTTTTCAAGTTGACATGGAAATGAGGCTGGTCATATAATCTTCCATTAGTCTGTCCTGTGTCTATCAAACTTTTTTATACACATTTTAAAGTATCAAATTAGAAAAGTTTGATGGAAATGGCAATATTAAAAAAAACTTCCTCAGTTTTGCAAAAATGTTTTTGTGCACACAGCGGGCCGTCCTGATTGGTCCAGACGGCCAGAGGGCGCATGCGATCTTCACTCGTGATCAAAGAAGATGGGCGGGGCTCTGGGATAGCGGCGCTCTCTGATTGGGTAATTTCTAATTAGCGCGGCTCTCAACAAATCGGAGTGTTTTTTTCCCGTCTTTTTTTGTTTTTTGCTTAGTTTAGTGTAGCTTTCAGAAAAGTGGCGGGTTTTTTTTTTGGTTTTTTTTTTAAGGCAATAGATAAATTAATGAATTTATATCTAAAATGTAAAAATCTGGTATTTTGAGCATTCTTAAGTTTATTAGGTCCCAAATTAATAAATGTATTGTTTAAAAACATTTAATTCTAAGATTATATGGATAGGTCTCAATTATGTTTAGTTTAAAAGAAAGACTCTTTTTGAAGTTATCATTATTTTTGCTTCGTAACGCTTTGATAAAAGTCTTGTTTAAAAATTATTAAATTAAATTATTGGATTTAAAGCCAAAGAATAAAGAAATCCCTTATTTTGAGCATTATGAGTAAGTCTATTATGTCCAACATTAGTAAGTACATGGTCTAAAAACATTTATTTGCAGAATTATATGGATAGGGTTCGATTATGTTGCTTTTTTTAATTTTTTTATTTTGTTACATGGATAATGTAAATTTTGCTGCATTAAACTGTCTCAAATAAATCAATAAATATTACTATCAGATAAAGATGAACCTGACTAAATACTATATATGATAAATTATGAATTAAAACAATGTGAGCGAAAATATCAAACTGATTTTTAGGTTTTAAAACGTATTTTATTAAAATTCCTCCTGCTGTTCCTCACTCCTATCGCCAGAGGGCGATAAGGAGACAGAAAACCCTCTTCATTTGTAACGTATTTTCCGGTTCCCTTCCCTTCTTCGTGCCGTCAGTGGACCTAAACGTGTCCCGACAAAATGGCACTTTATAACTTTAAAAAGATTATGGTGGTTCCCACCGCCAAGGTAAGTTTTATTTTACTAATTTCGCAGTTTAAACCGATTTCCGCTCAAGTCGTTGTGCGAAATGATCAAAAGATAGGAAAGAAAACACCGAAGGAAAACACGTGTTTTACTGCAGCAGCCTAGTGTGCTTTTAAAAAACAAACTAGAGGCGAAATTCATTTTTACAAAAGATTTGTGATGGAAATTTTATGAAAAACGGCCAATTTATACGTAAAATTGTGGAATTACGTGGGAGATTAACAATTTATGGAGGAAATTGGAAAACCGGAGATTACTGGACCTTTAAACTGGAAATCGGCGGCTTGCTGGATATTTTTGGTTAAAATTAGAGAAATCCAGAGAAAGCCATTATTTGTGGCCAAAATAATAGAAAATTGAAGAGGTTAAATTGGACATCTTGAGGTTTTTTGTTGTTGTTGAAAATAGGCCCGGAAATGGTGCTAAAACAGGAGATTAGTCGGTCTTTAAGATTAAAATACGCAGTTAGCTGGAAATCTTTTGTGGAGATTAGTGAAATCGACATAAAGCTGGGCATTTATGGTGGAAATGGTTGAGAAAACAGCGGGTTTCTGGAACTTTAAACTGGAAATCTGGACATTTGTAGTTAAAATAAGTGAGGAAATGTCAGCTAACTGGACACTTATGGTGGAAATCAAAAAGAAACAGCAGTTAACTGGACATTTTTGGTGTACATTTTGGAAATCAACAGAAAACTGGGTATTTATGGTGGAAATCAGTGAGAAAATGGGCATCCTGTACCTTTAAGCTGAAAATGTCTTGTTAACACTTATGGTAAAAAATAAATTAGGAAAAGGCATTTAACTGGATATCCTTGGTGGATATTAGAAAAATCAATAACAATCCTTGTGTTTATGGTGAAAATGGGAGAAAAAACTGGAGGTTGCTGGAAATTTAAACTGTAAATTTGCTGTTAATTTCATACATAAGTGGGAAATCAGAAGGACAATTTTCTAATATTTTCTTTTGGTTTCTGAAAACTTGATTGACTGACTGGACAAGGTTTTCTTTATATTAGCATTGATATAATAAAATAGTTCTTTTTGATTAGCTTTCTTGCTGCAGAATTTGATCATGACAAAGACAATCAAAGCAATTCATTTCTGAAGTTGAAATCTTAAAACAATATAGGGAAAAGTTTCCTAATTGCTGATCTGTTGCATGTCAGCTCAGATTTGGGGTTCTTGTTGTCCAGATAGTTTTCCTGCTCTGATAACTCTGTTATGTTCAGATATTTCCTGAAAAAACAAACCCCCGGGGTTTTGTTTACGGTCTCTAACCTGCGAGTCACGCCTTCACCTCCATCCCTGCAGGAATTCATCGACGTCACTTTATCCAAAACTCAAAGGAAGACGCCGACGGTGATACACAAGCATTACCAGATCCACCGCATCCGGCACTTCTACATGCGGAAGGTGAAATTCACGCAGCAGAACTACCACGACAGACTCACGCAGATCCTCACCGACTTCCCCAAACTCGACGTAAGACCCTAGATTTGAGTCTTTTTGTTGTTCTGATCTGGTTTCTGCTGGCAGGTTGTGATCATCTCTTATTTTTCCAGGACATCCATCCGTTTTATGCTGATCTGATGAACGTGCTGTATGATAAAGACCACTACAAATTGGCCTTAGGACAGATAAACATCGCCAGGAACCTCATCGACAAGTAAGTCCAAAAAATTACTCAAGTAAGAGTAAAAAGGTATTTGGTAAAAAGTCCATTCCAGTACTGAGTAACTACTCACGTTATCAAACATTTAATATTTAAAAATTACATCATCAGTCGGTCTAATATATAAAGTTAAGTGGAAGTTTTGATGTCTTTTTTAAATCGTCCAGTGTTGCCAAAGATTACGTGCGTCTGATGAAGTACGGAGACTCCATGTACCGGTGCAAACAGCTGAAGAGAGCCGCTCTGGGTCGGATGTGCACCATCCTGAAGAGGCAGAAGTCCAGTCTGGAGTACCTGGAGCAAGGTGAGAGGCGAGCGATGACCCGCCGTCCGCTCAGGTGGGTCTTTGGCTAAATCTTCTGGTTCTGATCCCAAACAGTTCGTCAGCATCTGTCCCGTCTGCCGAGCATCGACCCGAACACCAGGACCCTGCTGCTGTGTGGATACCCCAACGTAGGCAAGTCCAGCTTCATCAACAAGGTGAGCATCGCAGAAACCATTAATCAAAGATTTCAATAATCTTCAACTATTTTAGTAATCGGTTAGTTGTTAACTGGGGTGTACAGACTCAAAATAAGAACAGCACACTCTGAGCTGTAATAAAGATAAATATGTACAAAAAATATAAACGGTTTTAATTTAAAAATAATAAATCTCTTGTACTCAAAACTCCTCAAGTGGCAGCTTTAGCTTCTGCTGGTTCAAATTCTTCCAAAGGTTACCCAGTTATTAATCAGGAAATCAAACAAATATTCAGCCATAAGCTGTGTTGATGATCAGTCAAGTAGAAAGGGTTGAACTTTTCCAGTTCAAACTGGCAGTTTTTTGTTTCAGGCAAATTTTTTATATTTTTGAATGATAATTTTTCTTTGCAGAGACGTCATATTTCATTATATTTATGGTTTTGTTTGTAATTTTTTTTATTGATTGATTTTAATTGTTTTTTATTTTGGATACATTATATTACTTAAAAATGTTCTCAAAACAACAATATTCATTATAATTTATTGCAATCATTTCAGACACGTTTGAAGGATTTTTTAGGTGCAGATTCATCCTTTACTCCAAATAATTAAGGAAATTCAATGTGATAGTATTTTAGGAAATAAAATGTTTATTTTCTTATTTCTTAAAAAATAATTAATTGTTATTCTGTTTATGGTTTTATGTATTTATTGTTATATAGAATAAGATTCAGTGATTAAATGAAATATCTGCAGAATTTGAATCAATTAATTCACAGAATAATTTATTGAGTAATCAATCAATCATCAGAGTGGTCAATTGAAAAACCCCTTAATTGTCAGAAATAGGCTTTTGACGACGTAAATGACCTTTCCCCTCAGGTCACCAGAGCAGATGTGGACGTGCAGCCGTACGCGTTCACCACCAAGTCTCTGTTCGTGGGTCACATGGACTACAGATACCTCCGCTGGCAGGTACCACTCGGCTGCTGCAGATCGCTGCTGCCGCCGCTGCTGCAGCAGAGGAGCTGAATGTTTGGTGTTTGGTTGCAGGTGGTGGACACGCCCGGCATCCTGGACCACCCTCTGGAGGAGAGGAACACCATCGAGATGCAGGCCATCACGGCTCTGGCTCACCTGCGGGCGGCGGTGCTTTACATCATGGATCCGTCGGAGCAGTGCGGACACACGCTGCAGGAGCAGCTGGAGCTCTTCAACAACATCCGGCCGCTGTTCGCCAACAAGGTGCGACCTCCACACCTGATTTATTAAAAACAAAGAGGAAACCATCATCTGTTTTCCTGCAACCATTCTGGATATTTACTGATGAAGCAACTTGTTCTTAGTCTCTTCTTGCTTCTGCTTTACTCTTAAAAAACCAAAAACTTTCCTCAGATATGAAAACAGAATAACTATAAAATAAGTTAACATCCCTTGATTTTACTCACATTAAAAACAAACTTTTTTGTTTTCTTTAACACTTCATGTAAATTTTACTCCAAAAAATTTGCAAAGTATTTTATTTTCATTCAACCCCATTTACTCTTATACCCTCTAATAAAACACAGCCTTAGTAGACAGAATCCAGCTTTGATTTATAAGTCAGTCCCTCCTGGATGTTGTGGTCTAAAATGACCAAATTATCAACAGCTTTTTCAAAAAGTTGCATATTTTTTAATGCCCTATTTTTGCCAGAATTGCATCTTAAAAAAGTTTAAATTGCTGCACACAACCTTTGCCAAAAATAAAAAATTAACATGCTTAATATTTAAGTCCCAACTTCCTGGAGGAATGTAAGCATACCATATAGGAGAGAAGATGTAAAGAAGATTTGTAGTTTTTAGTTTACACTTGTTGGAAAACTTAACTCTACTCATGAAACTAAATGAAACACCTACCTGCTGAAACATGGTGGTGGCAGCATCATGCTGTGGGAAGTGATAAGAATTCATCTTGGGTGCTCTCCAGGAGAGTCATGGATGAAAACATTTTTGAGGCTGCATGTTCACCTTCTGATGCTGCAATTAAATGGTTCTAAAATGGCCTAGTCAAAGTCCAAACATCACACTATTTTTCAGTCTGTGGAAAGTCAAAAATTTATGTTGCGACGCCTCCCATCCAAGATAAAAATGTCAGCAGATGTGTAAATCTGAACGTCCAGTGAAAGATGAAGTCAGGGGCTTCATGCAAATGCATGCCACACTTTTCAGACTTCTAATCGTTTCTCATTCCTGCAGCCTCTCATTGTTGTTGCAAACAAATGTGATGTGAAGAAGATCAGCGAGCTGTCGGAGGAGAACCAGGTCGGTTTTCATCGGTTTTCAGCTCATCGTTTTATTTTCAGCCTCTCTAAGCTGAAGGTTTTATCTGTCACCAGAAAATCTTCGCGGATCTCTCCACTGAGGAAATCCCGGTCATCGAGACGAGCACGCTGACGGAGGAGGGCGTCATCAAGGTGAAAACCGAGGTGAGATCCGACAGCAGGCGGGCTCTTTCTGACGCTCCGGTGGGATTGTCATCGGGTCTTTTTTTTTAACGCCGCTGCGTTCCTCAGGCCTGCGACCGACTCCTGGCTCAACGCGTCAACACCAAGATAAAGGGCAAGAAGGTCCATGACGTCCTCAACAGGCTCCACCTGGCCATGCCTTCCAAGAGGGACGAGAAGGTTAGTTAGGCCTGGAGCTGTCAAGAATTAATCTGAACATTTTAATATCTACAAGAAATGAATGGAGAACCACATTTCTGAATTGATGTTTAAAACAAAATGGCTTCCTTTAAACCTTCCTGAGAATCTTCAGACATATTTGGCTAGAGACAATAAAACATTTTCTTGAAAATATATTTGAAAACGTAAAGATATTTGCATTTTTTCATATGGGCAGTTGCCCAGGGCAGCATCAAAAGGGGGGTGGGGCACCCAAGAACTAGAAAATATAATTTTCTAGTTCTTGGGTGAATATAATTAATTCACCCAAGAAAATATAATTAATTTTATCCATCAGTTGTCCCGTTTGCTGCTACTTCCATTCCAGTAGTGAAGTAAGTTTCTCTTAGTTTCCACGACCTGCTTTCTGCTACAAGAAAAATCAAATAATTGTTTATATTTTGATTAACGGTGATAAATCACAGAGCTGGAGAGTGATTAATCTGATTAAGTTTGTTGTAACCGATTGATATCACTAGTTAAAGCCAAACAGCATCTGTCAGGTTAAAAACGGGTTTCTGATGTTTCCCAGGAGAGACCGCCGTTCATCCCAGAAGGAGCTCTGAACCGGAGGAAAGCCATGGAGGTCGACACACCCAAACGCAAACTGGTACGTAAACATTACGGCGACACGCTCGCCTGGAAAAGTAGCTTACAGTTTATATCATCATTTCCTTCTCACTTTACCCTTGAGTTACTCAGATGCTTTTTAAACTCAGATCTGGATGCTTGAACTGAATATTTGTAATTTTTTTAGTTTCTTATCTGACTCCTTTGTTTTCCTCTTAAGGCTTTTTGTTCTGAGAATTTTAGTCTGAGCCATTAAACAGAAAATACCTAAGAAATAAAAATTTTCTCCACAATCCCTGATTTATTAACTGTAAACAACAAAATAGTGTCATCTCATAAAAATCACCTGCAAACACATCAGCAGGTTTACTGTGCAGCTTAAAAAAAGGTCAATTTAGTTCAGCTATGGACATGCTGAAAGAAAAAAATTATTTATTGTTAAAGATATTTGGATTTTTAAGCAATAAATAAATAAAGTCTTAAAAAATAATATCTAAACATGATTTTTTTTAGAAAGTTTTTGTCCTACTATAATTTCTATTTGACTCCAGAAAAAATTAATCTGAAATAAATAGTAACCTGTAATTGTTCAACATTTATTTTTGCTTCATTCTTCTTCATTAATCTGAAATAGTAATAATAAGTGAAGCTGCATTTGTTCATGAATTATCTTTATAATGTCTGCATAGATTCACCAACCAGCCATCTGCTGCACTCAGATTAAAAATAACATCCCTGAACGTTCATGCAAATCAGGAATTATTACAGATTAAACAGCAAAAATTAGGTTTTTATTCAACAGAAGGAATTTCAGTCTGTTTGATGGAGCTTTTCAGATGAAAAATGTATGAAAATATTGTGACATATTAGCAGATTTATTAAGTGGATCTTAAACTTTTCATGTTTCAGGAGAGAGACCTGGAGATGGAGCTCGGTGACGATTACTTTCTGGACCTGCAGAGTGAGAAAACTTGCAATTCTGATAAACTTAGAAGTGGCAGCTGCTTTTTTTAGCTGCTTTATTTCCTTATGTTTTACTGATTATTCTAATTATTTTAAAGAATATTGGGATCTGATGAACGAGGATGAGAAGAACGATAAGATCCCTGAAGTGTGGGAAGGCCACAACGTTGCAGATTACATCGACCCCGACATCATGAGGGTAAGTCTCTAAAAGGTTCCTCTTTCTGATGGTTATTAGGAAGAGGAACCTGGGATACACAATTTTCACGTTATTTAGACATTAGCAGCAGCTTAAGTTTAGATTTTTACTCGATTCTTAGTCCGCTCAGACTTTAAAACCCAAACTGGACTCATATTTCCAACTGTGTCGCCTGATATTGACCAAATTTCCGTTTTGCATTGCAGAAACTGGAGGAGCTGGAGAAGGAGGAGGAGCTGAAGGAGCGAGCCGGAGAGTACGAGTCGGACGAGGAGAGCGAGGACGAGGAGATGCAGGAGATCCGCTCCCTGGCCAAGCAGATCCGGGAGAAGAAGCAGCTCCTGGTGCTGGAGTCCAAGGAAAAGGACGTCCACGGGCCGCGCATGCCCAGGACCGCCACCAAGGTGGGAGGAGGGTCTCCATGGCAACGGCTGCTGCTACCTGGGACGAGAGACGCGTTGTGTCTTTGAAATATTTAAATAACTGGGATGTTTGTTTTTGTTTCTGCAAAGGTTGAGAAGAAGAAGCTGGAGAAGGAGATGAGTAACCTCGGTCTGGACATGAACGACAAGAATGATGTAAGTTCTTCATTTAAAAAATTAAATATGGGTTAAAATAAATTATTTCATGCATTTTTTTTTTTTTACACAAGAATTAAAAAATAAAACTGTTTAAAGAAAAGAACTGCAAACGAGTCCGAAAGAATAGAAATATTCTTATTCTGTTCAAAAGACAAAAAGAAATTATGCTTAAGTAAAAATATTACATGAAATGATGGTGGATATGTTTTTTTATTTTTATTTAATGGTTTAATAAATACTTAGAAACCTGTTAAAAATTAATTTTAGGTTATTTTCTTTCCCTGAAAAATGTAGAAAAATCCAACTTTTGCTTTTTCTATATTTATCCAGCAAGAAAAAAATATATAAACTACTTTTATTAAAGCTATCAGCAATCTGTCTGGATTTTTTAGTAAATGAACTGAAATTAGAAGTTGGATTTTTCTGAATGTTTTTTAGTGCGAATTTTAAGCCTCATAAATTGTTTTCAGGCTTTTTGCTCATCTTTACTATCATATCAAACTTTTGTTTTTACTTATTTTAAGTTTTGTATAAATGAACATCAAAAATTTTCCACATTCATTGAATATATCAAAAAAAATTTACCTAAAATTGTGAAAACAAGAAAAATAAACAGAACACAGCAAGGACAACATGGTACATGTATAGCTTTTAAACAAACACATTTTAACTGTTTGTAGATTTCTAATTTTTATTGTTAATTGTTGTTTGTCTGATTTTGCATGCTGATGACCAACATGTTTAAGCAATTTAAACATTTTTTTGGTTGTTATATTTTCAGAGCCACTACGCTCTGCAGGCCCGGCGCTCGCGCAGCGTCACCAGGAAACGCAAACGTGAAGCTTCGGCGCCTCCGACCTCCAAAACCCGCAGCCAGAGCGCTTCCCGTCCTCCACGAGACCAGTCGGGCTTACGGGACGTCAAGGTGCGTGACGATGCGTTTATTACCTCATCGTCTATCAGCTTATTCTTTTATTATCTGAAAATTAAAATCGACTGTTGGCGTCGTGTCTGGTGTTTTCTAGATGGTGAAGAAGGCGAAGAAGATGATGAAGAACTCCCAGAGAGACATGAACCGCCAGGCCAGGAAAGGAGAGTCCGACAGACACGTGTTCGACCTCAAACCCAAACACCTGCTGTCCGGGAAGAGGAAGTCAGGCACCAAAGATCGCAGATAAAAGGCGGATTTTTCTGGACTGAAATAAAACAACCCAACTATATTAGTCATATTTTATTAGCTATAATATTTTTAGGATGGAAACAGAGACTCAGAAATGAAATGATCAGAGTTAGACACTGATTTCAGATGTCATTGAGTTGCTGAATTGTTGTCCAAAATAACCTCCTGGTTTGTTTGTGGCTCTTTGGATAAAGTGATGATGATGTTTTCTGTACAGTCTTCTCTTGTTAAATACTCCGTAACAAGGAAGCCAAATAAACAAATACCTGAAGAAATCCAGGTTTAGGTTTCATACCTCCGCACACATCAATTAAAACAGCTCAAAGCTGATCTCAGTGTAAACAAACATCACCGCACACCTCACCACTGACTCACTACCTTAGTGCATGTGATGCTTTGTCTTTAGAGGAAACCTTTGTTTCCCAGTTTGTTTGTGCCACCTAAAGAAAAGAATAATTTCACTATATTTGACGTTTTTTTAAAGATATGATGCAAAGTTGTAATTATTGCTGGGTAGATCACAGTTTAATGTCAAGACTTTAATTGTAATATCATGGAATTGAACTATAATTATGATTTTAAAAAGCAAAACTGTGAATCATTTTTAACTTTTTATGTTATAATTATGACTTTCAATCAAAATAATATTATCTTTGTAACAATTACTTTAACCAGGGTCGGATTTACAAGGACCCGGGACCTTTTTTACATTAAGAAAAGATTATTTTACTTATGTAAATTAACTGGTAATCCTATACATCAGCAGTTATGAGTTGATTCATGTTAGGTTTAATTCATCCATTAGCCAATGACTCAATCTTTTCCCAAAGAAATGCACCATAACTTAATTTTTCAAATACTTGAATATTTTTCTGTTAGTAAAAATCACAAAATATTAACTCACCTAGTTTTGACTGTATGAGTTTTATATAAATTACTATGTTTGCAAAACATAGGTTTGATATGTTCCCTAGACAATAATGCCATGTTGTTCCCAAAGAAATGGACTTTAGTTTTGTAATTTTTCACATACTTGGATATTGCTGATATTTGTAAAAAAAAAAAAAAACACACACACACACAACATGTTAATGCAACTCACTGAATTTTGATCCTATGAGTTTTACATAATGTACTTTTGCATCTATAAAAAAAGAAGATAAAAATTTTTGGGGTGCCCTCCAAAAATTGGAGCCCTGGGCTACTGCCCTAGTAATAATTATAATTATCACAAATTTATTTCAGGAGTATGTATATTGATTTTAGGGATTCTAAAAATATACATTTGCTCTTGCTGCGTATTTATACATAAATGCTCAGCAGGGACTAACTGTATTCTTGAAGAAAATGACCGTTTTTGTGATTTTAATCTTCGTGCTTTTATTGTGAAACGCTTCGGGCCGGAATTGGCTTCGTTATCGTTTCTCACGTACTTGTAACGGTTCTGTGAAGCTGTCAACGCGGATTTAAATCCCAAACCTTTAGCGCAAATAATAATAATGACAAACGGAACAAAAAAAGGAACCACACACCGGAACACAAAGCAGCATTAGCGGACTTTCCGGTAAGTTTGCTGCAGTGTTTTGACCGGTCGTCTTTTTCCGTTAGCCTATTAGCTGCTAATAGGTGGAGCATAACGTTAGCTTGACTTAACGTGTTAAGAGTCCAGAGAAATGGCTCTGTTTTTAACTTAAGCTGTATCTTAAACGTATCTGATTTTACGCTAAAGTGACAGATTTTCAGCATTTAGTGTGTTAACGTTGCGTTTTTATTTTTGTTACGTGAACAAAAGGAGCCGAGCAGACTGTCTGATAAGCCAGACAAAGGTGTTTTATTCTGCTGGAGAAGAGAGGAGCAGTGTCTGCTGGAAAACTGGAGACAGAAGGACAGATGTTTTATTTGAGTGTCCTCAGACCTTCTGTTAGTTCAAGGGCAAATAAAAAGCATCGAGTCAGCTGGGTTTAGCTTTAAATCTGCCATCAACATCCTTAGATTTTCCCCAGAAATGAAAGACAATAAAGGGCGTGTTGATCAATCTTTGGCTAATCATCCTGAGCATTCATCCAGCTTAAGGTTGCGTATTTAAAAAGAGCTTTATTGATTATTTCTAGTCATAAAAATGCTAAAATAAGAAAGTAGTTGCAACAATTTTAAGTTAAAGTTGAAATAGTTCAAAAAAATTAAGCACATTTTATAGATTAATTGCACACAAAGCGACGTTTTTAGGCCTTTAGTGTTATAAATTATGATGATTTTCCAATTACTGAAAACATGATTTTTAAATGTTGAATGTTACTCAAGAACAATAAAAACCTATTTTCAAATACAGAATGTATGTTTAATACCTGATTAAAGTTTTGTTTTTTTAAAATATTTGTCACATGTTATAATTTATTGAATATGACTATATCCTTGATCTGCAATATTCCACATTTAAATTTTGCTTCTTTTCTTGTTTTCTACCATGATGACATTAAAAACAGTTTATTTTAGCTCCAGTATTTCCACTAATATTTACTGTGGGCATAAAAGGTGTCAGATTTTACTGCCACATTAGCTTGATAGAAAAGCCAAACATGCAAACAATTGCTGCTTCCTGGAGTTTTGTTTACAGCTCTGCATTATATTGAATTACATTTGTTGTTGCTGCAGCATCAACATCAGCTAATTAAATTCAATATTTGGTTGGTCATCATACTTCTAGTGCTAAATAGCCCCAGATGTTATTGTGATTAATAATAATATTGTTATTTTGAGACCATTTTCAAGTAATATAATGGAAACACAAAAAATTACCAAATATTTTTGGTGTAGTTTATATTGAAAATATCTTAGTACACCTGAAATAAGACAAAATAAACTTACAAGTTACTTGTCAGAAGGTTTTAGGAGCTTGTTTAGAGTCAATAATTCTTTAATGTTGATGAAAAACTAATTCCACTGGTAGATTATTTCACTGATGAAATGGCATTTTTACCATCTTAAACGTGAAATAATCTTCCAGTTGAACCAGAACTCTTTCATTAATATTAAGGAATAAAACAAGATTCCTGAAAAGTTACCTATAACCAGAGTTGAGTATTATAGTCCATCTGATTTTTAAATATTAATTAATTGATGATATTCAGATAATTTCAGTAATTCAGATGGGCTGTAATCCATTAAAAAAGGAATAAATATGATCATAATTGCATTTTTTTCCTATTTGAAGAGCAGAAAGAAATGCATCTGCAGATATTTTTCATGTTTCGGTCTCATCATGATATTTCTGCTTTGTCATTTAGTCTCTTTTGTTTCTACCTTATGCTTCCCACTGACTAAATACGCTCTCCAATCCTGTTTTCGCGCTCTGTTCATCTCGCCGGTTAACACCTTCACACCAGCCAGGCTGCCAAGTCCAATCCGTCTGTCTGCGTTCCTTCAGAGCGCCCAACGTCAGAGCCATGCCAGTGGAGAGCAGCAGCAGCTCCAGCTCCCGCCAAGCCAAGCAGAAGAGGAAGTCCCACAGCCTGTCCATCCGCCGGACCAACAGCACGGAGCAGGACCGCTCGGGCCTGCAGAGGGAGCTGCTGGAGGGACAGGTGATCACGCTCCCACTCCTCAGAAACCTCCTGCTGTTCCTGTTTAAATGTCAAACTGCTGCCGGTCGCTGTTAGCCCGCCGTCCTGCTGGCTGCAACCGTAAGCCTAAGCCAATTAGCTTTTAATGCAGCCGTTTAGAGGACATTATTGCTGGGTTAAACATGCCGCAATTACTGCATTATTGATGTAAGGTTATTTTCATTGAGCTGAGAACAGCTGGATTAGGAGAATCGCTCTGATAGAGTTTGGTTTTGCTTCAGTTTGACAGGAATTAAAGCTGTTGGGTGCAGAATAAATCAGATTTATCTATATTTACCTTCAGAACACACAGTGAAGCGGTGAGAAAGAAAGAGGCAGGAGTAACTTCTCTATGTTAATTTGTTTGACGCTTTCATTTGTTTTATTTAAACTGGGAGCATGAATATTTTGGGATGTGAACCCCTGTAAGCGTTTGTTGTGATCTTTTGCTCTCGACTTTATGTTTTCTCTCCGGTCCCTTCTGGTTTCAGTCCTCTGATAATCTGGACTCCTTTGGGAGAATGGAGGTAAGTTGCAGTAACCAACAGCCCCGATAGTTTAGGGTAGGTTGTTAGAGCTGAGAGTAGGTGTTGTGTCTCTGAAGTGATTCTGGCAGTTATTTAGTAAGTAGTTTTGGTAAATCCAGTTCTGGGATGTTGGTGTTTTAAAAGGAGAAGTTAGGAGAAAATTTTCTCCTGATCTTCTGCTCGTCTTTAATGATCTCATTTTTTTGATCCACTGCTTCCTGGAATCAGCTGATGTTGTTTTGGATTCACAGTTGATTTGTCCAACATGGAAAACCTCGTACACACAGTGACACCAAGTGGCCAACTCTAGAATTACAACTGAAAATAACATGATGGTGTTTGGCCTGATATTGAAAGAAACTGATTTGTAAAAATGTTCTTTTGTCTGATTTTCTTATTTTTTGTTACTTGTATGAAATTTTGTAATTTATTTCCTTAAAATAGCAAAGTTTCCTCTTAACTTTATAATCTGGTCCATAGGAAGATGTAATTTTTAAATATTAAGTGATTGATAATTTGATCAGTTACTCAGTATTTGAGTAAACTTTTCACAAAATGCTTTTTTATTCTTTCTTGAGTAACTTATTGGATGGCTACCTTTTATATTTATTTGAATAAAAATAGTGCTACTCTTACTTGAGTAAAATCTTTGGGTCCTCTGTCCACCTCTGCATATTATAGATAGACAGATAGATTTTAGCAGGCGGTGTATTTTGATTTGTTACAAAGGATAAACGCAGCATCACCTTTTCTTTTTCTAGTTTGCAACCAAACATTTAAATTAAGTTTGTAATTATTAATGCTCTCACCAGTTATCAGATTAGTCCTGTTAAGGAGCTTTCTTGTTTATGAATATTTCCCTCATCCTCCTTTTGAAAATAATGATCTTTGTTTTGGTCAATTATCAGTACATTGTTCCTAATTATTTATGTTAAATATAGGGAGTTTTATATTGCCCTTTTTAAAATGTTCAGAACTAAAAATAAATCATAGTTATTGAATACAGGGCTTGAGAAATCTGCTCCATTTCTTTCTTTTGTAAATTATTCTCATAATCACGTCTCATTTGATAGTACGCCGCCGCGCCGTGATTCCTGCCAAGCCTTTAATTTCTGCTCAGAGTTTGTGCCGTGGCACTGAGCTCTCCGTCGTCGGCTTCAGGCTCGTCACACTCCACTGGTTTTCTTTGAAAACGTCGCAGCAAGAATCAGTTCAGCTGAAACAAAGAGATCTGCTCTCTGCTTCGCCAAGGAAATGCAGCTGTGTTGTTCCTGCTGAGCTGCAGCTGTAAACGATGCAGGATTTAATCTGTGCTCATGATTTAAGCTGCTAAAACAGATTGAGGGATAATTCATGTTAAAGAGGAAAAGATATATAAATCTGTGTTTGGATCGAGGAGAAAACTGGCAGAGAGAAACTACTTTTACATCAGACTCAAAACATTTTTATGACATGATCATAATCGTTGTGAACCAGCAAATCTAAGCTTGATTCGATTTTATATTCTGTGAAGGAAACAAATCTGCTCTGTTCATTTTGATTTCCTTCCTTCCTCAGATACCAGGATTTATTTTACATTAACATGATTTCTTCTTGGATCTGGATTTTCTGTGTTAAATGCCAGTCAGCAGGTGTTTGATTCATTTTGGAGGTCTTATGTTTGAAATTGGGCTGCAAACTGCTGCAAAAAGTTTTGCACAACTTTTAAATTATTTTTACAACCAGTCTTGCAATACAGTTGAAGCCATATATTTACATACACAGACACATTTTTTTCAGACCAAACTTCTCTCATTTTAGGTCAATTAGAATCACCAAAATTATTTCTATTTGTTTAATGCCAGAAAACTTTGCAAGAAAGTTTTTTTTAAATTTCCTTTTGTATTCAGAACTTTACAATATCAGGGATAATTCTCTTCTAACTGGATAACTTGGGTCAAACCTTTTGGGTTCACCCAGCTTTCTGGCATTCAGAAAATATAAATAACTTTAGTGATTCTAAATGACCTAAAAACAAGAAAAGTTTTGTCTGATTTAACTTCAGACGGTGAGAAACAAAATGTCTTTTTATTTGGTTCCAGTTGTGCTTATATTATAGTTTCTTTCGTCTTGCAGGACTCCAAACTGCCTTTGTCCCTGAGGACCAACCTGCTGGATCTGTTCAGTCAGATCGAGAGAGAGTTCGAAAACCTTTACCTGGAAAATATTGAACGTAAGTTTTTCCAAACTGCTGGAAGATTTTCGTCTGATTGTAATATTTACAAAGTTTATTTTAATATTTTAGTTGTAGATTTTAATTCTAAAAGTCTCCAAGCAGCTTCTAAATCTGTTATGTAACTCAACATCAGTGGGACGGTTTGGATATTCAGAAGAAGCTCTAGTTTGTTAGCTTAGCTTAGGTTCTGACCAAATAATAAATTTATTATTAGTCCTCTTCAATAAAAATAATAATTTAGCATCAAAATGAACAGCTCTCCATGCAGAGGTTTAACATATATCTTGATATAAGTTTAATTTGAAATCCAACTTCTAATGAAATGAAAATGGTTCAATGTAATGCAGGTAAGCTAATGACTACTAATAACTACTCAACAGAATAAATCTGAGTTTTGCCTTCAAGTTAGCTTCACTGAAATTAATCATTTTGAGACTTTTTTATTTCTCCTGCTGCACTTTTATAGTTGCATTTGTTTGAAAATCATTTCTATGAACAACTTGAAGGTTTGTTAGAAGGAAAACCTTCATTCTCTCTTTTTAAGGTCATTTTTAAATGAACTGAAATCAAATGTTTTAGATTTGACCTAACTTGTCCAGAGCTTTTCTACATAGATTCTTACTCACTGTGAATAAAGATCTATTTGTGGCCTGAAACTGCTAACCGAAGCATCCTGTGACTTTCAGTCCGCAGAGAAATCGAATCCCTGAACGATCGTTTGGCTGCAGACGGACAAGCTATCGAAGGAGCAGATTTAGCAAAAGGAGCTCTGAAGACGAAAGGCGAGTCATTTATCAGAGATATTTAAATGAACGCATAAAAATGTACAAAACCTTTCATCTTATAATAAACTAGGCTAAACTTTTCCTGTTTAAGATCATTTTTGTTTGCTAGGTGCAATAACAATTATATACTAATTTTCTTTTCAATATTGCAGTTTAGTTTAGGTTTTTGTCTTTTATTGATGTGTGAAAGCTGAGATGAGTTTGAATCTCCTCTGATTTCTTCGTCTGTATCTGTTTTGATGCGCAGCGAGCCACAGCACCAGCCAGCTGTCTCAGAAACTGAAAACGACCTACAAGGCGTCCACAAGCAAAGTACGGACTTCACTGTCAATGGATTTCATTTTTCATTTCCTGTTATTGCTCTGTTAACAGAATAAATAAGGTTAAATAAACTGTTATAATATTTAATTTAGATGTGGGTAGAAGAGAACTGTGCGTTCTTGAGTGAAATATGAATTGATGTGTGGATGTTAAAGAGAGGAACTGCTGTCTTTTCACCCTTTTTTCACTCATAGCCGCGTTCAAATTCTTGCCATGCCAGAGTAGTAGGCGGATCCCGCAACTTCAACGTAACCAGTTGGGAGTTGTGGGGTGGAGACTCATGGGTAACTTGTAAAATTTCTCCCCCCTTGTGTGCCAATATGCATGAACAGCCCAGCCAGGGGGTCGACACTTCCTCCCCACGAGACTTGGTCATTCAAATGTAGGAGTTTGAGCTTTTCTCTCAGTTTCTGCCTGAGATAAAACTCCTCTTATCTCACTAACAGGCTTGTTTTCAGTTGCACCTCTTTGGCTTTGATTTAGCTTCTTTTTGGCATTCACATAATGGTACACTGTGGAGACGTCTTTAGCTTAAAGCAGCTGTTATTTACACGCTTTTTACGCCAAAAGTAGGAGATTCACCCAGAAGGGGGATTCAGATGCTGACATAGACAGTTGCTCAGTTGTAATCCAGTGTGCAGTCTGCTCAGCCCCTCATGTTTCACTTTGTGAAGAGGTTTTGAAGAGTTGCAGCCACCAGATAGAACGTTATGGTGCTAATATGAGGTGTTCTTTTTTTATTTTCTTTTATTTTTATGAACGTATCTAAATTTGTTTATTTTGCAAAACTGCAATTGAAACACTTTTTTTGTATCACATGATCAACAACCGGATGTTTCTACTGATGGAAACCACAAAGAAGATGACAGGAAGTGTTTGATGATGCACAAAGTTATTCACGTGATTTTTATTGTGTTTCTTATTTAATGGAAACACCACAGTTATGATGTTGCGTTTTTTGACATTAGTGGAATATTGACAGTGTTTTCCACACATTTGTAATGAAAACTCAGATACTGTATAGTTTGACTCAGCCACAGTAAAGGACAGGTTTGGGTTCAGGAAAAAGGCAGCTAGCATCTATGCAGACCACACACATCCTGGACACAAGCTGTTTATATTGTTACCTTCCTGAGAACGCTACAGAGATGGTGGCAAACATCCTAGAGCTGTTTTAAAATACTCTCTCTGAGTGCCACATGTTGCAAAAACACATCCTGGTGACTAAAGGGAGAACAGGTAGCAGAAAAAAGCAGTCGGATCTATTCAGAGTCCAACTGACAGCTCTGCAGCTCAGCCACGTTCTGTGCATCCTCACTCACTCAGCTTCCCTCAGAAAACCTCCCCAGACCGTTCAGGGACCGCTTGCATCTTTTCTGGATCCGTTTATCTCCCGACAGACTTCACGTCCTGCTCGGCGCTCGGCGTTCGGGTTTGAATCTGTTTGGCTGCAGCAGACTGCACACCTCAATCTGCAAAAGCACAAAATCTTAACAAGTATTTTGTTTAGTTTCTTGTGCAAATATTTTAGTACACTTGAAATAACACAAGTGTACAAAACTTACTTATACATACTGTTTTAGCAGAAAATAGGAACTTGTTTTAAGGCAATAATTTTTTAATTTAGCTGAAAATGTTCTAGTTCCATTGGCAGATTATTTTGCTTATAGCACAGGAAAATGTCTTTCTATAAGTGAAATAATCTGCCAATGAAACAAGCACTTTTTCACCAAAATTAAGAAATTGTTGACTTAAAACAAGCTCCTGTTTGTTGCTTAAAAATTACTTGCAAGTTAGTTTTGTTTTATTTTAAGTGTACTAAGAAATTTACCCTGGAAACTAAAGCAAACATACTTGGTAAGGTTTTGAGTTTTTGCAGCTCACTAACAGCTGGGTGCTTCAGACTCGGTGCTCACAGTTTTACTCTGCAGTGCTAAAACCATAAACTCCCCTCAGTCCCTGCTGCTGTTGCTGCTTTACTTTAACTGCATCATCATGCATCAGAATTGAACTGGAATCATTTCTGGATCCATCACCAATAGCTGGGAAATCAATAATTTACTTCATTGTCCCATAAAGTCCCATTTGGTTTTCTGCTGCTGGAGTCTTTTACTCACTAACAATCAGCAGCAATGTTTTCCATCTGCTTGAGTCGTTTGAAGAAATAAATATTTTTAGACTCTTTGTTAAACAGGAAGGCTGAACTTCCTGTCAGATGAATGATGCCTTTTTCTCCTCCTTCGTTTCAGTCTGAACTTATTTAGCAGTTTGTGTCCAAAACGGACCAGGACTCCTGTTTGCATCATTCCCATCTTTAATGTAAACGTCTCCATCAAACCTTGATTCAACTGATACATTAATGATAACTCGTTTCTTGTCCCACCAGCTTTCACCCTGTTTTTTTTTATCCTTTTAGCTGTTTTGATAAATTTACCTTTTTATCTACTGATCCAGAATAATTGAACCCATTTATGTTGATTTGATCTTTATGTTGCAGATCAGTTTTTGCTATTAGCCGATGTTTTTTGTTTTCAGCATAAGGTTTGCAGGGTTTATACCTACTCTAGTTGATTTTAAAGCATATAAAAGGTTATTAAATTGGTCAACAAATGGCCTCAGACTAATATGTAATGTAAACTTAAAGCTTCTTAGCCCTGGCGTACTACAAGGACCCTGCAGAGCATCTCCTCCTGACCTGCTTCCTCCCTAAGAACAGGATTCCTGCACAGCTCTGAAAAGATAAAATGGGATCAGTTAAAGCTAAACAAACTGAGATTACCCTAATTAATCAAATAAAGTTAGAGAAAAAGAGCTTTATTTGACTAAAAAGGTGCTAATAAAGGTAAAAGAATCCCTCAGAATAAAAAGAAAACCAAAAAGTGATTCCATTTTAAGAAGCTGCGTTCAGGAACCCTGCCGTTGCATTTTCCCCGTCCTGTTGTAACGTTGGTGTGGCGTCGGTGTCAGATTGTGTCCAGCTTCAAAGCGACCACGTCCAGAGCGGTTTGCCAGCTGGTGAAGGAGTATGTCGGCCACCGGGACGGCATCTGGGACCTGAGCGCCACGCGGGCCCAGCCTGTGGTGCTCGGCACCGCGTCTGCAGGTACACTGCAAATAACTCAGCTGGTTTTGTTTTTTTAAATGCAACTTAAATGTTTTTCCTGTTTTTGCTTTTCTTTTTTTCCTGTATTGCCTTCAACATTTAGGTTTCTTCTGCTGTTTGTCCAATAAAACCTGGATGGATTTATTGTCAGAGATTTGTATAAAAAAAAAAAAAAGCCAGAAGAGAAATGAACGTTTTTGCAATTTTAATTTGAAAACATTTACGCAGTTGAGAAAAAAATACCTTTAATTGAACTTGAAGATCTCTGCTTACAGAGATATTACTGTCATTAGTAATAGTGTCTAATAATTGTGTTGTTTTGTTTTTTCTCTTTTTAGGTAATTTGTTTTCCTGACATTTCTTACATTTACCTTTTCCAAGCATGCCAACATATTTACCTGAATCCGTATCAAATTCAGACACCTTGTAATATAAATGGTTTAGTTTATATTTAAAAACTACAAATATAAGTCAATCAAAATCAGAACTGTGTGGTTCTACGTTAGAAATATTTGCAATATATTTAAAATATTTATTCTTCATGTCCAAAATCTACATAAAGAACAAAAACTGGACTTTAGATTTATTTGGTAAAACAATAAAAATAATAGTAGATTTTATTTGTAATGCCCTTTATATATTTATATCTCAAAGGACAAAAATAAAAACAAACCAATTACAATGGATACAAGTATCTGTAATCTGTGTAAAGTTAAAAAATGTCTCCATCACGTGTGTGAATTACAATCTGTAGATTTTTACATCACCATTTGAAAAAAACAAACAATCAAAAATAAGAATATTTTGTTTACTGAGTAGAAGTCGGAAACACTGCCACCCACAGCTGTTTTTGGGTATTTTTGTAAAAAATTTGAATTAAACCTGCAGAAAAGTGCAAGAATTTGTTAATTATACACTATTTTCTATGAAAAACCCCAGACTGTTGAATTTGTCCTGACAGATCACACTGCCATGCTGTGGAGCATTGAGACCGGAAAGTGCCTCCTCAAGTACCTGGGCCACCAGGGATCAGGTAACATCCAAAATATTTGATCATAATATGTTGTTACGTTGTTGGACGGCATAGAAACAGCAAGTTTCATTGATGTTTGGTCTGTTTTTCCTCAGTTAACTCCATTAAGTTCCACCCCAGTGAACAGATGGCTCTGACTGGTAACCATCCACGCTTCCATCAGTCAGATAATTATTAGATAAAGTACTGCGGCTCCGTTTTTTCGCTCGTTAAACCCTCCGTCTCTCCTCTGCAGCCTCTGGAGATCAGACGGCTCACATCTGGAGGTACATGGTGCAGCTTCCCACTCCTCAGGCCGTCGCTGACACCACTGTAAGCCTGGCCTGCAGCTGTTCGCTCATCACAGCGACTGCAGCAGATTTTATTTCCGATTCACTCCCCTGTCTGTCCTGCAGACGCCTTGTGAAGACGACGTGGATTCCTCGGATAAAGACGATGCAGACGTCGACGCGGAGGGCCCGAATGACTGCCCTTCGATCCGCGTACCGATCACGACGCTGCGCAGCCATCAGGGCGTGGTGATCGCTGCCGATTGGCTGGTGGGGGGCAAACAGGTGGTGACGGCCTCCTGGGACCGAGCCGCCAACCTGTATGATGTGGAGACCTCGGAGTTGGTCCACTCGCTCACTGGTAGGATGCTCCGGGGTCAGAGTCGGGTTCAGTTTAAAGAGGACAAGTTATGCAAAATTTTGCATGTTTTGTACTTTTATTTGGATCTCAGCTGCTTCTGAAAACAGACTAAAAATCAAACATCCAGCCAGTTTTAGGCAGTAAGTTAATGTTTTTTGGTGTCTTGAAAACCAGCTGTTTAAAAATTCTCCTGAATGCAACATCACAAATCAGAAGCCCAGACCATTACCTAGCAACCCCAGTCAGGCCCTGCCCGTTACCTAGCAACCCCAGTCAGGCCCTGCCTGTTACCTAGCAACCCCAGTCAGGCCCTGCCCGTTACCTAGCAACCCCAGTCAGGCCCTGTCTGTTACCTAGCAACCCCAGTCAGGCCCTGCCTGTTACCTAGCAACCCCAGTCAGGCCCTGCCTGTTACCTAGCAACCCACGCTGTTCTCCAGCTGGTTTCCCCCCTGTAATTCCTGTACAGTGGCAGCTGCTACTTTGTTGTTGGATTTAATCTCTTTATCCATTCCAATGACTTGTTTTCTTTTTGTTTTGCCCTTTGACATCTAGAGATATAAAGTGCATTATAAATAAAATCTATTATTATTAATATAGTTATTATAAATGTTTTGTTCTTGAATGACCATCCAGATATTATTTGCTACATTCTTGTTGGTTGTGCAGGAGGCTTTACTAATGCTTTTCAAAGATGTACAGTTGTATAATTTGCTGCTAAATTAATGTTGAGTTGGGGGGCGTGGCCAGCAGCAGCTTATGTGGATTTAAAGTGAAAAGATGCACAAAAACAAATCAAAATAGGCAGAACTGAGCAGACGAAAATCTCATCATCTAAGAATGTTTTTATTCAAAACTATATTTGCATAAAAACATTGATCTTTGCTCTCAACCACTGGAGAGATATGAAGGGAAGCTGCTCTGTTCTTGTCTCTTCATTCATATCATCTTCCTGAAGAGTAGAAGTCTCAATCAAATCAGCAAACTGCTTCTGGACGATATTTGCTGCATGTTTTCAGCCCTCTCCTTTCCTCTTTCCTGTCAGCCTACTTTCATATAAGGGACACTAGAGCCCACAAAAGACCCCCTGGAGGGAAAAAAACTAATGGACATGATTTGTATAAATCTGTCCTAACCTGTTCAAGGAAGCATCTTTACATCTCAAACACCTGTAATCGTTAGATGTCTCTGTGCACCTGACTCCAGTATTCGCTCTTTAGCAGATCTCTGTAGAGGCCAGTGAGGCAGTTTCACCATTTAACTCAAGTGTGTGGGACAAGGGACACATCAAAGCTTTGAAACAAATGTGTCTGTGAAGGTCATGATCAGGAGCTGACCCACTGCTGCACCCACCCCAACCAGCGCCTGGTGGTCACTTCCTCCAGAGACACCACCTTCAGGCTGTGGGACTTCAGAGACCCGTCCATCCACTCCGTCAACGTCTTCCAGGGACACACAGAGTCAGTCTGACGCAAACAAGCATTTAAAAATCCAGAAAACAACTAAACCTCTGCAGGTTTCCTGAATGAAAACGAGTGTGTAAAAGGTGTGCCCTCGTCTTCTGCAGCACGGTGACGTCCGCTGTCTTCACCGTGGGAGACAACGTGGTGTCGGGCAGCGACGACCGCACCGTCAAAGTGTGGGACCTGAAGAACATGCGGTCGCCCATAGCAACCATTCGCACCGACTCTGCTGTCAACAGGTGTGTGAGCTGCAAACCTGCCGATACTCGTCAAACACCAAGAAAAAATCAGACTGACGAAAAATCATCAAGGCAATCACTAGAACAACATATTAAAACTAAAAGTATGTATTGGATTTAATGCAAAAGTAAAATTTTTGCTCTAGGAAAGATCTTGTTTTTGAAGGTGTGAAATTCAAACACACACCTTAAATTATTGTTAATGTACATAGATATGTGCGCTCGGATCGGTCTCACTGCGCAAACAGGTTGGTGGCTCGAATATAGAGAGGAAAGAAACTTTCTTTACAGCTGGAGGCAAAAAATGCAGCGAAGCTTCGTCTCTCCTGAACTATTGAAGCTGAACTGATTTGAACAATGAAAATCATGTAAATCCCAAATACAAAAGCATTAAAGACATGAGAAATGATCAGCTTGTTGCATCAGTCCTGCTTCCAAAGTGACTCCGTTAAAGTCTGTTAATGTAAAATAATGTAAAATAATGTGAAAACGTTCCCCAGTCTGTGAGAATCTTTGGTTTTCATGGTTTTTCTCAGTCTTGGTGCATTTGCACAACAATACGTCCATTTTTTAAATCGGTAAAAACTGCAAAACTTGTTTCTTTTGCTCAAAATGGATACTTCCTTCCTCAAAAGTAATTTAGAAAAACTTGGGGAAATAAAACTTATGATTATTTGTGAAGTCCAGCTGGTTACTTGTTTTGAGGGTTTGCATGAAATAAATGTGAAAACAGCAGCTTATAGGATGAGTCCTTTTATTATTCTACTTTGTTTATTCTTTAAATCCTAATTAAATAAATTTTACCACCAGATAAAGGAAAATCCACTCACAGAGTCAGAATTATTCATTTCTTTAGGCTGCACTCAGCTGGGGGAAATAATCTGTCCTCAATTTTTCTTCCAGTAACTTCATCGCCAACATCTCCTTTAAATCTGTTTCCTTCGTCACAAGTGCAGCAGGAAGTTGTGAATAATTATCCTACTTCCTGTTTCCCATCAGGATCAGCGTGTCGGTGAACCAGAAGATCATCGCCCTTCCTCACGACAATCGGCAGGTCCGACTGTTCGACATGTCCGGAGTGCGACTGGCTCGGCTGCCGCGGAGCAACAGGCAGGTCAGTCGGCAGGACGTGAACTCCAGATGGACTTTGGTTTTTAGTTTCTTTAACGGTGATACATTTTATAGATAATTACATAAATAAAATTAAAAAATATTTGGTACAGTCCAAACTGACCAGGTTTTTACATTCTTGGTAATTTGGTGCAAGGTGAGTAAAATATTCACCTTTCTTCAGCATCATAAATGAAGAAGCTTTCGCTACGTAATAGTAAGACCATGAAAAAAAAAAAAAACGGATTCAAAATTCAACAGGAAGTCAGTGAAGAGACGATGAAACCGAAACTCGTGCTGCAGGATTTTGTACCAGCTGTGATGTACTGTAATGTAATCCCACAATTTATATCGAAATGTGCAGCTCAGTCTCAAGATGTGGGATATTATTTTTATTTCCAAATGGAGTTACCATGGCGATGTAATTGGCCAGAAGTACCGTGGGAATGAATGGAGTCGAGAGTTAAAAAATCATGAAAATCCACAACTTTATAGGATTTTCTGTCGTCATAGTTTCTACCATTTAACTTTCAGTTCGTAGGTAAATCTGGTCTGTTCAGAGTCAAAGAGTTTTTCTACATCTTCCATCTAAATGCTGCAAAGTTTGAGGGAAAAGTCCCATTTCAGAGAGGGATGGCCGATAAGTTAAAGTGAGGAAGACCGTCCTTTTATTCGCTGATGAAGAGTTTTTAACTCGCCCTCAAAGCTACAAATATCACTCTACAGCAGTTTTTCTCAAACTGGTGGTCCGTGGGCATGTAAACATCCTGTTTACATGCTAGATACTGCATGTAAACATCCTGTTTACATGCAGTATGTTTACATGCTAGATGTATACATCCATGTTTACATGGTAGATGTAAACATCCATGTTTACATGCTATCATGTAAACATCCATGTTTACATGCTATCATGTAAACATCCATGTTTACATGCTAGATGTAAACATCTATGTTTACATGCTATCATGTAAACATCCATGTTTACATGGTAGATGTAAACATCCATGTTTACATGGTAGATGTAAACATCCATGTTTACATGCTAGATGTAAACATCTATGTTTACATGCTATCATGTAAACATCCATGTTTACATCCTAGATACTGCATGTAAACAAACGTTTATTTGCCATGACGTTGGCTTAAAGTGTGACGCATGCAGTTAGTTTACCAAAGGATTCTCTTTGAAATCAATTTAAGTTTCAGAATAACAAACAGCCCTAAAATGTTGTAAAGCCACACAACTCTTAGTAAAGTACAATTTATTGCTTGATTTCCATTTGGCATCATTGGAAAGCTTAGAATCCAACTTTGAGAATCTGTAAATAAGTCCAAAGAACTTCCAATGTGTTCCTGGTTTTATTTACAAACCGAATCCCCGCCCTTCTCATTATGCTAAACAAAGACGACAACAATAAGTGAGTTCAGATGTTGTTATTTTGGAGGTAATTTCAAGTGTTTGTTTAATGGGTTAAATGGTTCTCAGGCTGAATACGTTTGAGAAACACTGACCTTCAGTCATGGTTTAGCATAAAGTCTCTTCAGGATTGCTCTGGTTTTCTGAGAAACGCTTCAGAGCCCAGTGATTTCTGAAGGAACCTTTGATTGAATTTTTAGTGATTGTTGTTGGACCTGAGGTGATTATTGGTGGATGTTGTTCAGGGTCACCGTCGGATGGTTTGCTGCTCTGCCTGGTGTGAGGACAACACCGCCTGCAACCTGTTCACCTGTGGCTTCGACAGGCAGGCCATCGGCTGGAACATCAACATCCCGGCTCTGCTGCAGGAGAAATAACCTCCTCTTCTTCTTCTTCTTCTTCTTCTTCCTGTTCTTCACGTTGTTAGCACACAGTGAAACCTCACCCACAGCGTGTGTTTGTGTCTCGACAGATGTAAGCAGTTTAGTTTAGATGTTAGAGTGTTAGACTCCATGGAGTCGGTCTTTCAAGCCTTAGGATTGTTGAAGTTCCTCAGATCAGACTTTCTCCAGGTTGAGGGGCTTGAAAATCATCTGTCTCACTTTCTGTCACTATTAGCAACAAAGGCAAACCTCTGAACCACTCACTGATGAAAGCACAAACAATGTACAGAAGCTCCTGCTTTCTGCAAGTTAACATGTTTCTCTGCTGCTTCTGGCTCCAAAACTCCAGATTTAATGTTTGCTTCAGGTGGTAGATTAAAGGAAACATCTGTGAATTTTCTGGTTTGGTGTTGCACATGATCCCTGTTATCTCTTAAGTTTTTTTCTATATAAATTTAGAACCATGTTTTCCTCTTGCAGACAGACAAAAGGTAGATCAGATCAGCAGCAGATTTCTCATTATTTAGGCAGTTTTCTCTTCAGAGGTTCTTAATCTCTGCAGAAACTTTATGCACCTTGTTTTTGTTTGCTTAAAATAATGTCTGTTACAGATTTTATTTTTTAAGGGAAAATTTTTCTTTACTGTTTAACTTGTGGTCATAGATTGACTATGGATGAGTTGTTTTCTGATGTGCAAAAGTATTTGTATCCCTGAACGTATTAAAACCTTCAACTACAATGTGTTTTATTGGGATTTTATTAGATGGAACAACACAAACTAATACAAATTTTTACATGCACACTTTTACTGAAAAGTGTGGTATGCTTTTCTTTTTGACACCACTAATCTCAACCTTTGCATGATGCAATGCCGAATTCTGACCCCACCAAGAATGTGGCAGCTGAAATCAAGATTCATTGGACCTAGAAATATTTTTTTAGTCATTTATTGCAGGGTTTATTCCAGTGTATCGAAAGCCTGGTTTACGCTCACCAGTTTTAGAGAATAGTGTTGAAAAATGAACAAATTAATGAGAACAGGATCAACCTATTTGAAGAAAATCTGAATATCTCTGAATAATGATTTATGAGGAGTTTGGATATAAAACAAACAATAAAAAAAATTATATGTTGGAGGATTAAAATCTGAATCAAATTTACTGAAGCATCAGTGGATTCTGTCTATTGGGTTTTACAGAACTCTGCTGAACCCACAACCAAAACTCCAGCATGTAGCGGCTCAGTGAATCTGGTCTGGACTCTGTGCATCAGAGTCATGGATTTAGAGACGCTGTAGAAGGACAGAATACCTGCTCTGTGATCCAGGAACACTCCCACTCTGGAGGAAACTGGACCTGAGATGGAGGTCCAGATGTTGTTGTGACAAAATTGATAACCATTTGAGTAACAATTTAATGTCCAGGATTTGTCATTACCTCCAAATCTACAGTCATTCCCATGTCCTGATCTGCTGATGTTCTTGTATGCGACTGATATATAAACTGTCCCACTCCACTCCACCTCCCAGTAACAACGTCCAGTCAGACTCTCTCTACTCAGAACTTGATGAAAAATAGTGAATCTGTCTGGATGACTAGAATAAGACTGAAGTTGATTCATCCAAGTCACCTTCCTGTTCCCCTCTGACAGAACCAGCTTTGTGTTTGCTGTATTTGGATCCATTGTGATTTTACATGAATATTTTAAGAATCCAGGCCTTGTTGTTGGTTCTGGTCCTGATTCTGGTTCTGACAGTAGAACATCCACCTCAGTGACCATCAGTGAGATGTTTGTCCATGAGTCTCTCAGGACGTCCTGTAGTTTCTCTCTGAGCTCTGACACAGCTGCTGTCACGTCCTCAAAGTGTCTCAGAGGACGGATGTTGATGCTGGATGAGTGTGTAGACTCACTGAGTGCTGGCAGTGAGGGGTAGTTGAGGAGAAACTGGTTGTGATCCTCTGTGTGTGAGAGCTGCTCCAGCTCAGCGTCTTTCCTCTTCAGCTCAGTGATCTCCTGCTCCAGCTTCTCCTGAACATCTTTGACTCGACTCACTTCAGTTTCCTGCTGGGATCTGATCTGCTGCTTCACATCAGAGCTTCTTTTCTGGAGGAGACGGATCAGCTCAGTGAAGATCTTCTCACTGTCCTCCACTGTTTTATCAGCACAGTGATTGATGGCCTCCACCTCCTGTTGAAGCAGCTTCACATCTTTCTCTCTGTCCTGGATTCTCTGCTGGATGTTTCCTCGTCTCTCCTCCAGCTCTCTCTGCCTCTCAGTCCTTTCTGCTGCAGCTGACACTGTGTCGTGGCCTTTATGTTCATCCAGTAAACAGAAAGCACAGATACACTTCTGATCAGTGCGGCAGAACAACTTCATCACCTCATCATGCTTAGAGCAGATGTTCTCCTGGAGGTTCTTGGACGGCTCCACCAGCTTGTGTTTCTTTAAAGGAGCCACATCATAATGAGGCTGAAGGTGTTTCTCACAGTAAGAGGCCAGACAGAATAAACAGGACTTGACGGCTTTCAGTTTTCTTCCAGTGCAGAAATCACAGGCCACATCTTCAGGTCCAGCATAGCGGTGATCAGCAGGAGCAGCTTGGAGTCCAGTCTTCTTCAGCTGCTCCACTAAAGCTGCTAGCATGGTGTTTTTCTGCAGGAAAGGCTTCTGTGTGAAGGTGTGCCTGCATTGAGGACAGTGATAGTTCTTCTTCTGCTCACCTTTGTCCCAGAAGCTTTTAATACAGTTCATACAGTAACTGTGTCCACAGGGAATCGTCACCGGATCCTTCAGTAGATCCAGGCAGATCGAACAGGAGAAAGTTTCTCGGTCCAGCTGATTCTGCTCCATTTCTGCTCTCAGTCACAGTAACTGTGAATTTCACTTCCTGAAAATAGCAACTGGTTTGAGCTCTGATCTATGACTCATGTCTCATTACAGAGAGGTTGCAGCCAATCAACTTTCACGTTCAGCAGCTTTTGGTTCCACCCAGCTTCAACGCATGTTTGAGCAGGAAGAAGAGGGAGAGTAGTCAACTTTTTCCAGCTTGAAAATTGTCTCATTCATCTCAGAGATTCAAAAGGGATTTTTCAAACTTCACAGTACTGAAATGTTTTTGTTTTGTAAATGTAAAGAGTGTTCTTGGTAAATGAAGGTGAAACCAGAGATCTCATCTTCTTCAAATAAGACACTCTTGATAAACTTCAGTTTTTTGTAACACATGCATCTGGATGACGTAACTCTGTTTTCTGGAAACAGAAACTTACTGCTGGTTTAGTACCAAAACATGCCACTAGGGGCAGCATCAGTCCACAGAGCCAACCTGTAAGTGTCTACGTCATTATGTCTGTTTTAGGGAAGTTTAGCCCTTCCAGATATTGATCCACAATACATTTGATCATACAAGGAATTTGCTTGCTTGGATTTTTGTAGTCTTTCTGGTTTACAAAACCCAGAAAGACTACAAAACAATAAAAAAATGCCACATTTTATTATTTCCTTCAACAGATCTCATCTGAATAACGTTCTGTTTCTGTTTGATTCTCACATTAGGCTCTGCAGTTGGTTGGGCATCAAGTCATCCCTGAGAATCAGCAGAGTAGCAGTTTTGGGACTCAAAATTAGCATCAATATTAACTATGATAGAAAAATATTGTTGTTTTACTAATTAAATTAGTTTATTTTGTTGAATCAGTATGAATTCCAGTATCTCTGGAATCACAAGTCAAACCTGAAAGTTACCTCTGTCTAATAAATTAACCCTTTCCGTAATACTTTCAAACTCTCTCCTCATATAGCTTCTCCCTTTTTCAGATTTATGACATTCTAGTATAACATGCTCTATTGTTTCATATTTTCCACAGTGCAGTGATCACATTTGCCAGTATTTTGCTTTCAAATTTTAAAGTGTGTCCAAATCTCAACCTTGTCACTCTTTCCTCCTTTCTATTTCTTCTTCCTTTCATTCTTTCTCCTGCTGTTTTTTCTTCATCCCACCTTTTTTTGCCACTTTTTCATCACTTTTTAACAATACAATTTCCCTCATATTTACTTGTTTTAAATGTTAAACTAATAGGATTTTGAATTGGCATTTTATCTGCCCCAATATGTGCTGGAACCCACACAAATATAACTATCAAACCCATATTTTGTATTCTGAATAATGTATGGAATATTTCTAATAAAATGTCCGTCCTACTATCTGATTGATTATATTTTAAACTTAGTAATGCAGAGCTTGAATCTGAACAATTATTTTTAATGGTTTTATGTCTTCTCCCCATTGAAAAGCTAATAATTTTGCCAATATTTTGTTTTTCTATTTTTATATTGAATTCTGGGACTACAAAAGCTATTCCTATTTTCCAGTAATTTTTGATGCATCTGTATAAATTTATATTAATAATTGTTTAAATGTAACTGCACTGAATAACTACCTATGATGCAAGATTTATCTTGTTTCTTTTCCATTATTGACATATCTACTGTTGCTTCTGGTAGAATCCAGGGTGGTATAACTGATATTGGTGTTTGAGTAATTTCTAAATCAGTCATTTTAAATTATTTTCTTCTCTTTTCAATTGCCCATCCAAAATTCCTCATTTCTTTCTTTTTTTCCCACCATGGATTTAAAATTTCCCAAGTTGGATGATCAAAGTTATTGCCTTGTAAATTTAACCAATAGTTTATTTCTAGTTTTGGCTTCTTAAACCTAACGGCATTTTTCCCATTTCTCCTTATATTGCTGCTGTTGATGTGGTTTTAAATGCTCTGGTATATAATCTTAAAGCCTGATATTAAATAATTTGTCTAATTTAACCAAATGTGTTTCAGCTGAAATACAAGTTTATATTATACATGTCTTTTTTTCTAGACAAAAAGCAGTCCTACCATTTAAAAAAATAAAACACACAAATCGTTAAGTTAAAAAAAAAAACATCAGAAAGCAGATAAACGATTATTCCAATAGTCAAAATATCTATATCTGATAGTTGTTACAGCTTTTATTAAGTTGTTTGTTACATCCAAGTGGGACATAAATTTAGACATGAAATTCTTCAGCAAAGCATGAAAATTTTTACGTTTCTCATGACAAACATTTGACTTGCAGACGTCCGTGCTGGAAATCTGAAGTCAGCCAGTAGCATGTCAAGTATTTTAGACCTTTAATATTTCCACTTCCAAACCAGTTGAAACCAGTATTCTAATTACTTAAATGGACAACCAAATATAGGAGAAGGTCTAATGTTTTGCAAAGTGAAACAATCCAAGACAGGATTTAATATTTATTACAGTGAATCTGTGCGAGTTAGTGACTAATTCTCACGTTTGTGTATTTGTGTTATGTGGAAATTCAGTTTACCAGCATGAAAGAACACTTTTTTCTTCATATTTCATGTGAAAAACCCATCTTATTCATGTGGGTTCTAATGAGAATAATTAAGTGACCAATTTCAAAGGGGGAGGTTAAGGTTAGGGTTCCCTTTTTCACAGGTTTGGCGTCAAAGTGGCCCTTGACCTGTATGGGTTCTCATGTGAATGATCAAATTATCCCTTCGATTGTAGCTTTTTTCACAAGACTGGCATGAAAATAGCTTCTCATCTGTATGACTTGTGTTGTGACGATTTAAATGACTAATTCGTGAGAAACTTTTTCCACATGAATGGCATGAAAAAGGCCTCTCACCAGTATGAATTCTTTCGTGGTCCTTTAAATTACTTATTCGAGAGAAACTCTTTCCACATGACTGGCATGAAAACGGTTTCTCTCCTGTATGAATCATCTTGTGACTTTTTAAAACATAACTTAGAGAGAAGCTTTTCCCACATGTTTCACATGAAAAAGGTCTCTCACCAGTATGGCTTTTATAATGGATTTTCAATATACACGGTTTTTTGTAACATTTCCCACAAATGTCACATTTGAAAGGTCTTTTCTTTGTACTGGTATCAGACTGATACTCAGAGGAGCTGCTTCCTTCCTGATCTTTGCTCTCAACCACAGGAGAGATATGAAGGGAAAGCTGCTCTGTTCTTCTCTCTTCTTCATTCATATCATCTTCCTGAAGAGTAGAAGTCTCAATCAAAGCAACAAACTGCTTCTGGACAAGCTGCTCTCCCTCCTGACTGCTGCAGAGGTTCTTCTGGTTCTGTCCAGTTGGTAAATGTTCTGGTGGCTGCTGTTCATGTTGAAGGACTGAACAATCTAGTTCCTCTTTTCTTACATACGTTAGTGGATATTCTATTTCTGTATCTTTGAGCAGTGTAGGTTCTAGTTCATCCTCTTCTTTTTTAATCCATTTTGATTCTAGTTCCATCTGTTCCTCTTCAGTCCACTGATGTTCTGCTTCTTTCTGGTCCAGACTGGACCTACTAACTTTGCTACAGATTTGTAGAATGGCAGAAGCTTCCTCCTCATTGGAGACACTTGGCTGTTGGAGGTCTGTGGGAACAAAAGATGACATCATTAATATAATTTAATTAATCATTATTTCATTGGTCAGGAGACTCTGGTCTGTAAGCATCATAAGGTTAATCTAAAATTAATTTGTCGAGTTTAACAGAAAAGCAGGTAAAGTGTCCTCCACACTAATTTGAAGCCATGGCAAAGATATTCAAAATATTTTAATCCTCAAATACAGTTTCATACAGAATTTTTATTTTTTACAATTAAATGTTTAATTTAAGGACAAAATGTGTGACTAGTCACTGTTTAAGTACTTGTTCTGTTAAAAGGTATAACTACAACAAAAAATAGATTTTAAATGTATAGTATAGATACTTTTGCTTTCCAAATTCATTGCTGGAGACATTTCACTGTCCATATGTGTTTTGTTATGACTTGTTGAATACAGAGCAAAATTTGATTTAATCACACAGTCAGAAAAGTGAAATAAAAATGATTTTAAGACTTTACTGTTACAAACGGATTTTTTTTTTTCATTTTGCAACACACACAGCTTGCTCTGTGAACATTGCCCTATTTCCAAAATGGCAAAAAAATACACATTAAAATGTATTAATATTCAATTTAACAGTCTTGAGGATTTTGCACTTTTAGCTTCAGCTGGATTGAGACAAGATTACAGCTTTCCTCTGCTAGATCAGGGCTGTGCAACCTGCAGCTCTGTGACTCACTTAATATAAGAACCAATGAAATATTGCAAGTTTTTTGTTTCATACGTTTGTTCTGTGACCCTATGAAAAAAACAACAGCTCAACAGGATTTATAAAATCACATGAGCACACAAATGAAGTACCTTATATTATATTCCAGATTTCTAGCACTTATAACAATTGGAATAATATATTTAGTCAAGGAGCTCGACTCATAAACAAATTTTCTGTTTGTGCTGCAACATTTTGTCCTGAGCTACAAAACTATCAGCCTGTGCAGCATCCGAGCTAGCAGCTAAAACAGTTTCTGTTCAGCCCCGTTTAGCAGCAGCTGGAGCTGCAGCAACTATCTCTACTGATGGATCTCTGTCTGCTGTGAAAACATCCCCACTTTTATCCAGACCTACCAGAACTTTGTCTCTGCAGCTCCGAACCGATTCTGTGTAGCTTAATTTCTGGTTTCCAGTTGATCCCCATCATTCTGCGCTGAGCATCGAGCTCTTCCTCGTAGCAAATGATGGTTTTTTCAACCTCGGTGAAGATTTCTTGAGCAGCAGCAGTTAGTCTCTCTCTGATAAACTCTCTGAGATGCTGAACTGAAGACATTGTTACTGAAATATTAGCTGGAATGGGACAATGCAGCAGTTTTCTAGCTTAGCTTTGTTCTTCTTTTCTATAATGGCGGATCGCAAGCAACTTTAATCTATACCGCCACCTGCTGTACATGAGTGGGTAGCAACATCACATTCATTAAACGCCACAAAATCTGTGATGTTGATTGCAGAAAACTACAAAAACAATCCTGGATGGACTGATTAGTGTGAAAAGATGTTCAATATTATGCTATTTTAAGAAATCCTTATTGAATGCTGAAACACATTTATTGATATTTTAACAATTTGATTGTTTTTTATCAATATGTTCTGGCACAACAGGCCCTTTATGAACATTCAGATTTTTGATTTTGCCCAAAACGGAAAGGAGTTGGAAAAAAAACATGGGCTATTTTGAATCTAAACAAGAATAAAGACTAAGATATTTGGTGGTGGAATGATGTCACACCTCCAGCAAAGGAAGACTCTGTGATGTCATCAACTGCAGAATTGTGTGTGACACAATTCTGCATACTTTTCATTGCTTGCAATAACACTGACCAGTTCAGACGTGCGCAAAGCTCTTTCAGGTAGTTTACAAATCAACAATTTTAGTGATTGTATTTCGGAGAAATGTTTCACCTATTTCAGAGTTACCGCAACAAAATGATGAGAAGGGGAGTCCAGCAAAACCCCCGAGGCAGCTTCCCTCCTGCACACCAGGATATCTTAGACGAGGAAATCCAAAGACTGAATTCCTTTCTGGAAATGGAGAACCCCAGGTCAGAAGACAACCAAAACCTGGACCTGCTGGCCGAGCTGGAAGAGACGGAGCTAAAGTTAAAACAGCAGGAAGCTCTCAGAGAAAGGCTTCTCAACGAGGTCGAAGAGGCAAAGAGGGAACTAGAGAAACTAGAGAGAGAAGAGAGAGAAAAGAGAGAAGACAAGTCCAGTGATCCAGCAGTCCTTCACGCTGCGGTCATTGCTCCCAAGTTTCACGAGAATGTGAAATACATGAAAAAGAAGTCCTTGGAAGAAGAATATGAGGAGTTAAAGGTGACCCACCTCCTCAGCCAGGAAGCATTTTTAGCTGAAGTACAGGCTAAGAGAAAGAAAAGTGAGGCCCTCCAAGAAGAACTGAATCAACTCCAGACTTCATACAAGGAGCTGAGCTCCAAGTATGAAGCCGAAGTTACTTTGGTGAGGCAGGAGGCCGAGTCACAAAAGTTTTATGAAGCAAGGCTGATGGAGGAACAACGGCTGCTGGAGAATCTAAGAGCTGAAAAGGACAAAATGTTTCAAGATATGTCACAAAAGGTCGCAGTCCTGCAAGACAGCGAGACACTTTTGAAGGAAGAATTGTATCAGCTCAAAGATTCGTACGACAAACTCAACTGCAACTATCAAAACGAAATTTCAGGCCTAAAACAAGACATGGAAACATTTTGGCAGGAGATCAGACAAGAGAAAGATGCCAACTTAGAGAGAGAGAAAGAAAATCTGCAGCTCATCAAAAACCTGAGAGCTGAGAAGGAGGAGCTCTTCCAAACAATGTCTAGAGAAATCACAATCCGGCAAAAGAGGGAGGAGCAGATGCTCCATGAACTGCATCAGGTTCACGTTTCATACGAAGAGCTAAAAAGCAGGTATGAAACAGACACTATGCATTTGAAGCAGCAGGTTGAAACATACCATCAGGACATGAAGCAGGAGAGAAAAGCTCTTCTAGACAAATCAGAGGAGGACAAGGCACTTCTGGACAACCTGAGAGCCGAATATGCCGTCCTCCAAAAGAACACAACAACAGAGATCAAATTCCTGCTGGAGAAGGAAAGAAATGCCCAGGCTGAGCTGGAGAATGTTGAAGGTTTGTACCAGGAGTTAAACTGTTGGTATGAAACCTATGTCACTGCACTCAAACAACAAGCAGAACAACACCAGCAGGACATTAGTGGTGTGAAAACTGATTTGGAGGGAGCAAAGGAGGATCCTCTGCAGCCCGACACGCTGAGAGACGAGAAAGACGATTTCCAACCAAAACCCATCACAGTTTCCAAAGAGATGGAGGAAGACTCACAGAGCCAAGTGGACCCAGTTAAAGCCTCGAGTCCAGAGGTTTCATCAGAGGAGGAACTATCAGAAGAACCTTTATCAGATTGTTCAACGGATCCAGAACCCACAAATGAGACCAAGATCGCTGCAGAATCCGTCCTGGAGGAATTGGACCATCCAGACCCTCAAACCAAGCAGGATGGCAAAAAGAAAAAATCAAAAATTTCAATTTGGAAAAAGGTACGAAACATGCTGCGATTGAAAAAGTCATGAAAAAACAAAACAGTGAAGACGATCAAGAACAAGTTTAAAGTTCTTGATTTTGATATTTAGAGAAGAGAGGAAAAGAGGAATCGATCCCATGGAGGTTGTAGCCTCTGTGAACGGGGCGCCATGCCACGCGCCGTCAAATTTAACATTTAAAACGGCAAAGTTTTGTCCCCCATTAACAAACTAGAAAATAGATCCTTTCCCAACCCAATTGGAAAAAACGAGGGCAGCACGGTGGAGCAGCGGTTAGCGCTGCATCTTCACAGAGACCGTCTGTGTGGAGTTTGCATGTTCTCCCCGTGTTTGCGTGGGTTTTCTCCGGGTGCTCCGGTTTCCCCCCACATCTCCTAAAACATGTCGGTCAGGTCAGTTGGTCGCTGCAAATCGACCCAAAACACTTTAAGAGACTCCAAACCATAAAGTCCAGTTTTATTGTTGAACTGGTCAGATTAACTGGTCAGATTAACTGGTCAGATTAACTGAATCAGCCTTTCGTTGGCACTTTTTCCTTCACTGGTTTAGAGCTGCAACACTGGGCTCAATATTTATAGCAACGTATTGATTTAAGAGTTAAAATGTTTTAATTTAATAATAATAATGATTTCTGTTTATTTTCACTGTACTTGTGCTGTTATGGTTTGACCTTTGACCTTTTCTGCTCACTTTTTATGTTAAATTGCACTGAATTGTAGCTCATTAAACTGTTTAAACCTGTATTTTAAAAAGATTATAAAAAGGATCATGCAGTGGCTGTTTTAGTGTGACTGTGGATCAGCGGGTAGAGTGGTCGTGTTGTGACCAGAAGGTTGCAAGTTTGATTCCAGCTTCCTCAGACACATGTTGAACTGCCCCAGGGCACTTAGTGTCAAGTTGCCCCCCGACCTGCATGTGTGTGAATGTGACTGTAGTGTGAAGCTCTTTGAGTGTCAACATGACCAGCAAGGATCAACACAAGTTCAGTCCATTCTCCTGTTTTTATTTGATAAATCCTGTTTTGTTTTTATACCAAACATAAAAAAGCTGATTTAACAAGTTTGGATTTCTTCAGGTTCCAGGATGTTAATTGAAGATTAGAATTTAATCTGTACATATTAGATTATAATTGTAATCATAATTTAATACTCTGGACCATAAAGGAGCTCAAACTTGTTTTATCTGGTTTGTTTGTTATAAGAAAAAACGTTTTTATCAAAAATAACAGTTACTGTGTGATCTTTCTGTTAGTCTTTATTTAGAAATACAGATTCAGGATAATATAGCAAACTTAACAAAAAAGTGCAATTTAACCTGAAAACCGTGTAGAAAAGGTAAAAAGAAGAAGAATCAATGAAAGTATGAAAACAGAGAATTTAATCAGAAATCATTTCCATCACAGGAAGAAATGGATTCTTAGATGAATACTTTGTAATAAATATAAAGCTTTTGTGCCGTTGAGTTTATGTGCTGTCTGCTTGTATAAAAGAGAAGGAAAAGGGGCATGAAATGCCTAATTCAGTTACTTTTTAACCAGATTTATAGTAAGACAGCGAATTATGTTTTGTTTAGGACGTTACTTCTAGGTTTTGTTTGTCAACTGGGTTTAATTTCTCATATCCTGAGAAGCATATTTCATAAGATAAGAGTAAAGGTTTACAGTTCCTCTGGGGGAATCAACTCCTCGTTCATGGTATCCTCCTTTTCACTCCTCAGCAGGAGCTTCCAGAGTTTCTGCAAACACTTCAAAACACTCAAAGCACATATTAAAATGTAAATACAAATGTAAATAAATGGATGGTAATATAAAATAAAGGTAAAGCAAATAAATGATAATAAAATATAAAATTCTTCCAACGCCTACATAATTAACTGATTTGTAAAATTGTTAGTTACATTTTCTTCTACTTTTAATTTCCATCCAATATAGACATAATTTTATTCATCTCATTTCCATTGGAGTCTCTCCAGTCTCTTTTAAAAGAGCATTAATAGGTGTCGTTTTCACTTCAAGACTCTGTAGTTGTGGATTTAAATATTGTTGGTGTAACAGAGAGAAAAGTGTGTATGAGTGTGTATGTGAATTTTGCTCAAAATAATAATAATAATAATAGTGTGTATGTGTTTGAATGGGATTATCGATTTATGTGTTTGGAGCCACCTAGTGGTGTGATGAGTGACTGCACGCAACGGGTCCTTCAGGCGCTCTCTCGGCTTCCCCCACCAGAGTTCTGAGGAGCGCTGGTGGAGGCAGGTGCGAGAGAGGCAGCTCTTTGCTAATTTTTTTACTTAGGGTCATATTTTTCTAGTTCAACAATGAACAAAATACTGAGAAATTATTTAATATTTAGAAATATAATTTATAAAGTTTTCTCGTGGTTGGACTGGAAAAATATGACCCTATGAGTGAGAGCAGCGCCAGTTGGTGTTTGTGGCTGACCACCGGTCATAACGCTAACTGCGTCTTTTGTTTTTTTCAGCTGTGGACCAGTTGTGTGGAGTCACATAGTTTCTTTTCGTAACACATTAGGTGAGTTCAATGTGTATATATTTGGGAAAATAAATGAATGAATAAATAAGTGGATCGTTTTGTGAGTGTTGCTGATGACTGTCAACTGTTATGGCGGTTGCTTTGTTGTTGTTGTCGGTTATTGTCAGTTGTTTTGCCGTTTGACTTGTTTTGTTTTGGGGAACTGTTGACTGTGTTGTTGTTTGGAATCTATACGATCACACCTAAAAAAATAAAAATAAAAACCAGAGTTCTGAGGAGCGCTGGTGGAGCTGTGGACCAGTTGTGTGGAGTCACATTGTTTCTTTTCGTAACACATTAGGTGACAACCAACAGGAGGGTTACATTGGCAATCTCTTCCACTAACATGTTTATATTTCCTGTAAATTTAACATTTTTTAATACAAAAACACAATGGACCGCCGGTGGACCACCTCGGCGCCCCGACCACCGGGCTTAGCAAGTTTTCTGGGGGAAACCCTGAGGAAGGCTGTCTATCTGTAACCCAGTTTCTCTTCAAGAGAGGTGGATACACTGTAGTGTGTGAACAACATTTAACTCAGCTTAGCTTAGCTACAGACTGCTGTTTGCCTCAAGTACACCAGCTTTTAGTGAGGGCAGTATTTACCAAAATAGTTCTATATTTAACTTGTCTCTGTACCTTTTACCACTCTTAACAGATGAGTCAGTCACTAGCAGTCCTAACTCCTACTTACTACTTTTCCTTCTTTTAATCTTGCTTCAAATACAGTATTTCAAACTGTATGTAGACTGTTGCATATATAATTCACCAGCAGTAAATATTGTGATGGTATCAGTGTTGGACCAAAGAAAACAAGGCAGTTGCAAGGATTTACAGTTTTAATGGGTCAGACAGACTAAAAAAATAATGACAAGTGCACAGGGGGGGAAACCAATTTTATTTTTTGTCAAGGGGCCAGAGGTCGCATTAACAGAATATTTTCCATATTTGACCAATTATTTTTTTAAACAACCGGAAAATCTTGAAGTCCGTCAGTCATTTGAAAGGTTATAATTCACACCCTTGACTGGTGCACATGGGCAAACATTATAAACTTTATACAAAGAGTTCGTCACAGAGGTTAAATCGATTAATAAAAAAATCCTTTCAGAATATCCTCTCATGGACTCTGAACTAAATGTGTCTTTCTAACTAGGAGCTGACAGCAAATTCAAGAGTTATGGACCGGACACTTCGGAGAGTCTGGTTCAGAAACGCATTTCACGCCTTTGGTTGAAATGGTGCGTTTAATTCAAGTCTCCAGTACAAAACAGAGAAAACTAAAGAGAAAACAGCATTGAGCTAATCCAATCATACTCTAAATAGAGGAGCCGGAGGTTATCTGGAGGAAATAAAGGTGCAGAAGTTAGACTGTAACATGGACAGTGTGCTGCACAGCCAACGTGGATGCGGCTCTGCTGCTGCGACAAACTAAACTTAACTCACCAGGCAGTTTTAATAAATGGAGCTGGAAGATGGTACCCTCTCGTGTCCGGGGGGAGACCAGCGCTCAGGATGAGCACGGCAGACGAAACACCTGTCCCGTTTCGGGGAAGTGAAACCACGCAAAGAGATCCTCGTAAAAGTGCACGTCTGGATCGGACAGGGTAAAATAACTTGCAGAGTTCAGTTAATCGGTTTGGATAAGACAGATCCAACTGATTGATAAATTAGGGCATTTCTCTGCAGATGCAACCAAGAGAAATCTGTGAGGTACTGTCAGTTCAGACCCCAGAGGGTGAAGAGCTGGTTATTTAAGTGGAGTTGTTTCATTTATTATAAGTTAGTGGAGCCTCAGTCAGTGGTTTGTGTCACTACGGAAAAAAAGGTAGATGCATTATCTGCATTATGTGTGATGAGATGTGGATTCACGATTCAACTAGGTGAAAATTAACCACATCACGTAAAAATGCGGCCAAGGAGCCGATGTTAATATGATTAAAAGTTGACGGGTAAAAATAGTCCATGACCATTTTCTTTAAATGTTGTCTGTCGAAATGACATAACAAAAATGTTTAGTGCAACCTCTGCATGGGGCCAAAAATTCCTGGCAGTGCCCTTAGGAACAGGGATGAATCTAAAACCTGCAGGACATTCACTGTTGACGAATTGCATTGGAGACCTCTGCACTTGGCAATTCCAACTCCATCATTCTTATGTACGCGTTATATATTTGTTTCATGTGGAAATACAGTTTACCATAATGAAAGACATTTTTCACTCCATATTTGATGTGAAAACCACATCTCATCCATCATGCTATGATGGATGAGATGTGGTTTTCCGGAGAAAACTTCCAGAGAAGTTTTTTCCAGAGAAAACTTCCAGAGAAGTTTTTTCCAGAGAAAACTTCCAGAGATGTTTTTTCCAGAGAAAACTTCCAGAGAAGTTTTTTCCAGAGAAAACTTCCAGAGAAAACTTTTTGAAGAGTTTGGCTTCAAAATCCTGTATGAGTTTTTATGGGAATCCTCAAATTATTCCTTTGAGAGAAGCTTTTTTTCACAAGATTGTCATGATGGAAAAGGTTTCTCACCTGCATGAATTCTGTTGTGGGCAATTATATGACCAATTTGAGAAAAACTTTTTCCGCATGATTTGCATGAAAAAAGTTTCTCACCTGTATGAACTTTCTTGTGGAAATTGAAAGTACTACTTTGTGAGAAACTTTTTCTGCAAACTTCGCAAGAAAAAGGCCTCTCATCTATATGAACTTTCTGGTGAACTCTTAAATCACCAATTCGTCTGAAACTTTTGCTGCATGATTTACATGAAAAAGGTCTCTCTCCTGTATGGATTCTCTTATGTGTAATTAAATCTCCATTTTGTAAGAAACTTCTTCCACATGATTCGCATGAAAAAGGTCTCTCATCAGTGTGGGTTTTGTAATGGTTTTTCAAGTTCCACAAATGGGTGCAACATCTCCCACAAATCTCACATTTGAAAGATCTTTTCTTTGCACTGGTACCAGCCTGACTCTCTGACACAGAGGAGCTGCTTCCTTCCTGATCTTTGCTTTCAACCACTGGAGAGATATGAAGGGAAAGCTGCTCTGTTCTTCTCTCTTCTTCATTCATATCATCTTCCTGAAGAGTAGAAGTCTCAATCAACGCAACAAACTGCCTCTGGACAAGCTGCTCTCCCTCCTGACTGCTGCAGAGGTTCTTCTGGTTCTGTCCAGTTGGTAAATGTTCTGGTGGCTGCTGTTCATGTTGAAGCACTGAAGACTCTACCTCCTCTTCTTTTACATACATTAGTGGAAATTCTATTTCCTCATGTTTGAGCAGTGCAGGTTCTGGTTCCTCATCTTCTTTTTTAATCCATTTAGGTTCTGGTTCCATCTGTTCCTCTTCAGTCCACTGAGGTTCTGATTCTTTCTGGTCATAACTGGAACTACTTGCTAGGCTCCAGACTTGTTGGATGACAGAAGCTTCCTCCTCATTTGAGACACTTGGCTGTTGGAAGTCTGTGGGAACAGAGAATGACATCATTAATATAATTTAATTGATGACCATCTCATGGGTCAGCCTGCTCTTTCCTGGAGATTCTGGAAAGTAGGTAGCATACAATTAATCTTAAAGTATTTTGCAGAGTTTAACTGAAAAGCAGGTAAAGTGTCCTCCACACTAATTTGGATGAGTTTCCCTCACTGAGGAGGACTGTGGTTTGGGTGAAAACCACTCCAGGTCTCCCTGGCCCAGTCCCAATACCCTGGCTGCACATAAGGGTTTAAATGCGTAGAGAATTGGGACAGTTCACCCTTGTGTCCTAACTTCACCATCCAGAATGGTGGGACTAGTCACTGTTTAAGTACTTTGCTGTTAAAAAGCATAACTACAACAAAAATTAGATTTTACATCAACAGTATAGGTATTTTTGCTTTCCAAATTCACCGCTGGAGACATTTGAGTACTCATGTGTTTTATGACTTGTTGAATACGGAGCAAAATTTGATTTTATCCCACATCCAGCAAAGTGAAATAAAAGTTATTTCAATTCTTTACCCTTAAAAACAGATTTTTTTTTTCTCTTCTGCAACCGACATAGCTTCCTCAGTGAACATTGCCATATTTTCAAAATGGCAAAAAAAAAAAAAAAATACACATTAAAATGCATTAATATTCACTTTATCAGACTTGAGGATTTTGCACTTTTAGCTTCAGCTGTATTGAGACAGGATTGCAGCTTTGCTCTGTTAGATCAGGACTGTGCAACCTGCAGCTCCAGACCTGCAAATGGCGCTGTGGCTTATTTACTATAAGAAACAATTAAATATTGCTTATTTTTTTGTTTCATACGTTTGTTCTGTGCCCCTCTGAAAAAAAAAAAAACATATCTTACCCTTCCTCCCCTCTCTATTTCCTAATAACCTTCACTGCAGTAATCAGACCTGGAGGTGTGTGGACGGACAGCATGCAATATTTGTAAGGACTTACAAAATCACGTATGAGCTTATAAATAAAGGATTTACACATTATATTCCATAATATCCAGCACTGATAATACTTGGAATAATATATTTTGTCACGGGGCTTGAATGATCTCCATCTTTTTTTTTTTTTTTTTTTTGAATGATCTCCATCTTGTTTTCAGAGACTAACAGCCTGTGTAGCATCCGAGCTAGCAGCTAAAACTGTTTCTGTTCAGCCCCGTTTAGCAGCAGCTGGGGCGGCAGCAACTATCGCCGATGACGGATCTCTCTTTTCAGTGAAAACATCCCCACTTTTATCCAGACTTACCAGAACTTTGTCTCTGCAGCTCCGAACCGATTCTGTGTAGCTTAATTTCTGGTTTCCAGTTGATCCCCATCATTCTGCGCTGAGCATCGAGCTCTTCCTCGTAGCAAATGATGGTTTTTTCAACCTCGGTGAAGATTTCTTGAGCAGCAGCAGTTAGTCTCTCTCTGATAAACTCTCTGAGATGCTGAACTGAAGACATTGTTACTGAAATATTAGCTGGAATGGGACAATGCAGCAGTTTTCTAGCTAAGCGTAGGCAGGTTTGTTCTTCTTTTCTGTCACGGCGGATCGTAGGAAACTTTAATCTATACCGCCACCTGCTGTACATGAGCGGGTAGCAACATCACATTCATTAAACGCCACAAAATCTGTGATGTTGATTGCAGAAAACTACAAAAACAATCCTGGATGGACTGATTAGTGTGAAAAGATGTTTAATATTATGCTATTTTAAGAAATCCTTATTGAATGCTGAAACACATATTTATTGATATTTTAACAATTTGATTGGTTTTTATCAATATGTTCTGGCACAACAGGCCCTTTATGAACATTCAGATTTTTGATTTTGCCCAAAACGGAAATGAGTTGGAAAAAAAACATGGGCTATTTTGAATGTAAACAAGAATAAAGACTAAGATATTTGGTGGTGGAATGATGTCACACCTCCAGCAAAGGAAGACTCTGTGATGTCATCAACTGCAGAATTGTATGTAACACAATTCTATATACTTTTCATTGCTTTCAATAACACTGACCAGTTCAGACGTGCGCAAAGCTCTTTCAGGTAGTTTACGAATCGACAATTTTAGTGATTGTATTTCGGAGAAATGTTTCACCTATTTCAGAGTTACCGCAACAAAATGATGAGAAGGGGAGTCCAGCAAAACCCCAGAGGCAGCTTCCCTCCTGCACACCAGGATATCTTAGACGGGGAAATCCAAAGACTAAACTCCTTTCTGGAAATGGAGAACCCCAGGTCAGAAGACAACCAAAACCTGGACCTGCTGGCCGAGCTGGAAGAGACGGAGCTAAAGTTAAAACAGCAGGAAGCTCTCAGAGAAAGGCTTCTCAACGAGGTCGAAGAGGCAAAGAGGGAACTAGAGAAACTAGAGAGAGAAGAGAGAGAAAAGAGAGAAGACAAGTGTAACCCTCCTGTTGGTTGTCACCTAATGTGTTACGAAAAGAAACAATGTGACTCCACACAACTGGTCCACAGCTCCACCAGCGCTCCTCAGAACTCTGGTTTTAATTTTTATTTTTTTTAGGTGTGATCGTATAGATTCCAAACAACAACACAGTCAACAGTTCCCCAAAACAAAACAAGTCAAACGGCAAAACAACTGACAATAACCGACAACAACAAAGCAACCGCCATAACAGTTGACAGTCATCAGCCACACTCACAAAACGATCCACTTATTTATTCATTCATTTATTTTCCCAAATATATACACATTGAACTCACCTAATGTGTTACGAAAAGAAACTATGTGACTCCACACAACTGGTCCACAGCTGAAAAAAAACAAAAGACGCAGTTAGCGTTATGACCGGTTGTCAGACACAAACACCAACTGGCGCTGCTCTCACTCAAAGGATCATATTTTTCCAGTCCAACCACGAGAAAACTTTATAAATTATATTTCTAAATATTAAATAATCTCTCAGTATTTTGTTAATTGTTGAACTAGAAAAATATGACCCTAAATAAAAAAATTAGCAAAGAGCTGCCTCTCTCGCACCTGCCTCCACCAGCGCTCCTCAGAACTCTGGTGGGGAAGCCGAGAGAGCGCCTGAAGGACCCGTTGCGTGCAGTCACTCATCACACCACTAGGTGGCTCCAAACACATAAATCGATAATCCCATTCCAAACACATACACACTATTATTATTATTATTATTATTATTATTTTGAGCAAAATTCACATACACACTCATACACACTTTTCTCTCTGTTACACAAGTCCAGTGATCCAGCAGTCCTTCACGCTGCGGTCATTGCTCCCAAGTTTCACGAGAATGTGAAATACATGAAAAAGAAGTCCTTGCAAGAAGAATATGAGGAGTTAAAGGTGACCCACCTCCTCAGCCAGGAAGCATTTTTAGCTGAAGTACAGGCTGAGAGAAAGAAAAGTGAGGCCCTCCAAGAAGAACTGAATCAACTCCAGACTTCGTACAAAGAGCTGAGCTCCAAGTATGAAGCCGAAGTTACTTTGGTGAGGCAGGAGGCCGAGTCACAAAAGTTTTATGAAGCAAGGCTGAGGGAGGAACAACGGCTGCTGGAGAATCTGAGAACTGAAAAGGACAAAATGTTTCAAGATATGTCACAAAAGGTCGCAGTCCTGCAAGACAGCGAGACACTTTTGAAGGAAGAATTGTATCAGCTCAAAGATTCATACGACAAACTCAACTGCAACTATCAAAACGAAGTTTCAGGACTAAAACAAGACATGGAAACATTTTGGCAGGAGATCAGACAAGAGAAAGATGCCAACTTAGAGAGAGAGAAAGAAAATCTGCAGCTCATCAAAAACCTGAGAGCTGAGAAGGAGGAGCTCTTCCAATCAATGTCTAGAGAAATCACAATCCGGCAAAAGAGGGAGGAGCAGATGCTCCATGAACTGCATCAGGTTCACGTTTCATACGAAGAGCTAAAAAGCAGGTATGAAACAGACACTATGCATTTGAAGCAGCAGGTTGAAACATACCATCAGGAGATGAAGCAGGAGAGAAAAGCTCTTCTAGACAAATCAGAGGAGGACAAGGCACTTCTGGACAACCTGAGAGCCGAATATGCCGTCCTCCAAAAGAACACAACAACAGAGATCAAATTCCTGCTGGAGAAGGAAAGAAATGCCCAGGCTGAGCTGGAGAATGTTGAAGGTTTGTACCAGGAGTTAAACTGTTGGTATGAAACCTATGTCACTGCACTCAAACAACAAGCAGAACAACACCAGCAGGACATTAGTGGTGTGAAAACTGATTTGGAGGGAGCAAAGGAGGATCTTCTGCAGCCCGACACGCTGAGAGACGAGAAAGACGATTTCCAACCAAAACCCATCACAGTTTCCAAAGAGATGGAGGAAGACTCACAGAGCCAAGTGGACCCAGTTAAAGCCTCGAGTCCAGAGGTTTCATCAGAGGAGGAACTCTCAGGAGAACCTTTATCAGATTGTTCAACGGATCCAGAACCTACAAATGAGACCAAGATCGCTGCAGAATCCGTCCTGGAGGAATTGGATCATCCAGACACTCAAACCAAGCAGGACGGCAAAAAGAAAAAATCAAAAATTTCAATTTGGAAAAAGGTACGAAACATGCTACGATTGAAAAAGCCATGAAAAAAACTAAACAGTGAAGACGATCAAGAACAAGTTTAAAGTTCTTGATTTTGATATTTAGAGAAGAGAGGAAAAGAGGAATCGAACCCATGGAGGTTGTAGCCTCTGTGAACGGGGCGCCATGCCACGCTCCGTCAAATTTAACATTTAAAACAGCAAAGTTTTGTCCCCCATTAACAAACTAGAAAATAGATCCTTTCCCAACCCAATTGGAAAAAACGAGGGCAGCACGGTGGAGCAGCGGTTAGCGCTGCATCTTCACAGAGACCGTCTGTGTGGAGTTTGCATGTTCTCCCCGTGTTTGCGTGGGTTTTCTCCGGGTGCTCCGGTTTCCCCCCACATCTCCTAAAACATGTCGGTCAGGTCAGTTGGTCGCTGCAAATCGACCCAAAACACTTTAAGAGACTCCAAACCATAAAGTCCAGTTTTATTGTTGAACTGGTCAGATTAACTGGTCAGATTAACTGAATCAGCCTTAAAAACCTTATTAAAAAAATAATTTCACCTCACAAATGGACCAAAAGTCGCTTGTTTCCTCATGTTAAAAAACAACTTTCTTCCTCTTTCTCTGTTAGGTCTAAATGACCTGAACACAGACACAAAGAAGAGACAAGAGTCAGAATTTAGTTTTACCTGCAGAGAGAAAACAGTAGAAACCCAGTTACAGATTTCAGCCTGAACTCTGGAGCTTCAACTGAGTCTTTTTCTGCTTTTATTAGAATTGGGAACCACCCAGTAACAGACAGTGGGCAGCCCTGAAGGAAGGGGGAGCAGAAAACAGCTGCACACTCACATGAATACAAGTCATTCATACAATCCTGAGAAGCATATTTCATAAGATAAGAGTAAAGGTTTAGAGTTCCTCTGGGGGAATCAACTCCTCGTTCATGGTATCGCCCTTGATAAATTAGGGCATTTCTCTGCAGATGCAACTAAGAGAAATCTGTGAGGTACTGTCAGTTCAGACCCCAGAGGGTGAAGAGCTGGTCATTTAAGTGGAGTTGTTTCATTTATTATAAGTTAGTGGAGCCTCAGTCAGTGGTTTGTGTCGCTACGGAAAACAAGGTAGATGCATTATCTGCATTATGTGTGATGAGATTTGGATTCACGATTCAACTAGGTGAAAATTAACCACATCACATAAAAATGCGGCCAAGGAGCCGATGTTACTATGATTAAAAGTTGTCGGGTAAAAATAGTCCATGACCATTTTCTTTAAATGTTGTCTGTCGAAATGACATAACAAAAATGTTTAGTGCAACCTCTGCATGGGCCAAAAATTCCTGGCAGTGCCCTTAGGAACAGGGATGAATCTAAAACCTGCAGGACATTCACTGTTGACGAATTGCATTGGAGACCTCTGCACTTGGCAATTCCAACTCCATCATTCTTATGTACGCGTTATATATTTGTTTCATGTGGAAATTCAGTTTACCATAATGAAAGACATTTTTCACTCCATATTTTATGTGAAAACCACATCTCATCCATCATTCTATCTAAATGATCAATTCCAGAGAAAACTTTTTGAAGAGTTTGGCTTCAAAATCTTGTATGTGTTTTTATGCAAATCCTCAAATTATTCCTTTGACAGAAGCTTTTTTCACAAGATTGTCATGATGGAAAAGGTTTCTCACCTGTATGAATTCTGTTGTGGGCAATTAAATGACCAATTTGAGAAAAACATTTTGCGCATGATTTGCATGAAAAAGGTTTCTCACCTGTATGAATTCTCTTGTGGACATTTAAAGTACTACGTCGTGAGAAACGTTTTCTGCAAACTTCGCATGAAAAAGGCCTCTCCCCTGTATGAACTTTCTGGTGAACTCTTAAATCACCAATTCGTGTGAAACTTTTGCTGCATGATTCACATGAAAAAGGTTTCTCTCCTGTATGGATTCTCTTATGTGTAATTAAATCTCCGTTTTGTAAGAAACTTTTTCCACATGATTCGCATGAAAAAGGTCTCTCATCAGTGTGGGTTTTGTAATGGTTTTTCAAGTTCCACTGTTGGATGTAACATCTCCCACAAATGTCACATTTGAAAGATCTTTTCTTTGCACTGGTACCAGCCTGACTCTCTGACACAGAGGAGCTGCTTCCTTCCTGATCTTTGCTTTCAACCACTGGAGAGATACGACGGGAAAGCTGCTCTGTTCTTCTCTCTTCTTCATTCATATCATCTTCCTGAAGAGTAGAAGTCTCAATCAAAGCAGCAAACTGCTTCTGGACAAGCTGCTCTCCCTCCTGACTGCTGCAGAGGTTCTTCTGGTTCTGTCCAGTTGGTAAATGTTCTGGTGGCTGCAGTTCATGTTGATGCACGGAAGACTCTACCTCCTCTTCTCTTACATATGTTAGTGGAAATTCTATTTCCTCATGTTTGAGCAGTGCAGGTTCTGGTTCATCCTCTTTTTTAATCCATTTTGGTTCTGGTTCCATCTGTTCCTCTTCAGTCCACTGATGTTCTGATTCTTTCTGGTCCTGACTGGACCTACTTGCCAGGCTACAGACTTGTTGGATGACAGAAGCTTCCTCCTCATTGGAGACACTTGGCTGTTGGAGGTCTGTGGGAACAAAGGATGACATCATTAATATAATTTAATTGATGACTCTCTCATGGATCAGCCTGGTTTTTCCTGGAGATTCTGGACTGTGCGCATCATGCAGTTCATATAAAATTAGTTTGTAGAGTTGATCTGAAAAGCAGGTAAAGTGTCCTCCACACAGTTACAGCTGTGGCAAAAATACTGATGTCTGTAGCTGCCAGTATTTTACTGCAAATTTAGTTTTACTACTGCATTCACTTTATGAGTAAGCTACTGCAAGAAAATGTAATGCAACATTTTAATGTACAGACTTAGTTTTATGATAGAATAGTAATACCTTACCCAGTGTAGGCTTCTTGTTAGAAGCGCTAAAATTAGTGCGGTTCTAAAATGCATAATCATAATGTCACATAACACAAAAGAGGATGCAATAAGTAACCTTCAGAACAAGATTTTTTATTTAAAGTCATCACTTAGCCTCAAACCAGATATATATATATATTTGCAGTATATTCAAACATTCAAAACAAATAACATACAACCATTCCTCAGAGAACTGGTAAAAAAAATAGCCCTTCAAAGACAAGATATAGCTTACAATGGAATAAAAATTGAAGCCGTACAGTTTACAGTGACATAAACTGGGTTTAACTGATTAATTTATACAACCTTAAGAATACAAAATGGAGCATGCAGTGGTGGCGCAAACGTGTCGCACAAAACATGTTTAGAGGCCTTAGTTCTTAACGCGGACGTCGCGGGTTCGGCTACCGGTCCCGACAACCTTTACCGCATGTCTTCCCCCTCTCCTCACCCTCTTTCCTGTCTGCCCACTGTCAGAAAATTACGAGCCAGTAGCGCCGCAAAAACTCTTTGGAGAAAAAAAAATTTAAAAAAATACAAAAACATAGTTCTTGAAGAAATATCCATGTGTCACTAAACAAATCAAAGAAAAAAGACTTCTACAAGCAGCCCGGCAGGTAACTGAGGTAATGGTCACACGGTGACAGTAGACAGCACTGCTCCCTCTCCATCCATTTCTATAGAGCTTGCACAGTGAGGTTAAAGTCGCTAGCTCTCATCCAGCTGATGTGGATGTGACATTTTAGTGATGCTACAAAAGAAAGTTGAAAATTGTTCAACTTCTGTCGCTGTCATTGTTATTGTGTCCCGTGTGTTGGGTTCAGCCCGAGTGGTGGAAAACTGATGCTATTAGCTCCCTGTGTGTTTAGCCGTTACCAAGGAAACGGAGGGCAGGGAGTAACACGAGGCACCAGAGTGAAACCTTTTGTCATCCAGTCGCTTTGGTAAAAAGAGAAACAACGAAAAGAAACAAGCAATATTATCGCCATGATTTAGTTATCAAGCTCATATTATTGATTTGTGAGAATAAATGGTTTATTTATCGCGACAACCCTTGTTCTCAAACATATGACTTTCCTTGTGAGAATTTCACTGGCTAATTCGAGAAAAAAAATTTCCGCATAGCTGTAATGAAAAAGGTTTCTTACCTGTATAAATTCTGTCATGTTTTTTCAAGTTACACTGTTGGATGTAACATCTCCCACAAATGTCACATTTGAAAAATCTTTTCTTTGTCCTGGTACCAGCCTGACTCTCTGACTCAGAGGAGCTGCTTCCTTCCCAATCTTTGCTTTCAACCACTGGATAGATACAACGGGAAAGCTGCTCTGTTCTTCTCTCTTCTTCATTCATATCATCTTCCTGAAGAGTAGAAGTCTCAATCAAAGCAACAAACTGCTTCTGGACAAGCTGCTCTCCCTCCTGACTGCTGCAGAGGTTCTTCTGGTTCTGTCCAGTTGGTAAATGTTCTGGTCGCTGCAGTTCAGGATGATGCACTGAAGACTCTACCTCCTCTTCCCTTACATACATTAGTGGAAATTCTATTTCCTCAAGTTTGAGCAGTGCAGGTTCTGGTTCCTCCTCTTTTTTAATCCATTTTGGTTCTGGTTCCATCTGTTCCTCTTCAGTCCACTGATGTTCTGATTCTTTCTGGTCCTGACTGGACCTACTTGCCAGGCTACAGACTTGTTGGATGACAGAAGTTTCCTCCTCATTGGAGACACTTGACTGTTGGAGGTCTGTGGGAACAAAGGATGACATCATTAATATAATTTAATTGATGACTCTCTCATGGATCAGCCTGGTTTTTCCTGGAGATTCTGGACTGTGCGCATCATGCAGTTCATATAAAATTAGTTTGTAGAGTTGATCTGAAAAGCAGGTAAAGTGTCCTCCACACAGTTACAGCTGTGGCAAAAATACTGATGTCTGTAGCTGCCAGTATTTTACTGCAAATTTAGTTTTACTACTGCATTCACTTTATGAGTAAGCTACTGCAAGAAAATGCAATGCAACATTTTAATGTACAGACTTAGTTTTATGATAGAATAGTAATACCTTACCCAGTGTAGGCTTCTTGTTAGAAGCGCTAAAATTAGTGCGGTTCTAAAATGCATAATCATAATGTCACATAACACAAAAGAGGATGCAATAAGTAACCTTCAGAACAAGATTTTTTATTTAAAGTCATCACTTAGCCTCAAACCAGATATATATATATTTGCAGTATATTCAAACATTCAAAACAAATAACATACAACCATTCCTCAGAGAACTGGTAAAAAAAAATAGCCCTTCAAAGACAAGATATAGCTTACAATGGAATAAAAATTGAAGCCGTACAGTTTACAGTGACATAAACTGGGTTTAACTGATTAATTTATACAACCTTAAGAATACAAAATGGAGCATGCAGTGGTGGCGCAAACGTGTGGCACAAAACATGTTTAGAGGCCTTAGTTCTTAATGCGGATGTCGCGGGTTCGGCTACCGGTCCCGACAACCTTTACTGCATGTCTTCCCCCTCTCCTCACCCTCTTTCCTGTCTGCCCACTGTCAGAAAATTACGAGCTAGTAGCGCCGCAAAAACTCTTTGGAGAAAAAAAAAAGAATACAAAAACATAGTTCTTGAAGAAATATCCATGTGTCACTAAACAAATCAAAGAAAAAAGACTTCTGCAAGCAGCCCGGCAGGTAACTGAGGTAATGGTCACACGGTGACAGGAGACAGCACTGCTCCCTCTCCATCCATTTCTATAGAGCTTGCACAGTGAGGTTAAAGTCGCTAGCTCTCATCCAGCTGATGTGGATGTGACATTTTAGTGATGCTACAAAAGAAAGTTGAAAATTGTTCAACTTTTGTCGTTGTGTCCCGTGTGTTGGGTTCAGCCCGAGTGGTGGAAAACTGACGCTATTAGCTCCCTGTGTGTTTAGCTGTTACCAAGGAAACGAGAGGGCAGGGAGTAACACGAGGCACCAGAGTGAAACCTTTTGTCATCCAGTCGCTTTGGTAAAAAGAGAAACAACGAAAAGAAACAAGCAATATTATCGCCATGATTTAATTATCAAGCTCATATTTTTGATTTGTGAGAATAAATGGTTTATTGATCGCTACAACCCTTGTTCTCAAACAAATGACTTTCCTTGTGAGAATTTCACTGGCTAATTCGAGAAAAAAAAATTCCGCATAGCTGTCATGAAAAAGGTTTCTTACCTGTATGAATTCTGTAATGTTTTTTCAAGTTCCACTGTTGCGTGTAACATCTCCCACAAATCTCACATTTGAAAGATCTTTTCTTTGCATTGGTACCAGCCTGACTCTCTGACTCAGAGGAGCTGCTTCCTTCCTGATCTTTGCTTTCAACCACTGGAGAGATATGAGGGGAAAGCTGCTCTGTTCTTCTCTCTTCTTCATTCATATCATCTTCCTGAAGAGTAGAAGTCTCAATCAAAGCAACAAACTGCTTCTGGACAAGCTGCTCTCCCTCCTGACTGCTGCAGAGGTTCTTCTGGTTCTGTCCAGTTGGTAAATGTTCTGGTCGCTGCAGTTCAGGATGATGCACTGAAAATTCTAGTTCCTCTTCTTTTACATACGTTAGTGGAAATTCTATTTCCTCATGTTTGAGCAGTGCAGGTTCTGGTTCCTCCTCTTTTTTAATCCATTTTGGTTCTGGTTCCATCTGTTCCTCTTCAGTCCACTGAGGTTCTGCTTCTTTCTGGTCCTGACTGGACCTACTTGCCAGGCTCCAGACTTGTTGGATGGCAGGAGCTTCTTCCTCATTTGAGATGCTTGGCTGTTGGAGGTCTGTGGGAACAGAGAATGACATCATTAATATAATTTAATTGATGACCATCTCATGGATCAGCCTGGTTTTTCCTGGAGATTCTGGAAAGTAGGTAGCATACAATTAATCTTAAAGTATTTTGCAGAGTTTAACTGAAAAGCAGGTAAAGTGTCCTCCACACTAATTTGGATGAGTTTCCCTCACTGAGGAGGACTGTGGTTTGGGTGAAAACCACTCCAGGTCTCCCTGGCCCAGTCCCAATACCCTGGCTGCACATAAGGGTTTAAATGCGTAGAGAATTGGGACAGTTCACCCTTGTGTCCTAACTTCACCATCCAGAATGGTGGGACTAGTCACTGTTTAAGTACTTTGCTGTTAAAAAGCATAACTACAACAAAAATTAGATTTTACATCAACAGTATAGGTATTTTTGCTTTCCAAATTCACCGCTGGAGATATTTGAGTACTCATGTGTTTTATGACTTGTTGAATACGGAGCAAAATTTGATTTTATCCCACATTCAGCAAAGTGAAATAAAAGTTATTTAAATTCTTTACCCTTAAAAACAGATTTTTTTTTTCTCTTCTGCAACCGACATAGCTTGCTTAGTGAACATTGCCATATTTTCAAAATGGCAAAAAAAATAAATACACATTAAAATGCATTATTATTCACTTTAACAGTCTTGAGGATTTTTGCACTTTTAGCTTCAGCTGTATTGAGACAGGATTGCAGCTTTGCTCTGTTAGATCAGGGCTGTGCAACCTGCAGCTCCAGACCTGCAAATGGCGCTGTGGCTTAATTACTATAAGCAACAATTAAATATTGCTTATTTTTTGTTTCATACGTTTGTTCTGTGCCCCTCTGAAAAAAACAACAACACATCTTACCCTTCCTCCCCTCTCTACTTCCTAATAACCTTCACTGCAGTAATCAGACCTGGAGGTGTGTGGACGGACAGCATGCAATATTTGTAAGGACTTACAAAATCACGTATGAGCTTATAAATAAAGGATTTACACATTATATTCCATAATATCCAGCACTGATAATACTTGGAATAATATATTTTGTCACGGGGCTTGAATGATCTCCATCTGGTTTTCAGAGACTCGTAAACAGATTTTCTGTTTGTGCTGCAACATTTTGTCCTGAGCCACAAAACTATCAGCCTGTGTAGCATCCGAGCTAGCAGCTAAAACAGTTTCTGTTCAGCCCCGTTTAGCAGCAGCTGGAGCTGCAGCAACTATCGCTACTGACGGATCTCTGTCTGCCTGGAAAACATCCCCACTTTTATCCAGACCTACCAGAACTTTGTCTCTGCAGCTCCGAACCGATTCTGTGTAGCTTAATTTCTGGTTTCCAGTTGATCCCCATCATTCTGCGCTGAGCATCGAGCTCTTCCTCGTAGCAAATGATGGTTTTTTCAACCTCGGTGAAGATTTCTTGAGCAGCAGCAGTTAGTCTCTCTCTGATAAACTCTCTGAGATGCTGAACTGAAGACATTGTTACTGAACTATTAGCTGCAATGGGACAATGCAGAAGTTTTCTAGCTTAGCCTATGCAGGTTTGTTCTTCTTTTCTATCACGGCGGATCGCAAGCAACTTTAATCTATATCGCCACCTGCTGTACATGATTGTGTAGTAACATTACATTCATTAAATTCTGTTCTTTTTAAATGTTGTATTCTGAAGATAAATAATTAATACTTTCCTTAATCTGTTAATATCCACTATGTTTTCTTCATTTCCCAATATTCTTTTAAGGCTCCATTCCTGTCCTTCTAACTATTCTTTTCAATCTCTCCCTTTCAGGCTCATATTTTACAATTCATCAACACCTGTTACATATTTTCTTTCTCTTTACATCCTTCACTTTTATTATTATTTTCTATTAGACATAAAATGTCATTTAGATAGGCATGACTGACTCTTAATCTCATCATTATTTATTCCCTTCTTTTTCTCTCAATATTTTTTAATTAATACTTTTGCAATTTTATAAACTCCTTCCTTTATCTTCATTCTATCTTTTTGCCATATTTCTATGTTTTTACTCTTGACTAATTTTCCTCCCCCTTTTCCAAAAGCAATTACTCACCGTTATTGCCCTAAAAAGTCCTTTTTGCTAATTTGTCTTCCTTTTCATTGGCTTTTACAACTTCATGTGCTGGTACCCAAAAGAACCAAACATCAGTTCCACTCCTAAATAAACTGTGCTGGATTTCTAATACGAATTACGATCCATCTCAATCCATTAATCTGGAATTTTGAATATTCCCAACAGTTTTGTAAAATTGTTAAAGATACATTTTCTTCTACTTTTAATTTCCATCCAATATAGACATAATTTTATTCATCTCATTTCCATTGGAGTCTCTCCAGTCTATTAAAAGAGCCTTAATAGGTGTCGTTTTCACTTTAAGACTCTGTAGTTGTGGATTTAAATATTGTATAATCTCTTCCAGTAACATTATCAGTAATATGTTTATATTTCCTGTAAATTTAACATTTTTTAATACAAAAACACAATGGACCGCCGGTGGACCACCTCGGCGCCCCGACCACCGGGCTTAGCAAGTTTTCTGGGGGAAACCCTGAGGGAGGCTGTCTATCTGTAACCCAGTTTCTCTTCAAGAGAGGTGGATACACTGTAGTGTGTGAACAACATTTAACTCAGTTAGCTTAGCTACAGACTGCCGTTTGCCTAAAGTACACCAGCATATAATCAGTGAGGGTAGTATTTACCAAAATAGTTCTATATTTAACGTGTCCCTGTATCTTTTGTACCTCCTAACAGATGAGTCAGTCAGCAGCAGTCCCAACTCCCCAGACAGAGCTAACATCTCCCTATTCCTGAAAAGGTGATCAGCACTCTTCAGTGACATGCTAGGCTAGTTAACGTCATTCCAGGGAGGAATTTTGTTTTCTCTGTTCCTTTTACAATTACACAACAAAACTACAATATTTATTATTGACAGAAATTCAAACAATCTTTCTAAAATGCTAATAAAAACAGCCTCCTATCTGGACTGGATGCTGGGCGGTTTGAACAGTGAGCATCTTACCTTAACTTAAATATAAGTTATACATTATCTTGTCACTTTCCTTCTTAACTTGTCCCCTATTTTTCTCCTAAATAAAATGAACAAAATACAACTACAGAACATTTTGAGAGAAGTGTATATTTGTGTATATTTTTCACAATGCCTGTTACTGGTGGGGTGAGACCTTTCAGAAAGCTGCAACTGATGAATATTATTTTGTTCAGAAATCTGTTGTGTGCAATACTCTCACATTAAAACATTAACAGCATAATTCCAGAGTAAAGTTATACATGTTAGAAGTTCTAACTTTGTTTTGTAGTAGTTAAAGTTTATTTAAGTGTCTTGGTTTTTTTTGTTAATTTCAAGAATTCTTAGAATATGTTTTGCTTTTAATTTTTTCCATTAAGAAAATAGCATCTAACATTTGGCTTTTACTACTTTTCCTGCTGTTAAGCTTGCTTTGAATAGAGTATTGCAAACTGTATGCAGACTGTTGCATATATAATTCACTAGCAGTAAATATTGTGATGTACCAGTATTGGACCAAAAAAAGCAAGGCAGTTGCAAAGATTTAGTTATGCTTCAGTTATGGGTCAAACAGCCTGAAGAAATAGAGACAGCTACTGCACAGGGGGCAGCCAATTCTATTTTTTGTCATGGGGCCCAAAATCCCTGGCAGGGCCCCTAGGAACAGGGATGACTCTAAAACCTGCAAGGCATTAAATAATGAGAAATTGGGTTGGAGACTTCTGGACTTTGCAATTCCAACTCCATCATTCTTATGTACTTGAGAGTATTTGAGACTAAAATGGTGTGCAACTATCTATTTTAACAATTCAAATGCAAAATATACCATAATATGCATTAATATATTTAGTAGTAATCATCTTGGCACAACTACAGAAACTAATATCAAATGTTCTCCGAAGCACTGGAGAGCAGCTTTCTGTCATTCACATTGGTAGAAAGCAATATTATTGATATCATTTTATAATCAAGCTCATTTTTATTTATTATCCAATTAATTGATTTATAGCGAGAGGCAACATTTCACCTCTATGACTTTTCTTGTGACGATTTAAGTGAGTAATTCGAGAGAAACCCTTTCCGCATGACACGCACGAATAAGGTTTCTTACCTGTATGAACTGCCTGATGAAGATTTAAATAACTAACGCGAGAGAAATTCTTACCACATAACTGGCATGAAAAAGGCTTCTCCCCTGTATGAATTGTTTTGTGGTCATTTAAATGACTAATTCGAGAGAAACACTTTCCGCATGATTGGCATGAAAAAGGTTTAACACCTGTATGAATTTTAACGTGACGATTTAAATTACTAATTCGAGAGAAACACTTTCCGCATGATTGGCATGAAAAAGGTTTCACACCTGTATGAATTTTAACGTGACGATTTAAATTATTCATTTGAGAGAAACTCTGTCCACATGATTGGCATGAAAAAGGCCTCTCACTGGCATGAACTTTCTTGTGATGAATTAAATCTCTTGGAGGGAAACTTTTTCCACATGTTTCACATGAAACAGGTCTCTCAACAGCGTGGGTTATGTAATGGCTTTTCAAGTTATACATTTGTGTGTAACATCGCCCACAAATGTCACATTTGAAGGACCTTATATTTGTCCTGGTACCAGCCTGACTCTCTGACACAGAGGAGCTGCTTCCTTCCTGATCTTTGCTTTCAACCACTGGAGAGATATGAAGGGAAAGCTGCTCTGTTCTTCTCTCTTCTTCATTCATATCATCTTCCTGAAGAGTAGAAGTCTCAATCAAAGCAGCAAACTGCTTCTGGACAAGCTGCTCTCCCTCCTGACTGCTGCAGAGGTTCTTCTGGTTCTGTCCAGTTGGTAAATGTTCTGGTGGCTGCTGTTCATGTTGAAGCACTGAAGAATCTAGCTCATCTTCTTTTACATTTGTTAGTGGATATTCCATTTCCTCGTGTTTGAGCAGTGTAGGTTCTGGTTCCTCCTCTTCTTCTTTCATCCATTTTTGTTGTGGTTCCATCTGTTCCTCTTCAGTCCACTGATGTTCTGCTTCTTTCTGGTCCTGACTGGACCTACTTGTCTTACTACAGTCTTGTTGGATTGCAGAAACTTCCTCCTCATTGGAGACACTTGGCTGCCGGAGGTCTGTGGGAACAAAGAACATCATTAATATAATTTAATTGATGACTCTCTCATGGATCAGCCTTGTCTTTCCTGGAGATTCTGGTCAGTAGGCATCACAGGGATTAACCGTAAATCTAAAGTTAGTTTGTAGAGTTTTACTGAAAAGCAGGTAAAGTACCCTTCACATTAATTTGCAGTCATTGCAAAAATATTTAAAAGACTTCAGTCCCAAAGTACAGTTTCATATAGATTTTTTAATTACAATTAAATGTTTAATTTTAGAGCATCCATACAGTGAAGAACTCATGTTATATTAAGACAATGCGTTTTGATGTACAGAAAAAATAATTTTTACCCAGCAGCAGCACTGTGATGTAGGGGGAAAATCAGTAAAACTTCTTTCGTATAAACTCAGAAAGCAGCAAGCGGAGAGGACTATACACAAATTGAGAAATCCTTTAAATGGTCAAATAGAAACTGAAGAGGAGAAAGTTCAACAGTGTCTTTAGAAATATTACGGAAAACTTCATTCCTAAACCCAAGTAGATAATAATCAAGATGTCAATACTTTTCTGTCTGAACTAGAGTTACCAACAGTGACAGAGGAACAAAATAAAATGTTAATATCCACAATAACCAAAGACGAAATTCACTCAGCAATTAAAAGACTAAAAGGGGGGGAAATGGCAGGGGCAGATGGATTTGGCCCAGAATGGTACAAAATAATGCAGGATCATTTGACTCCTACCTTGCAAAAAGCATTTAATTGGGTAATGGAAAAAAAAAAAAAATTAACCCCCCTCATGGAGGGAAGTAATAATCTCTATAATTCAGAAAGAAGGAAAAGATAACCTAGATTGTAGTAAGTACCGCCCAATCGGTGTATTAAATATTGATTATAAGTTGTTCACTTCCATCATCTCAAAGAGACTTGAAAGAATTTTACCAGGACTAATGCATAATGATCAAACAGGCTTTATCAACATTGTCAAACTCAAGACAACATTAGAAAGGTTTTGCAAATAATGAACCAGGTTCACAGACAAAAAAAATAGAGACTTTAGAATTAAGTTTAGACGCCGAAAGGCATGTGATTCTGTGAGGTGGTCTTTTTTATATCAGGTACTTAAGAGATTTGTATTTGATAAATCTATATATATAAAAAAAATACTATTTCTGGGTTGTATAATAAACCAACAGCCAAAATCAAAATTGCTGCATGTCACCACTCCTCTTCGCCTTGTTCATAGAACCATTGAGCCAATGGATTAGACAGCGACGGGATATAATTGGAGTTAGAAATGTGATGCGATATAGAGACTAATTTCTCTTAGTCTTTCTTGAACAAAGAACGAGAAGAGAGCAACCCCTTAATTAAGGTTGAAATAAGGCTCAAAATTAAGTGGATACAATCAAGAAAAGATCAAAAAGACTGGCCTAAAATGAACCTGTGTAGCATCCGAGCTAACAGCTAAAAACAGTTAATGTTCAGCCCCGTTTAGCAGCAGCTGGATTTGCAGCAACTATCGACACCGATGGATCTCTGTCGGCTGTCTTCCGTAAAAGCATCAGCACCTTTATCCAGACCTACCAGAACTTTGTCTCTGCAGCTCCGAACCGATTCTGTGTAGCTTAATTTCTGGTTTCCAGTTGATCCCCATCATTCTGCGCTGAGCATCGAGCTCTTCCTCGTAGCAAATGATGGTTTTTTCAACCTCAGTGAAGATTTCTTGAGCAGCAGCAGTTAGTCTCTCTCTGATAAACTCTCTGAGATGCTGAACTGAAGACATTGTCACTGAAATATTAGCTGGAATGGGACAATGCAGCAGTTTTCTTCTTCTTGAATTTATTGGTTGGCAGCTTATTGGTTACACCAGTGTGGTTCGTGATGGCGATCACACTCGTGATGAGTGTGGTTCGTGATATCTATCTATATATATATATATAGATAGATATCTATCTATCTATCTATCTATCTATCTATCTATCTATATATATATATATATATATATATATATATATATATATATATATATATATATATATATATATATATATATATAGATAGATAGATAGATATCAATCTATATATATATATCTATATCTATCTATATAGATATAGATATCTATATCTATCTATATATATATATATATATATCTATATATATATATATATATATATATATATATATATATATATATATATATATATATAGATAGATATATATAGATATATATAGATAGATATATATATATCCATCCATCCATTTACTTACGCCCTTCTTCCCTAAAGGAGGGTTGCTGGTTCCTCTCCAGCTACGTTCGGGGCGAGAGGAGGGGTCAACCTGGACAGGTCGCCAGTCTGTCGCAGGGCAACACAGAGACATACAAGACAAACAACACACTCACACTCACACCTAGGGAGAATTTAGAGACCAATTAACCTGACAGTCATGTTTTTGGACTGTGGGAGGAAGCCGGAGAACCCGGAGAGAACCCACCATGCACAGGGAGAACATGCAAACTCCATGCAGAAAGACCCCGGGCCGGGTATCGAACCCACAACCTGATTAGTGTTCTTCTATTGGTACTATAATTGATTCCTTCCAGTTCAATGATAATTTTCCCTCCTCCCAAATTTTATTATATGCAGTATTATATCTTTTGATTTTTCACTGAGTTGTCTTATCATTCTATACCAAATTTGATCTTTACCTGATGCTGTATATTTTGTCTTCTTAAGTGCATAATTCTATTCACTTTTTGTAAACTCAACATTTAATAAATATTTGTTTCTTCAACACTCTTTAATAACTCTTTATATTTAGGTTTTGTATTTTCTCTTCCTTTTCTTCCCTCTTCACTAATATTATTTGAACTTTAAATTTTACTAAATGTTCTTGCCAATATTGCCAATGAGGATTGTTTTATCAGTCTCTTCTTTTGATGCGTCTCTGAATATTTACGTCACATTTCCATACATTATTTCTAAGAACTGAATATTAAATATTCAGCATTTATTGCTTTTCCTGCTTTTAATCTTGCTTCAAATAGCGTATTGCAGACTGTATGCAGACTGATGCATGTATTCACCAGCAGAAAGTATTGTGACAACAACTGCGCAGGGGGGGCAACCAATTTTATTTTTTGTCATGGGGGCCAAAATTCTGGCAGCGCCCCTAGGAACAGGGATGACTCTAAAACCTGCAGAACATTTAATGTTGAGCAATTGAGTTGGAGACCTCTGCACTAGGCGATTCCAGCTCCATCACTCTTGTGTACTTGTTATATATTTGTTTCATGTGGAAATTCAGTTTACCATAATGAAAGACATTTTTCATTTGAAAGACACATCTCAGCCATGTGGGTTCTCCTGTATATATCTGAATGATCAATTTCATAGAACATTTTTCCTCAAGTTTGGTTTCAAAACGGTCTTTGACCTGTATGAGTTTTCATGTGAATCCTCAAATTATCCCTTCTAGAGAAGCTTTTTCCACAAGATTGGCATAAAAAAGGCTTCTCACCTGTATGAATTTTCTTGTGACGATTTAAATCACCCATTCGCCAGAACCTTTTTCCGCATGAGTTGCATGAAAAAGGCTTTTCACCTGAATGAATTTTCTTATGATGATTTGAGAGCTCTATTTTAGATAAACTTTTTTCACATGACTTGCATGAAAAAAGCCTCTCAGCTGTATGAATTTTCTCGTGACAATTTAAATCACAAATCTGAGAGAATCTTTCCCCACATGTTTGACAACAAAAAGGCTTCTCACCTGAATAAATTCTCGTGTGGAGATTTAAATAGTTAATTTTAGAGAAAGTTTTTCCACATGACTGGCATGAAAAAGATCTCTCACTCGTATGAATTCTCTTGTGGACATTCAGGTCACTAATTCGAGAGAAATTCTTTCCACATGATTGGCATGAAAAAGGTCTCTCACCAGTGTGGGTTATGTAATGATTTTTCAACTTCCACTGTTGTGTGTAACATCTCCCACAGAAGTCACATTTGAAAGAGCTTTTCTTTGTACTGGTATCAGACTGACTCTCTGAAACAGAGGAGCTGCTTCCTTCCTGATTTTTTCTCTCAACCACTGGAGATTTATGAAGGGAAAACTGCTCTGTTCTTCTCTCTTCTTCATTCATATCATATTCATGAAGAGTAGAAGTCTCAATCAAAGCAGCAAACTGCTTCTGGACAAGCTGCTCTCCCTCCTGACTGCTGCAGAGGTTCTTCTGGTTCTGTCCAGTTGGTAAATGTTCTGGTGGCTGCTGTTCATATGGAAGCACTGAAGAATCTAGTTGCTCTTCTTTTACATATGTTAGTGAATATTCTATTTCCTTATATTTGAGCTGTGTAGGTTCTGGTTCATCCTCTTCTTTTTTAATCCATTTTAGTTCTGGTTCCATCTGTTCCTCTTCAGTCCACTGATATTCTGCTTCTTTCTGGTCCAGACTGGACCTACTAACTTTGCTACAGATTTGTTGGATGGCAGAAGCTTCCTCCTCATTGGAGACACTTGGCTGTCGGAGGTCTGTGGGAACAAAATTTGACATCATTAATATAATTTAACTGATGACTCTCTCTTGGGTCAGCCTGTTTTTTTCTGGACATTCTGGACTGTAGCGTTACTGGGACGATCTACCGTAACACACCACATACTACAGAATGATCGGTTACGAAATCGCAAGCAACAATGATGTCCGTGTAGTGTGAACTATTGCATCAGGTAGTTGATGTGCCCATCTTCTCTATTTAAATCTAATGATTACTGAAGGGCAATATGGTTTACAGACTTCATAATCTGCACTCTTTTGGTTGAACTCAGTATTTATTTACACTTTGTCTTTATGTTGTTTAGTTTTTATTCAAGTACATTTTTGTTAATGGAGACTTAGAATCCATTTTATTTTTGTTTTTGGTTGTTTTGTTTATTTTGTCAGTTCCAGTGTTAAGTGTTCTTTTGAAAATAAAGTGTATCTATTTTTGGCAGGAAATTGCATGCATTATTACGTTATTTCCATTAAATCAGTGTATAAAAGTCTTCAAACAATATTATCGTTTATCGCAATAATTTTTGAGACAATTAATCACTAAGAAAATTTGTTATTGTGACAGGCCTACGGTGGGTTTTATTATGCAGATTAATTGAAATAAGTACGGTTCTTACAGCTTTATTGAGACATATGAGTCGAACGCTTTTCAGTCAGTGTCTGATGAAAGTAGTTTGAAAATCCCTGATTTTTCTTTCAACACCATAATGGCTTAAAGCATTACAAAACAGAGGCCTATTATGTAGAACATTTTATATCATCCTTAACTGTCTAGTCTATTAATGTAGAGGGATGCATTTTTATTTCTGAGCCTGCCAATATTGTATCCCCTGTCTATTGTCCTGTTGATATGAAACTTATAGCAGTAGCTCAGAGAACAGGTGTCATTACACAGAAAAGGTGAAATCCCTCTTAACTCTTTATTTCTCCACGTTAGCAGGGGGATGCATTTTACGGCAAAGCCTATTATTAGCCTGCAAATATCTGCATGCCCTCTCTATTTTCCTCAAATATTATCCTACTGATATGAAACTCATACCAGCAGTTCATAGAACTACTCTGAATATTTAGAAAAGGTAAAATCCCTTTTAACTCTTTATTTCTCCATGTTATCAGGAGGAGCACCTTTTCTACATAATCAGAGATGTTCTATGAACTGCTGGATTGTATTGGCAGGAACAAACTCCATATTGCCAAAAAAAGCATCCCCCTGCTAGTTTATAATCCGTCGCGTTAGCTCTGATTGCACAGCTCTATGTGAACTGCAGAAATAACTTGTAGTCGCACTTTCAGAGGTGTGGGTTGAGGGAACGGTGAGAATGCTTTATTTTTGTAAACAAAGAATTATGCAGCGTTTACATCAGAACATGCTGCCCAACGCGTCGCGCTGTCTTCCTAGTAGTTTATGTGGTCCCGGATGGGTGGGTGCGTAGTGGTTAACGAACCAGTGCTAACCTCATCATGCAGGTCACGCATTACAGTTTTATATTATTTCATATACATAATATTATTTATTATTACATTCGGATAAGTTGTCAGACATTTTTTATGTTTTTGCAACTGCACACTCATCAGACATTAATTTACATATATGTTCAATATTACCCATCAGATATCACCCATGATAAATTGGGGAAAAATCTGATGGCTAAAGATCCCCCACCGGTATCTGAATAGTAAAGCACGGTGAACCGCCAGGCTTATAAAACACTGAGGGGAAACCCTGAAATCTGCAGAAAACCACATGCATTTTCTACTTTGACAAAGTTTTCCAGTGGTCTGGACCCCTGAACTGAAAGGATAAGACAAAATTATTTTTTTTTCCTTTTACCTCCAAGTGGTGCTTCAGACCAATTTTTGCCTTTAACAATGAATTAAAATTTAGATGTAGAACTTTAGCTTCAGCTGAATAGAGATAAGATTACAGTTTTGTTTCGTTATATCAGGACTGTGCAATTTGCAACTTCATACCTGTAAATGCCTCACTTAATATAGGAAAACCTGAAATACGGTATTGTCCTTATTTGTTTCATCCGTTTGTTCTGTGTCCCAATGAAAAACAACACAGCTCATCCCGAGTCTCCCCCTCTCCTTCCTAATAACCTCCACAGCTCTATTCAGACCTGGAGGTGTGTGAACGGACAGCATGCAATTACTATTATTTTTTAGCTTACAAATGAAGAAATTTCACTTTACATTCCAGATTTCCAACATTATAACAATTGGAGTAAAAATATTTAGTCAGGGGGTTTGGCTCGTAAACATGATTTCTGTTTGTGTTAAAGCATTTTGTTCTGAGCTACAAAACAATGAACCTCTGTAGCATCAGAGCTAGCAGCTAAAACAGTTCCTCTTCAGCCCCGTTTAGCAACTATCGCTACTGATGGATCTCTGTTCGCTGTCTTCAGTAAAAACATCCCCACTTTTATCCAGACCTACCAGAACTTTGTCTCTGCAGCTCCGAACCGATTCTGTGTAGCTTAATTTCTGGTTTCCAGTTGATCCCCATCATTCTGCGCTGAGCATCGAGCTCTTCCTCGTAGCAAATTATGGTTTTTTCAACCTCGGTGAAGATTTCTTGAGCAGCAGCAGTTAGTCTCTCTCTGATAAACTCTCTGAGATGCTGAACTGAAGACATTGTTACTGAAATATTAGCTGGAATGGGACAATGCAGCAGTTTTCTAGCTTAGCTTTGTTCTTCTTTTCTATTATGGCGGATCGCAAGCAACTTTAATCTATACCGCCACCTACTGTACATTAACGTGTAACAACATTACATTAATTTTTTTTCATTATTATTTTGTATTCTAAAGAAAAATACATAATGCTTTCCTTAATCTGTAAATATCCTCTATGTTTCCTTCATTTCCCAATATTCTTTTAAGACTCCATTCCTATCCTCCTAACCATTCTTCTCAATCTCTTCCTTTCTCCTCAACCTACTGCAGGTTTAGTATAACTGCCACCATTTCCGCTGTAAAAACAGATAATTGGTCTGATAATTGTTTGGAAATATACATTTCAAAATCTGGTATATATATTCCTATTCCCAAACATTCTTTTATATTCTTAAAACCTTCTGAATGTATTTTAAGGTAATCAGAATGTGAGTTTCTTTAATACATGTCTGTCTTTACCCCTACTTCATTTGAATTCCAATCATTTTTCATTTTATGAAGTCTCATGTCTATATTTACCTCAGGAAATAGGAGGAACAACACTAATCAGATTAAATTTCCTTGTTCTCTAGTCCATACATTTTATCCCATTTATCTACAATCCATCTGAATCCATCACTCTGGAATTTTGAATATTCCCAACAGTTTTGTAAAATTGTTGAAGTTAGATTTTCTTTTATAACTTCCATGCAATATAGAGATAATTGCAAGAGTCAATCTTGATCAGAAACAAGCAGTTTTAATCGCTGAGATAGCCATGAAGTAGTCATTTCTTCAGCAAAACAAAATCTACAGACTTATCTTAAGGTGAAGATAGTTTAGTCATTCTTTGATGAAAGAAGTTCTGAAATGTCTTTCTACTGTGTTTCATCCCCCCATGCCTCATCGACACAAATATTTGCAAGATTAAAAGTGCATATTAAAACATTTACTGTGATTATAAAGTTTGAAATTTGATTTATTATCAAAACTTTATGTGAATGCCCAGCACAAAGAATCTGCCTCTATTTGTCATTTTAAAACAATAACTAGTCCCACAGCATTCATCTTTTAAAAGGATTTTTAAAGAGGTAATATTATGTTTTTTTCTAGGCACATGGTGCCATTTTTTTTAGCATAATCGAGTAACTATTTTACCTCCAGTTGTTACAAAAATGCTATATGTATCAAATACTTGAAAGAAATTTTACTTTGTAACTTAATGACTTGAAATGGGGCCTCTGCCTCTAAAGAACTGTCTCTTTGTGAAACTCCGCCTTCAGGAAGTCATCACAACATGGCTCCTCTACTGGACCTTTGGCCAACAAACGCCCTTTTAGACGCATAAATTCTTTCAAGTATACAGGAGATAATAGTCCACTGCTGAGGCTCCCTTGTTTAACATTATGGTCTGACATTAATCTTGTCTTTAGCTGGCTTCTTCATCTTGAGACAAGTCCACTCCTTCAACAAAATTCTGGAAGGGTCTCCAAATGCTTTCAAATTTCCCTTTTTGGAGATATGTTATGCGTTCCAGAGGTAAAGTCTTCAGCATTTTCCTGATCCATTGTTTGATACTTGGTCCTGTTGTTCTCTTCCAGAATAATGCTATCAGTATTTTAGCTTGTAGTAGACACATATCAATCAATAGTTGAGGTAAACAAAGTATTTTTTTGGATACAGACCTAAAATTAGAAAAACCAGATCTACATCCTTTGAGACAAGATGTTCTACAGTTTTTTTTATTGCTTTCCAAAATTATTGAATTTCCGTGCATTCCCAGATACAAAGTTCCCTTTTCTTATGAACATTTTGTGCATATGTCTGGTATATTAGGATTGTACCGATTTAAACTGATTGGTGTAATATAGGTTCACATTAACCATTTGTATTGCAGTAACCTTAAGTGTGAGTTAACAGTTTGTTTCTGAGCCTTTGTACAGACAGACTGCCAATCCTCCAGTGACAGGTTTACTCCCAGGTCTAATTTACAAGCTTCTAGTTTCAGTATTTAGTCCTCTGGTGAATTCAAAACCATAAAATTGTAGAATTCACCTTTACTTGCGCTATCTTTGCAAACAATTTCTTCTAGCTGGGACTTTGGTGGCTTGGTCAAATCTTTGTTTTTTGTCCTAATGTAGCTTCTGAGCTGAAGGTATTTAAAGAAGTATTTTCTATTTATATTAAATTTCTGCCAGAATTCTTCAAAAGACATCATGTAAGCTAAATTTGCATGATACAAATCATGAATTTTTTTCTATTCCCTTTGTGGCCCATTGTTAAAATACAAAGCCTGCTCTTCCAGGAGTGAAATCTTTGTATCCCCATATTGGAGTAAACTGTGATGGTATAATTGGTTCTTTTGTGAATTTCTTTTAAGATGTTGAATAGATAGGGCCATTCGACTCAGTCGAATGCCTTCTCAGCATCTAGAGAAAAAAGTGCAGTTCCTGATTTAACAGCAAAGCCATGAATAATGTTTAGAAACCTCCTCACATTGTGGACCCTGCCGTCCCAAAACAAAGCCATTTTGATCACTGTGTATCACTGAAGGAAGTGAATCTTGAAGCGTATTGCTAATAATTTCCAGAGTATTTTCAGGTCAGCGTTAAGGAACCTAATTGGACTCATGTTCTCACATTTATTGCTGGGTTTCCCTGGTTTGGGTAGCACAAAGATTAAAGCGCTTGTCATAGATTTTGGTAGGCCACCAATGCAGTATGCCTCCTGAAACATCTCCAAGATATGACTTAATAGTTTTTTTTAAATTTAAGCACCATAGAATTCAGGCCCTTGACATTTTGCTCTAGATTCATCTCATTTCTATCGGAATCTCTATTAAAAGACCATTAACAGGTGTCGTTGTCACTTTAAGACTGTAGTTGTGGGTTTAAGTATTGTTGGCAATCTCTTCCAGTAACATAATTACTCAGTAATATTTTTATATTACCTGTCAATGTAACATTTTTTAATACAAAAACACAATGGGCCTAAAATTGGGGCAATAACAACCTCGAATGAACTCCAGTGTGTGGACAGGCGATAAACAGGGGAAAGAAAAGTACTCCATATTAATTAATGTCTTTATTTCCAGACAAAAAGTAGTCCATAACATTTATAAAAAAATCAACTAAATAAAATGCAAAAGTCATCAAGTAGGTAAAAATTACACATCTGCTACAAATCACATAAACAGTTATTCCAATATATATATAAAAAAACTAAAAGTATCTCTAATATCACTGTATTTGCAGTTGTCAGAGCTCCTTAGTTGTTTGACACATACAAGCGGCACATATACATATATATATATATAAATCATTATAAATATATATATATATATATAAGATAATTCCCTTCTCACCCACCGCGGGTGGTGATTCTTCTTCCTCTTAGCTGGGGTCCTCTACCAGAGGCCTGGGAGCTTGAGGGTTCTGCGCAGTATCTTGGCTGTGCCTAGGACTGCACATTTCTGGACTGAGATGTCTGATGTTGTTCCTGGGATCTGTTGTAGCCACTGTTCCAGTTTGGGGGTGACTGCCCCGAGGGTCCCGATGACCACAGCAGGGCAACACAGAGACATATATATATATATATATATATATATATATATATATATATATATATATATATATATATAAAACTTTATGTATATAGATATAGATATGCTTTAAAATTAAAAAAAATCCATTAATGGGCATCCAAAAATAGGTGAGGGTCTGATGTATTTTCCATCCATCCATTTTCTATTCACCCTTAAGCCTAATGGGGTCGGGAGGGTTGCTGGTTCCTTTCCAGCCACGTTCCAGGCGAGAGGCGGGTTCACCCTGAACAGGTCACCAGTCTGTCGCAGGGCAACACAGAGACATACAGGAAACACAACCATTCACACACACACTCACACCTAGGGAGAATTTAGAGAGCCCAATTAACCTGACAGTCATGTTTTTGGACTGTGGGAGGAAGCCGGAGAACCCGGAGAGAACCCACCATGCACAGGGAGAACATGCAAACTCCATGCAGAAAGACCCCGGGCCGGGAATCGAACCCAGGCAACAGCTCTACCAACTGCACCACTGTACAGCCCTCTAATGTATTTTGCAAAGTGAAAACAATCCAAGACATTGCTTAATATTTATTACAGTCAATCTGTGCAAGTTAAATGCCTAATTGTTACTTCTGCGTTATGTGAAAATTCAGTTTACTATAATAAAAGAACACTTTCCCCACCATATTTTATGTGGGAAACACATCTCACCCATGTGGGTTCTAAAGAGAATAAGTAATAAATTTCAAAGCAAATTTTTTCACAAGTTTGGTTTCAAAGCAGTCTCCGAGCTGTATGAGTTTTCATGTGAATGTTCAAATTATCCTTTCGACTGAATCTTCTCCCACATGTTTGACAAGAAAAAGGCTTCTCACTTGTATGAATTGTCTTGTGACGATTTAAAATACTAATTTGACAGAAACTTTTTCCACAGGACTGACATGAAAAAGGCTTCTCACCTGTATGAGTTCTTTTGTGATTCTTTAAATTACCAAGCCGAGAGAATCTCTTTCCGCATGACTGGCATGAAAAAGGCCTCTCACCCGTATGTATTGTCTTGTGACGATTTAAAATACTAATTTGACAGAAACTTTTTCCACAGGACTGACATGAAAAAGGCTTCTCACCTGTATGAGTTCTTTTGTGAACCTTTAAATTACCAAGCCGAGAGAATCTCTTTCCGCATAACTGGCATGAAAAAGGCCTCTCACCTGTATGAATCGCCTTAGGTCCAGTGTGCGTTTTGTAATGGTTTTTTAATTTGTACTGTTGTGGGTAACATCTCCCACAAATGTCACATTTGAAAGATGTTTTCTTTGTACTGGTATCAGATTGACTCTCTGACTCAGAGGAGCTGCTTCCTTCCTGATCTTTGCTCTCAACCACTGGAGAGATAAGAAGGGAAAGCTGCTCTGTTTTTCCTTTTTCTTCATTCATATCATCTTCCTGAAGAGTAGAAGTCTCAATCAAAGCAACAAACTGCTTCTGGACAAGCTGCTCTCCCTCCTGACTGCTGCAGAGGTTCTTCTGGTTCTGTCCAGTTGGTAAATGTTCTGGTGGCTGCTGTTCATGTTGATGCACTGAAGACTCTAGTTCCTCTTCTTTTACATATGTTAGTGGAAATTCTATTTCCTTATCTTTGAGCAGTGTAGGTTCTGGTTCATCCTCTCCTTTCATCCATTTTTGTTGTGGTTCCATCTGTTCCTCTTCAGTCCACTGAGGTTCTGCTTCTTTCTGGTCCTGACTGGACCTACTTGCCAGGCTAAAGGCTTGTTGGATGGCAGAAGCTTCATCCTCATTGGAGACACTTGGCTTTTGGAGGTCTGTGGGAACAAAATTTGACATCATTAATATAATTTAATTGATAACCATCTCCTGGGTCAGCCTGGTTTTCCCTGGAGATTCTGGTCTGCAGACATCAGACAGTTAATATCAAATAAGTCTGTAGAGTTTAACTGAAAAGCAGGTAAAGTGTCCACCACACTAAATTACAGCTGTGGCAAAAATGTTCTAAAGATTTTAATCCAGAAGTACAGTTTCATACAGATTTCTTTTTTTCAATTAGACATTTAACTTTAGGGGATTCATACAGTTAAGAGCTCATCTTACCTTAAGACAATAGGTTTTTAATTTTACTTGTAACTTCATATTTTAAAGTTGATCAGACTGTGTAGAAACTTAAATTAGTAAAACATGGCATTCTGGCTCTCTGGGTTATAAATGTGATGAGACACAGAGACTTGTTGCTCTAAACTACTGTTCAAAACAAGAAATAGAAGAGCGCATGTTCTTCAATAAGGTAGATGTGTTGATGTTCAAAAGAAAGTGGATCCAAGAAAAATACTGAAATGACTTGCCTGGAATGTAAACCTATTAATTACTGCTCCAACTGTGCATTTAGATTAGTTCTTTACTGTTAAAAACTAACCTTTTACAACAGACACAGCTTGCTCTGTGAACATTGCCATATTTCCAAGTTGGCAAAAATACACATTAAAATACATTAATATTCAATTTACAGTGTTGAGGATTTTGCACTTTTAGCTTCAGCTGGATTGAGACAGGATTACAGTTTTGCTCTGCTAGATCAGGGCTGTGCAACCTGCAGCTCCAGACCTACAATTGGCGCTGTGGCTTAATTATTATAAGAAACAATTAAATATTGCTCGGTTTTTGTTTCATACGTTTGTTCAGAATTTACAGCACTGATAATACTTGTAATAATATATTTTGTCACGGGGCTTGAATGATCGCCATCTGGTTTTCAGAGACTCGTAAACAGATTTTCTGTTTGTGCTGCAACATTTTGTCCTGAGCCACAAAACTATCAGCCTGTGTAGCATCCGAGCTAGCAGCTAAAACAGTTTCTGTTCAGCCCCGTTTAGCAGCAGCTGGAGCTGCAGCAACTATCTCTACTGATGGATCTCTGTCTGCTGTGAAAGCATCCCCACTTTTATCCAGACCTACCAGAACTTTGTCTCTGCAGCTCCGAACCGATTCTGTGTAGCTTAATTTCTGGTTTCCAGTTGATCCCCATCATTCTGCGCTGAGCATCGAGCTCTTCCTCGTAGCAAATGATGGTTTTTTCAACCTCGGTGAAGATTTCTTGAGCAGCAGCAGTTAGTCTCTCTCTGATAAACTCTCTGAGATGCTGAACTGAAGACATTGTTACTGAAATATTAGCTGGAATGGGGCAATGCAGCAGTTTTCTAGCTTAGCTTTGTTCTTCTTTTCTATTATGGCGGATCGCAAGCAATTTTAATCTATACCGCCACCTACTGTACATGAGTGTGTAGCAACATTACATTAATTTTTTTTCATTATTAATTTGTATTCTAAAGAAAAATACATAATGCTTTCCTTAATCTGTAAATATCCTCTATGTTTCCTTCATTTCCCAATATTCCTTAAGACTCCATTCCTGTCCTCCTAACCATTCTTCTCAATCTCTTCCTTTCTCCTCAACCTACTGCAGGTTTAGTATAACTGCCACCATTTCCGCTGTAAAAACAGATAATTGGTCTGATAATTGTTTGGAAATATACATTTCAAAATCTGGTATATATATTCCTATTCCCACACATTCTTTTATATTCTTGGAACCATCTGAATGTATTTTAAGGTAATCAGAATGTGAGTTTCTTTAATACATGTCTGTCTTTACCCCTACTTCATTTGAATTCCAATCATTTTTCATTTTATGAAGTCTCATGTCTATATTTACCTCAGGAAATAGGAGGAACAACACTAATCAGATTAAATTTCCTTGTTCTCTAGTCCATACATTTTATCCCATTTATCTACAATCCATCTGAATCCATCACTCTGGAATTTTGAATATTCCCAACAGTTTTGTAAAATTGTTGAAGTTAGATTTTCTTTTATAACTTCCATGCAATATAGAGATAATTGCAAGAGTCAATCTTGATCAGAAACAAGCAGTTTTAATCGCTGAGATAGCCATGAAGTAGTCATTTCTTCAGCAAAACAAAATCTACAGACTTATCTTAAGGTGAAGATAGTTTAGTCATTCTTTGATGAAAGAAGTTCTGAAATGTCTTTCTACGGTGTTTCATCCCCCCATGCCTCATCGACACAAATATTTGCAAGATTAAAAGTGCACATTAAAACATTTACTGTGATTATAAAGCTTGAAATTTTATTTATTATCAAAACTGCAATAACAACCCCGAATGAACTCCAGTGTGTGGACAGGCGATAAACAGGGGAAAGAAAAGTACTCCATATTAATTAATGTCTTTATTTCCAGACAAAAAGTAGTCCATAACATTTATAAAAAAATAAACAAAATAAAATGCAAAAGTCATCAAGTAGGTAAAAATTACACATCTGCTACAAATCACATAAACAGTTATTCCAATATATATATAAAAAAACTAAAAGTATCTCTAATATCACTGTATTTGCAGTTGTCAGAGCTCCTTAGTTGTTTGACACATACAAGCGGCACATATACATATATATATATATAAATCATTATAAATGTAGATATATATATATATATATATATATAAATAAATCATTTATAAATGTAGATATATATATATAAATCATTTATAAATGTAGATATATATATATAAATCATTTATAAATGTAGATATATATATATAAATCATTTATAAATGTAGATATATATATATATATATATATATATATATATATAAATCATTTATAAATATATATATTTATATATATATATATATATAAAACTTTATGTATATAGATATAGATATGCTTTAAAATAGAAAAAAATCCATAAATGGGCATCCAAAAATAGGTGAGGGTCTGATGTATTTTCCATCCATCCATTTTCTATTCACCCTTAAGCCTAATGGGGTCAGGAGGGTTGCTGGTTCCTCTCCAGCCACGTTCCAGGCGAGAGGCGGGTTCACCCTGAACAGGTCACCAGTCTGTCGCAGGGCAACACAGAGACATAGAAGACAAACAACAATTCACACACACACTCACACCTAGGGAGAATTTAGAGAGCCCAATTAACCTGACAGTCATGTTTTTGGACTGTGGGAGGAAGCCGGAGAACCCGGAGAGAACCCACCATGCACAGGGAGAACATGCAAACTCCATGCAGAAAGACCCCGGGCCGGGAATCGAACCCAGGCAACAGCTCTACCAACTGCACCACTGTACAGCCCTCTAATGTATTTTGCAAAGTGAAAACAATCCAAGACATTGCTTAATATTTATTACAGTCAATCTGTGCAAGTTAAATGCCTAATTGTTACTTCTGCGTTATGTGAAAATTCAGTTTACTGTAATAAAAGAACACTTTCCCCACCATATTTTATGTGGGAAACACATCTCACCAATGTGGGTTCTAAAGAGAATAAGTAATAAATTTCAAAGCAAATTTTTTCACAAGTTTGGTTTCAAAGCAGTCTCCGAGCTGTATGAGTTTTCATGTGAATGTTCAAAGTATCCCTTCGACTGAATCTTCTCCCACATGTTTGACAAGAAAAAGGCTTCTCACTTGTATGAGTTCTTTTGTGATTCTTTAAATTACCAAGCCGAGAGAATCTCTTTCCGCATAACTGGCATGAAAAAGGCCTCTCACCTGTATGAATTGTCTTGTGACGTTTTAAAATACTCGTTTGACCGAAACTTTTTCCACAGGACTGACATGAAAAAGGCTTCTCACCTGTATGAGTTCTTTTGTGATCCTTTAAATTACCAAGCCGAGAGAATCTCTTTCCGCATAACTGGCATGAAAAAGGCCTCTCACCTGTATGAATTGTCTTGTGACGATTTAAAACATAACTTCGAGAGAAACTTTTTCCACATGTTTCACATGAAAAAGGTCTCTCACCAGTGTGCGTTTTGTAATGGTTTTTCAATTTGCACTGTTGTGGGTAACATCTTCCACAGAAGTCACATTTGAAAGATGTTTTCTTTGTACTGGTATCAGATTGACTCTCTGACTCAGAGGAGCTGCTTCCTTCCTGATCTTTGCTTTCAACCACTGGAGAGATAAGAAGGGAAAGCTGCTCTGTTTTTCCTTTTTCTTCATTCATATCATCTTCCTGAAGAGTAGAAGTCTCAATCAAAGCAACAAACTGCTTCTGGACAAGCTGCTCTCCCTCCTGACTGCTGCAGAGGTTCTTCTGGTTCTGTCCAGTTGGTAAATGTTCTGGTGGCTGCTGTTCATGTTGATGCACTGAAGACTCTAGTTCCTCTTCTTTTACATACGTTAGTGGAAATTCTATTTCCTCATGTTTGAGCTGTGTAGGTTGTGGTTGTTCCTTTTCTTTTTTAATCCATATTGGTTCTGGTTCCATCTGTTCCTCTTCAGTCCACTGATGTTCTGCTTCTTTCTGGTCCTGACTGGACCTACTTGCCAGGCTAAAGGCTTGTTGGATGGCAGAAGCTTCATCCTCATTGGAGACACTTGGCTTTTGGAGGTCTGTGGGAACAAAATTTGACATCATTAATATAATTTAATTGATAACCATCTCCTGGGTCAGCCTGGTTTTCCCTGGAGATTCTGGTCTGCAGACATCAGACAGTTGATATCAAATAAGTCTGTAGAGTTTAACTGAAAAGCAGGTAAAGTGTCCACCACACTAAATTACAGCTGTGGCAAAAATGTTCTAAAGATTTTAATCCAGAAGTACAGTTTCATACAATTTCATTTTTTCAATTAGATATTTAACTTTAGGGGATTCATACAGTTAAGAGCTCATCTTACCTTAAGACAATAGGTTTTTAATTTTACTTGTAACTTCATATTTTAAAGTTGATCAGACTGTGTAGAAACTTAAATTAGTAAAACATGGCATTCTGGCTCTCTGGGTTATAAATGTGATGAGACACAGAGACTTGTTGCTCTAAACTACTGTTCAAAACAAGAAATAGAAGAGTGCATGTTCTTCAATAAGGCAGATGTGTTGATGTTCAAAAGGAACTGGGTCCAAGAAAATACTGAAATGACTTGCCTGGAATGTAAACCTATTAATTACTGCTCCAACTGTGCATTTAGATTAGTAACTGGAAGTGTGAGGGATGAGGCTGGATGAGATTCTCTCAACACCACACACTGAGGGAGATGGTGGTGCAGGTCAAAATATCTCCAGGTTTCCCTGGCCCGGTCCCAATACTCAGGATGCACTTTGCACCTTTAAATGTACATTATAGGTATTTTTGCTTTCCAATGTCATTGCTGGAGATATTTGACTGTTCAAATGTGTTTTGTTATAACTTTAATCAATTAATTTTATTTATCAAGCAACTTCATACTAAAAGCAGCGCAAAGTGATGTACAGGTCAATAAAAAACAATTACCTACCCCAACCCCACATGGAAAAAGAAAAAAAACACACAACTGCATTGAAAATGCACAGGCTAAGCAAAAATGATTCAATTCAGGAAATACAATTAAAAAGATAGGTCTTGAGCCTGCTCTTAAAAACAGCAGCGTTTTCTGGAGCCCTCAGGTTGTCTGGCAGGCTGTTCCACAAACGAGGGCCATAACACTGGAAAGAAGCTTCACCCAAACTGAGTGTTAGTAGTTCAGTGCCAGAGGACCTCATGGTCTCCAGGAGTTCATAAGGTAATAGCACTTCTGCAAGATAAGATTGTGCAAGACCATTAAGACATTAAAAAAACAACAATAAAAAAAAAACAACAACAGTAAAAGAATCTTAAAATCAATCCTGAGACATACTAGGAGCCAATGCAACAATTTTAAAACAGATGTGATGAGAGCCTGCCTTCTGGTCTTGGTTAGCACGCGGGCAGCAGAGCTTTTATTCATGCAAAAAGCTCTGCTGCTTTGGGTCTTCTGCTTGGGTCTTGCCCCACGCTGAAGCCAGTGTGTTTGACTGGAGTCCCTGCTGGACCCAAGTTGTCAACGGCCAATGGTGAACCAATGGCTAGAGGATCACTGACCACATTGTGAACCACAGGCACAGGGGTGGAACTCATGGGTTGTCTGTCAACCTCTACAGGTATGGTGTCAGTCAGCTGTGCAGTGGTCACTGTCTGAGTCCAGCCAATCACCACAGTGTCCTTGCAGTTCTCCGTGTCCTCTGTCCTACATTGCATTGATATTTTATGCTCCAGCTCAGTAACTTTCTCAAAAAGTGAGAAACAGCCTGGCATTTTGCTGGAGAAGTTTCAAAAGTCAATGGAAGAGATTTGATCTCAGATGACTGCCATTTCTCGTTGCATTTACTCTCAGCTGACGTGGCACATATGTAACAGAGTTACAAATGTACTTTTGTTAAATTATTATTTCTTATACATTTTATATTGAGAGTTTGTGAATTTTATCTCATTCAGTTATTTTTATTTATTTTGTTGTTTTTGCCTGCTTGCTGCGCTCTTTTGCACTCCGTCTCATGTGTGTTTCCTGGGCTTCCGTAGTTGCTTTCAGCCCTCATAGCTCCTCTGCCCCCCCTTTCCCTCACAGCGTTGTTACCGCTGCTGTGGGTAAGTCGGAGCAAAGTTTGCTGCTGCTTGTATTTATGTTGGGAAGTTCATGTAAAGGTTTCTATCATATGTTGTTTATTATTGTTTGTTAGTGTATTATTTTGCCGTTTTTACCATCATTGTATATATATATTTAAAAAAAAAAAAAAAAAAACAGTTTTATTATAATTTCCTTTCCTTTTTATTTTGGCGCGAACAGCCAGTGCTAGTTTAGCACAGCTGAGTTGAACGTTGTTTTTATTTTTATGTTTAGGACTGCAGAGAGAGAAAGAGAGGGAGTTGAGAAGTTTTGATTTGTTTTCCTTCTTTCCCAGGTATGTGTTTTTATTTTTAAGTTATACTTTTTATCTCCGTTTGTTTGGCTTTGTCCCATTGTGTTGTGTCGTTGTGGCCACCAGGTGGTGTTTTTCTCCTCTCGTTTTAGTTTAAGATTTTTGTGAGAAGATTTCTTTTTCTTTTTGTGTGTGTTACATGTTAAATTTGCAAAATGTAAATGTTGCCCTCACAGCGTTGTTACCGCTGCTGTGGGACTGCAGAGAGAGAAAGAGAGGGAGTTGAGAAGTTTTGATTTGTTTTCCTTCTTTCCCAGAAATAAAAAAAAGAGAATTTAAACATCCTGACCGATGTCATCCGTTACACTGGTGCCGTGACCCTTTGGATCTACAGATCAGCTCGACGCTCTTCGCCGTGGTTGCTGTGCACCTGTCCTGATCTGCAGTTCGGGATCCTTTTGTGGTCAGGTCAATAAGAGACTCTGAATTACAACACTTTCTTTTACGATCACTGAGTTAAAATACTAAAAAGAAAAAAAAAGGGAAAATTAATTCATGGTGTGCTACATTTTTTTTTTTATGTCAATCCGATTTGAGTGAATGTTCTGCTTTGGTATTTTTCTTTGATTGGAAACAATACTGTGGTTCATTTTATGGTTGAAGATAACTGGTGTGTTAGAGATGGATCAGTTTACCACTCCTAAATTACCTAAAGGTCGGGGTGTGTGGTTCAGCCGTACTGCTGACAGTGGAGACGTAGGACATTCAAAACTCACATATGATACTAGTGCAGAATCAGGGCTAGGTCAGAGCCAAGGTTGTACTGCTATTGATGGGTTCATGACGGAGAATCCCCCTACTTCCACACCCTGCAGTGATGTTGATGCCCTTCATCACCTTACAGACATGGTTGGCCAGTTAGGTGCACAAATTGGTGAATCAATTGTTTCTAAACTACTGTCAGCTGGAGTTGTAAATGTGAACAGTGAATCACAGCCTTCTTGTGTAACACAGAACTCACGCTGTGACAGTGGCAGACATGACCCATCTCATGTGACAGTCCATGTTAAACCTGATAGGGTACTTCAGACATACAGAGGCGACCACACAGACAAATGTTCGATCCGTGACTGGATTGACTTGACTAGAATGCACCTCAGAAAACAAGACATACCTACCTATGATCAAGGAGAAGAGATTATGTGCCATTTAATGGGCAAGGCAAAGGATGTGGTGCAGATTGCATTAGTGATCCTTCCCTTGATGTTACAAAGAACCCTGAACTGATATGACGTTCTTCTCCACTACTTCAGTGAAACCCCATCATGTCTCCCCCTCGCCGATTTCTATGCTACTCTGCCAAGACAAAGGGAGAACCCTGTAGATTATTGGATAAGACTAAACAAGGCGGCAGACTTGGCGCTTGAGGGTCAGCGTAAACGTGGGAAACAGATGGAAAGCATGAATGATGAAGTGGCTCTCATGTTTGTCAAACACTGCCCTGATCCAGAGTTATCCTGCATTTTGAAGTGCAAGCCAGCTCATGAGTGGACTTCCCGTGATGTTCAGTTACGGATTGATGACTACCAGAGAGAGTTGAGGGCAGCTAGCAGAGCAACTGGTGCTCCACAGCTAAGAAGCCAGGTTGCTGCCATTAGTCTAGAGCAGTCTATCCCAGTGTCACCTGGCCTGGCGGCTTATGAGCATTGTTGCTCTCCTCCTAGCTCATTACTTCCATCCTCCTTTCTCCCATCTCAGCATCACTCTTCATGCCAGTCTCCAGCAGTTTCCTGTCAGGGTGGTCCCCAGGATACTAGAGGCAAAGACTCTGTGCCAGTTGTTACGCAACATCTTCAGCAGTCAGAGGAGAGGCTGCTCACTCGAATGGTCGACATGTTTCAGCAGATGATGGAGAGAATGCAGCAACGCAATACTTTTCATCCTATGCGGGGTGGGAGGTTTCAGCGTGCACCTCGTGAACAACGCAACAGAGAGGCAGGTTGTAAAGTCTGTAATGACTCAAGTCACACCACTACTTCGCACTGTATGTCTGAGAGACTGTGTTTTGTCTGTTTTGCCCCTGGTCACACCAAACTGAACTGCCCCATGAAGAATCCTTCCCAGTCCCAGTCGGGGGGAAACTAATAGACCTGTATTCTGAGGGAGGCAGTGCAGGTCACACTAACGACTCCCAAACTGATGACATGTCAGATGCTGAGACTGTATACACTTCAGAGAAGAACTCATGTAGTAGCTCAGGAGTTGTCGTCTATCAAAATGTTCACAGAGTTAGCAGCAGTGACAGTCTTTTCTACACCTCTGTGAACATGGGTGGGACATTTAACATGGGCGGCATGCTGGACAGTGGTTCAATGGCCTGCAGCATCAGTGAGGCAGCTGAAGTGAAGCTGAAAGAGGCTGGAGTGATAACTGACCGAAACATAACTGATGTGGATGTGGTCCTTGTTGGATGTGGTGGACTCCGTGTTAGGCCTAAATGTGCTTTTGATGTGGAGATGGAAGTGTATGACTGTAAAATGGTGGTTCCAACGCTCGTCGTTCCAGGTCAGCATGATGACTTGATACTAGGCACTAATGTCATAAAACACATCCTTCATCGATTCAAGCAGTGTGATTCCTACTGGAAAACGGTGTCCACCCCATCTCCTTCTGGGGATCCAGAAGCTGAACGTTTCCTGTCCATGCTGTCTGGTCTTAATCCATGGAAGGATGGAAATGCTCCTGATAAGGTCGGTACTGTGAAGTGTTACTCAGCTACCTGCCTTGAGCCTGGGCGAGAGTATCTTGTGTGGGGAAAACTGCCCAGAAACACTTCTGTTTCTCCAGGCAGCACCATTATGACAGAGCCTACATCATCCCGCTCAGCACCCCGAGGTGTTTTGGTTGCAAAGCTTGTGACTACATTGTGGGGAGACAGGTGGGTTCCATTAAAGCTCATCAATATGTCCAACAGACCTGTGTTATTGAGACGCAACACAAAGCTAGCCGATGTCTACCCTGTTGTGGCGCTGGAAGACATGGATGGTGCAGAGTGCTCAGAAGTTCGACTTGCTAGTTCTGGACAATCTATCATGCCATCTACTGCAGATGCCAGCTTGGTCACAGATGTGCTCAGATCAGTTGGGCTCGGTGATGTTGATATAGAGTCTTGTGAAGTTTCTGAGGATTGCAGAACAAGAATGGCTAATCTTGTTTTGCAGTATGAGGGTTTATTTTCCCGTCACCATCTTGATTGTGGAGAAGCGAAGGGGTTTGTGCACCGTATAACCCTCTCCGACACCCGACCTTTCCGGCTTCCATACAGGCGAGTGCCCCCTGGCCAGTATCAGAAACTGCGGCAAGTCCTGAGTGAAATGGAAGAAAAGGAGATAATCAGAAAATCCACAAGTGAGTACGCATCACCTCTGGTTCTGGTGTGGAAGAAAAATGGGGATCTCCGTATCTGCACAGATTTTCGCTGGTTGAACAAGAGAACTCTGAGGGATGCCCATCCCCTTCCTCATCAGGCAGATTGTCTGGCAGCATTGGGGGGAAACAGTCTGTTCAGTACCATGGATTTGACCTCTGGGTTTTATAATATGCCACTCCACGAGGACGACAGGAAGTATTCGGCCTTTACTACTCCTATGGGCTTATATGAATACAACCGTCTGCCGCAGGGTCTCTGTAATAGTCCTGGGAGTTTTATGCGTATGATGACCAGCATATTCGGAGACCAGAACTATCTGAGTTTACTGTGCTATTTGGATGATTTGTTGGTGTTTGCGCCTGATGAGGAATCTGCCTTGCGGCGCCTGGAGATGGTGTTTTCTAGGTTGCAAAGCCACAATTTGAAACTGGCCCCCAAAAAGTGTTTCTTTTTGAGGAAATCTGTTAAGTTTCTTGGCCACATTGTTGATGAACATGGTGTTTCAACAGACCCAAGTAAAGTTGAGATCATCGCCAACATGTCAGTGGCCCAACTTATGGAACCAGATGGCGTGACTCCATCTCAGAAGCGGATAAGATCCTTTTTGGGGATGATAAACTACTACCAACATTTTGTGCCTGGGTACTCTGCCATCGCCAAGCCACTTTTTGATCTGTTAAAGGGCGAAAGGAGGAAAGGCAGACATCATCAGAATAAACTGCCATCCAGAAAGTTGAAGGCCTCTGACTGGACTGCAACACAGGCACAAGCCTTTGAGCAACTGAAGTCTTCACTGGCGCAAAGTGTTGTGTTGGCTCATCCGGATTTCACCTGTCCTTTTGTGTTATCCACTGATGCATCTCTGGATGGCATAGGTGCTGTTCTGTCTCAAGTTCAGCAGGGTGAGACACGAGCCAGGCCCGTTGCTTTTGCCAGCAAGTCCTTGTCCCGGTCACAAAAGAACTACCCAGCTCACAGGTTGGAGTTTCTGGCCTTGAAATGGTCCATCTGTGACAAGTTCAGCCACTGGTTGAAAGGCCATAAATTCACAGTCTGGACTGATAACAATCCATTGACTCATATTCTGACTAAGCCTAAACTGGATTGTTGTGAGCAACGCTGGGTGGCTAAATTGGCGAGCTCGACTTTGACATCAAGTACATCCCAGGCCCACAGAATATTGTGGCCGATGCACTGAGTCGTGAGCCTTTTGTTCGAGAAACTGTTGGCCGCAGGCTGCTCACTGAACCCTATGCCAATCTTCTTGCTGAAGTTAGAGATGTGTCAAACTCATCAATCCAGACTGCCTTTCGATCATCCAGTGGTCAGGCAGAATCCTCCTTAATGACTGTTAACGCTCAGTCAACATGCTGTCCACTAAAACTGCTTCCCCAGTCTGTTGAAATGGAGGATGTGTCTGCTGTGTTGCACTCACAAGTGGAGTGGGATGCTGGCGCGAGAACCCGTGCCGTTGAAATGGTCCATCATCTGCCTCAGCTCATTCCACCTGGTCAAGAAACCTTACCAGCCTACACGGAATGTGAACTCCGTGACAGACAGCTGGAAGATAGAACTCTCTCTGCGTTCTATACTATGTTGAGAGGCGTGAAGACCCTCTAGGAGAGAGAGGTTTACAGAGTCTGTCTCTGTGACAAAGTATCTAAAGCACTGGGATAAACTAACTGTGCGAAACGGTGTCCTGTACAGGATTTCCCGGGACTGGAAAACTAAAGCAAAAAGATTCCAGTACATTGTACCTGACTCGCTCAAGACTGAGGTACTTCATGGAGTTCATGACAGAGCAGGTCATCAAGCTCAGTTCAGGAGCCTTGCCTTGACAAGGCAGAGATTTTTCTGGCTGACTCTGGACAGAGATGTCAGAGACCATGTTCGGCGTTGTCAGCGATGTATTGTCAGTAAGACCATTGAGCCTGAGGGTAGAGCTCCACTGGAGTCTATAACATCAACCAAACCGCTTGAACTTGATTTTTGGTCAGCCGAAGATTCCAGAAACAGATCTGTTGACGTCTTGGTGATTACTGACCACTTTACAAAAATGGCTCAAGCGTTCCCATGTAGAGACCAGACAGCTAAGCAGGTGGCGAGGGTTCTCTGGGATCGATATTTCTGTGTCTTTGGTTTTCCTGAGAGAATTCATAGTGATCAAGGAGCTAATTTTGAGAGTCAGCTCATAAGTGAGCTTCTCAGGGTCTCAGGTGTCAGAAAGACACACACAACGCCTTATCATCCGATGGGGAACGGAAGTGTGGAGCGTTTCAATCGAACTTTAGGTGGCATGATCCGTGCATTATCCCCCGAAGAGAAAGCTGACTGGCCACGTCGTTTACAAACACTAGCCTTTATGTATAACTGTGCGGTTCATGAGACGACGGGTTACCCCCCCTTTTACCTCATGTTTGGCCGGGTCCCTCGCCTACCTGTCGATGTCCTCTTTCATGCTGTCCTTGATGACTCTGCTGTGGGGAACTATGACAAGTATGTGGAGTGTCTCACCAACGACCTGAAGGAAGCCATGACAATTGCTCAGGCCCATGCTTCAAAAGAACAGAGAAGACATGCTCGGTTGTACAACCGGAAAGTTAAAGGCACTGACATCGCCGTCGGGGATAGAGTGCTCTTGGCCAACAGAAAAGAGAGGGGGAAGAGGAAGCTTGCCGACCGGTGGGAATCAACCATCTACACTGTGATGGATACTAATCCAACGACACATACGTACAAGATCTGTGACACAATCACTGGACAAAGAAAGGTGGTCCACAGGAACATGCTGATGCTGGCCAGTTTTCTCCCAGTGGATCCCACATGTGAAGTATCTGATTCTGCTTCAGCCTTCTCACTCTCTGCTAATGCATCCTCGGTCCTGGATACAGATGGCTTCGGAGGTGATGAGGAAATGTTGCATGGGAGCTACAACACCTTGCATGACAGTGCTGGCTTTGATTGTGGCAGTGTTGGAGACTTACCTGGAGTTCTGGAAGGGGTGGTGAACCCTTTGCCTTATCCTGCACCTATGGATTCTGAGAGGAGAACCATTGCATGGATAACGCAGCTGTCTGAGCCAAATTCCTCAGTGGGGGATGTAGCTGACCTGCAGAGCATGACCTCCAGTCCCAAAAACTACTCAGTTTCACCCGTGAGCAACACGATTGGTCAATCTGTGGGAGGTGACACGGCTGCCTTGACCGCTGTGAACGTCCCGGTGGATGTAAGGGACCCAGATCCCAGCGTTAGTATTGTGGACCATACAGATGGTGCTTCTGACATTCTACATACTGTTGACCAGGCCCCAAATGTGCACTGTGATGACTATACTGTGCAGACGGAAATTAGGTCCAGATTTGGTCGCCTAGTCAAGCCTGTGAACAGGCTCATACAGACTATGTCCAGGCAGGATGTCGTTCAGAACGAGTTCGATGTTAAAGCTGTTTGCAAATCCCAGGCCTAAACTGATTGATTTCTTCCCCTATTAAACTATAATCTTTTTGGGTCTGACATTTTTTTTTACCTCTGTCTGGACGTGATGTTTTCATTTTGTGTTGTGTAATGAACCTGTATTGCACTGTGTTGGGGTCTTATGGGGTGTACAAGGCACCCTGTGGGCAGTTGATGGATTGGGGGGGTTAAGCGCTACCCTCATACCACTTCATCCTTATGGGATACATTAGTTGTTTGTGTTCTTAATGTTGACCCCAGGTGATGATGTATACTGTATGGTTGATGCTCATATTTGATCAAATTCAGTGGGGGTGAGTGTAACAGAGTTACAAATGTACTTTTGTTAAATTATTATTTCTTATACATTTTATATTGAGAGTTTGTGAATTTTATCTCATTCAGTTATTTTTATTTATTTTGTTGTTTTTGCCTGCGGGGGTCGCTCTTTTGCACTCCGTCTCATGTGTGTTTCCTGGGCTTCCGTAGTTGCTTTCAGCCCTCATAGCTCCTCTGCCCCCCCTTTCCCTCACAGCGTTGTTACCGCTGCTGTGGGTAAGTCGGAGCAAAGTTTGCTGCTGCTTGTATTTATGTTGGGAAGTTCATGTAAAGGTTTCTATCATATGTTGTTTATTATTGTTTGTTAGTGTATTATTTTGCCGTTTTTACCATCATTGTATATATATATTTAAAAAAAAAAAAAAAAAACAGTTTTATTATAATTTCCTTTCCTTTTTATTTTGGCGCGAACAGCCAGTGCTAGTTTAGCACAGCTGAGTTGAACGTTGTTTTTATTTTTATGTTTAGGACTGCAGAGAGAGAAAGAGAGGGAGTTGAGAAGTTTTGATTTGTTTTCCTTCTTTCCCAGGTATGTGTTTTTATTTTTAAGTTATACTTTTTATCTCCGTTTGTTTGGCTTTGTCCCATTGTGTTGTGTCGTTGTGGCCACCAGGTGGTGTTTTTCTCCTCTCGTTTTAGTTTAAGATTTTTGTGAGAAGATTTCTTTTTCTTTTTGTGTGTGTTACATGTTAAATTTGCAAAATGTAAATGTTGCCCTCACAGCGTTGTTACCGCTGCTGTGGGACTGCAGAGAGAGAAAGAGAGGGAGTTGAGAAGTTTTGATTTGTTTTCCTTCTTTCCCAGAAATAAAAAAAAGAGAATTTAAACATCCTGACCGATGTCATCCGTTACACATAGTCCAGTTTTCCAGACGGCTTCCGGTACAAAATGAATTGTTTGTCAGTATTTGCTTCCAAAGCTGACCGTACAGTCCTCTTTCAGCTCATGATCACCTGTTCGAGATAAATTCTTAAAGGTTTACGCAGCGTTGCGTAGTGACACCATGTTGAATACAGAGCAAATGTTGATTTAATCACATGTTCAGCAGAGTGAAAAACAATTATTTCAATTCTTTACTGTTAAAAACTAACCTTTTACAACAGACACAGCTTGCTCTATGAACATTGCCATATTTCCAAGTTGGCAAAAAATACACATTAAAATGCATTAATATTCAATTTACAGTCTGGAGGATTTTGCACTTTTAGCTTCAGCTGGATTGAGACAGGATTACAGCTGGATTGAGACAGGATTACAGTTTTGCTCTGCTAGATCAGGGCTGTGCAACCTGCAGCTCCAGACCTGCAATTGGCGCTGTGGCTCAATTATTATAAGAAACAATTAAATATTGCTCGGTTTTTGTTTCATACGTTTGTTCAGAATTTACAGCACTGATAATACTTGGAATAATATATTTTGTCACGGGGCTTGAATTATCTCCATCTGGTTTTCAGAGACTCGTAAACAGATTTTCTGTTTGTGCTGCAACATTTTGTCCTGAGCCACAAAACTATCAGCCTCTGTAGCATCCGAGCTAGCAGCTAAAACAGTTTCTGTTCAGCCCCGTTTAGCAGCAGCTGGAGCTGCAGCAACTATCTCTACTGATGGATCTCTGTCTGCTATGAAAACATCCCCACTTTTATCCAGACCTACCAGAACTTTGTCTCTGCAGCTCCGAACCGATTCTGTGTAGCTTAATTTCTGGTTTCCAGTTGATCCCCATCATTCTGCGCTGAGCATCGAGCTCTTCCTCGTAGCAAATGATGGTTTTTTCAACCTCGGTGAAGATTTCTTGAGCAGCAGCAGTTAGTCTCTCTCTGATAAACTCTCTGAGATGCTGAACTGAAGACATTGTTACTGAAATATTAGCTGGAATGGGACAATGCAGCAGTTTTCTAGCTTAGCTTTGTTCTTCTTTTCTATTATGGCGGATCGCAAGCAACTTTAATCTATACCGCCACCTACTGTACATTAACGTGTAGCAACATTGCATTCATAAAATTTTATTACTAGTATTTTGTATTCTGAAGATATATAAATATTGCATTCCTTAATCTGTAAATATCCTCTATGTTTTCTTCATTTCCCAATATTCCTTAAGACTCCATTCCTATCCTCCTAACCATTCTTCTCAATATCTTCCTTTCTCCTCAACCTACTGCAGGTTTAGTATAACTGCCACCATTTCCGCTGTAAAAACAGATAATTGGTCTGATAATTGTTTGGAAATATACATTTCAAAATCTGGTATATATATTAGTATTCCCAAACATTATTTTATATTCTTAAAACCTTCTGAATGTATTTTAAGGTAATCAGAATGTGAGTTTCTTTAATACATGTCTGTCTTTACCCCTACTTCATTTGAATTCCAATCATTTTTCATTTTATGAAGTCTCATGTCTATATGTACCTCAGGAAATAGGAGGAACAACACTAATCAGATTAAATTGCGTTATTTCTTTATTCTCTAATCCAGGGGTCCCCAAGTCCAGTCATCAAGGGCTACCTTCCTGCTACTTTTAGATGCATCTCTGTTGAAACACAGTTGGATCAAATAAACTGCCCATTACCAGCCTATTGCAGAGCTGATTGGATGCTGGTGAGGGAATTCAGACATTTTGGAACAGAGATGCATCTAAAGGTTGCAGGACCGTAGCCCTTGAGGACTGGAGTTGGGGACCCCTGCTCTAATCCATACATTTTATCCCATTTTTCTATAATCAATCTGAATCCATCACTCTGGAATTTTGAATATTCCCAACAGTTTTGTAAAATTGTTAGTTACATTTTCTTCTTCCATCCAATATAGAGATAATTTTATTAATCTCATTTCCATCAGAGTCTCTCCAGTCTCTATTAAAAGACCATTAACAGGTGTCGTTTTCACTTTAAGACTTGGTAGTTGTGGGTTTAAGTATTGTTGGCAATGTCTTCCAGTAACATAATTGCTCAGTAATATTTTTATATTTCCTGTCAATGTAACATTTTTTAATACAAAAACACAATGGGCCTAAAATTGGTGCAATAACAACCTCGAATGAACTCCAGTGTGTGGACAGGCGATAAACAGGGGAAAGAAAAGTACTCCATATTAATTAATGTTTTTATTTCCAGACAAAAAGTATACAAAAAGATAAAATAAAATCCACAAATCAAGTAGGTAAAAATTACACACATGCTACAAATCACATAAACAGTTATTCCAATATCTATAAAAAAGCTAAAAGTATCTCTTTTTTTCACAGATATGCTCTACAATTTAAAAATATCTATTATTCGGCATCCAATAATAGGTGAGGCTCTAATGTATTTTGCAAAGTGAAAACAATCCAAGACATTGTTTAATATTTATTACAGTGAATCTGTGTAAGTTAAATGCCTAATTGTCACTTTTGTGTTATGTGAAAATTCATTTTACTATAATAAAAGAACACTTTCTCCACCATATTTTATGTGGAAAACACATCTCACCCATGTGGGTTCTAAAGAGAATAAGTAATAAATTTCAAAGCAATTAGGCCTGTCACGATAACAAATTTTGAAGAACGATTAATTGTCTCAAAAAAACTATTGCGATAGACGATAGTATTGTTTGAAAACCTTTTTACACTGATTTAATGGAAATGATGTAATAATTCATGCGATGTCCTGCCAAAGATAGATATACTTTATTTTCAAAAGAACATTAAACAGTGGAACTGACAAAATAAACGAAACAACCAAAACTAAAAATAAAATTCATTCTCAGTCTCCATTAACAAAAATGTACTTGAATAAAAACGAAATAACATAAATCCAAAGTGTAAATAAATACTGCATTCAACCAAAAGAGTGCAGATTATGAAGTCTGTAAACCATATTGCCCTTCAGTAATCATTATATTTAAATAGAGAAGATGGGCACATCGACTACCTGATGCAATAGTTCACACTACACGTTAGTTCACACCTACATTTTCCCCTTAAGACAATCTGAGAACGTTGATGTTCTAAGATTGTCTCTTGTGGTTTCATAACCGATCATCCTGTAGTGTGTGGTGTGTTACGGTAGATCGTTGTGGCCCCTTCGATCTAAATCAGGGGTTTTCCCCACTGGGAGCTTAACGCAGCCTGTTGAATGTGACAGGTAGCCAATCAGAAAGCCGGATTCTCCTCCTGCTTTCTGAGGGGAAATTACAGAGGGGAATCCCAAACAGCTGACACGGCGCAACCCGAAGTCCAGCGGACATTGGAGATGATATGTGGAAACAACATTAATGTTTATAAATCATTTCGTTCATAGAATATAGAAATGCCGAGGGGAGGAGTTGGAGCGAAATCGCTACGTTGATGAACCCGGTAACTTTTCAGCTGTTCTTCGTTAACGTGACATAAATAGGTTGTCATGATTTTCATTCAGTCAGGACGTTACGCTGACACTAGAGCCACATGCACTGCAGGTAGATTGTAGTAAAGCATTGATTAATACCTGGTTTTAAAATTAGTTAACTGAATTTGTAGCCATTATGTTGTGCCCATTGTTGGACACCACACGACACATCGAACCTGATCAAACCGTTATACCTAGGATTTCTGTCGGTTAATGTGTGATCTCTCAGGTTTTGAAAATGGGCCGACAGCTCTAAGATGGTGTAGTGTGAACTGGACATTACACTAAAGAAATGAGGATGGGAGGGTCAGTAGAGAGCAGCGGAGTTGAGCCTTTTTTCATTTGGTGTCATCAGCAGAAAGAGAAAAAGGCTGGAAGAGACAATAACGCCGATAATTAAAATGACATTGATGGTTTTAATTTATCTACGATTAATCGATTTATTGTTTATCGCGACAGGCCTAAAAGCAATAATTTACAAGTTTGGTTTCAAAGCAGTCTCCGAGCTGTATGAGTTTTCATGTGAATGTTCAAATTATCCCTTCGATTGAATCTTCTCCCACACGTTTGACAAGAAAAAGGCTTCTCACTTGAATGAATTGTCTTATGACGATTTAAAATACTAATTTGACAGAAACTTTTTCCACACGAATGGCATAAAAAAGGCCTCTCACCTGTATGAATCGCCTTGTGACGATTTAAAACATAACTTAAAGAGAAACTTTTTCCGCATGTTTCACATGAAAAAGGTCTCTCACCAGTGTGGGTTCTGTAATGTTTTTTTAATTTACACTGTTGTGGGTAACATATCCCACAAATGTCACATTTGAAAGATTTTTTCTTTGCACTGGTACCAGCCTGACTCTCTGACACAGAGGAGCTGCTTCCTTCCTGATCTTTGCTCTCAACCACTGGAGAGATATGAAGGGAAAGCTGCTCTGTTCTCTCTTCTTCATTCATATCATCTTCCTGAAGAGTAGAAGTCTCAATCAAAGCAACAAACTGCTTCTGGACAAGCTGCTCTCCCTCCTGACTGCTGCAGAGGTTCTTCTGGTTCTGTCCAGTTGGTAAATGTTCTGGTGGCTGCTGTTCATGTTGATGCAACAAAGAATCTAGCTCTTCTTTTCTCACATATGTTAGTGGATATTCTATTTGCTCATATTTGAGCAGTGCAGGTTCTGGTTCCTCCTCTTCTTCTTTTTTAATCCATTTTGGTTCTGGTTCCATCTGTCCGTCTTCAGTCCACTGATGTTCTTTCTGGTCATAACTGGACCTACTTGCCAGGCTAAAGACTTGTTGGATGGCAGGATTTTCCTCCTTATTGGAGACACTTGGCTCTTGGAGGTCTGTGGGAAGAAAGGAAGGCATCATGAATATAATTTAATTGATTACTATCTTGTGGATCAGCCTGGTTTTCCCTGGAGATTCTGGTCTGTAGGCATCATACAGTTAATCTAAAAATAGTTTGTGGAGTTTAATGGAAAAGTAGGTAAAGTGTCCTCCACACTAAATTACAGCTGTGGCAAAAATGTTCTAAAGATTTTAATCCAGAAGTACAGTTTCATACAGATTTCTTTTTACAATTAGATGTTTAACTTTAGGGCATTCATACAATAAAGAACTCATCTTACCTTAAGACAATAGGTTTTTAATTTTACTTGTAACTTCATATTTTAAAGTTGATCAGACTGTGTAGAAACTTAAATTAGTAAAACATGGCATTCTGGCTCTCTGGGTTATAAATGTGATGAGACATAAAGACTTGTTTCACTAAACTACTGTTCAAAACAAGAAATAGAAGAGCGCATGTTCTTCAATAAGGCAGATGTGTTGATGTTCAAAAGGAACTGGGTCCAAGAAAATACTGAAAAGACTTGCCTGAAATGTAAACCTATTAATTACTGCTCCAACTGTGCATTTAGATTAGTAACTGGAAGTGTGAGGGATGAGCCTGGATGAGTTTCTCTCAACACCACACACTGAGGGGGATGGTGGTGAGGGTTAAAATATCTCTAGATCTCCGTAGCCTGGTCCCAATACTCAGGATGCATCTCACACCCCTCCATGAAGCAAAACATTGTCCCTACAGCAAAATTGTCCAGTATTTTCACAGGTAAAATCTAACATTTAAAAACAAAAGCTTGACGCTCAAAAGAAGGGAACAACTCAAATTAAATCTCTTTAGTACCCAGTGAATTATTAAATATTAAAGCAGTACTACCACCTTTCCAGCGACTTTGAGCATAAAAATAAAGTTTAAAACTGAGCGGAGAGGCCTCAGTGAGCACAACTGATCCATCTGTGCCCAACCAAGTTTTTGTTAAAAATAAGCAGTTCAGTTTAGCATCTAAAATCAAATCATTTAGATTGAAAGATTTGTTTAAAAGAGAGCAAACATTTAAAAGAGATATATTGAGAGGTACAGGTGAAACGTTAATCGAATGACAGCGATCTGCAGCTAAAGGAGGAAAATTGTGGGAATCCAAGACGCTATATCGGCTTTGTGGACTGATGGCGTTGCAATGTTTCCCAGCAGATGCCCTGTGCTGCAGAGTCCCAGGTGTCACCCAGTGCTCCGAATGCACTGGAGTTGAACTACGGTGACTTTTGGGTCTTGCCCCACGCTGAAGCCAGTGTGTTTGACTGGAGACCCCGCTGGACCCAAGTTGTCAATGGCCAATGGTGAACCAATGGCTAGAGGATCACTGACCACATTGTGAACCACAGGCACAGGGGTGGAACTCATGGGTTGTCTGTCAACCTCTACAGGTATGGTGTCAGTCAGCTGTGCAGTGGTCACTGTCTGAGTCCAGCCAATCACCACGGTGTCCTTGCAGTTCTCCGTGTCCTCTGTCCTACATTGCATTGATATTTTACGCTCCAGCTCAGTAACTTTCTCAAAAAGTGAGAAACAGCCTGGCATCTTGCTGGAGAAGTTTCAAAAGCCATTGGAAGAGATTTGATCTCAGATGACTGCCATTTCTCGTTGCATTTACTCTCAGCTGACGTGGCACATAGTCCAGTTTTCCAGACGGCTTCCGGTACAAAATAAATTGTTTGTCAGTATTTGCTTCCAAAGCTGACCGTACAGTCCTCTTTCAGCTCATGATCACCTGTTCGAGATAAATTCTTAAAGGTTTATGCAGCGTTGCGTAGTGACACCATGTTGAATACAGAGCAAATGTTGATTCAATCACATGTTCAGCAGAGTGAAAAACAATTATTTCAATTCTTTACTGTTAAAAACTAACCTTTTACAACAGACACAGCTTGCTCTGTGAACATTGCCATATTTCCAAGTTGGCAAAAAAATACACATTAAAATGCATTAATATTCAATTTACAGTGTTGAGGCTTTTGCACTTTTAGCTTCAGCTGGATTGAGACAGGATTACAGCTGTATTGAGACAGGATTACAGCTTTGCTCTGCTAGATCAGGGCTGTGCAACCTGCAGCTCCAGACCTACAATTGGCGCTGTGGCTCAATTATTATAAGAAACAATTAAATATTGCTCGGTTTTTGTTTCATACGTTTGTTCAGAATTTACACCAGTGATAATACGTGGAATAATATATTTTGTCACGGGGCTTGAATGATCGCCATCTGGTTTTCAGAGACTCGTAAACAGATTTTCTGTTTGTGCTGCAACATTTTGTCCTGAGCCACAAAACTATCAGCCTCTGTAGCATCCGAGCTAGCAGCTAAAACAGTTTCTGTTCAGCCCCGTTTAGCAGCAGCTGGAGCTGCAGCAACTATCGCTACTGATGGATCTCTGTCTGCTGTGAAAACATCCCCATTTTTATCCAGACCTACCAGAACTTTGTCTCTGCAGCTCCGAACCGATTCTGTGTAGCTTAATTTCTGGTTTCCAGTTGATCCCCATCATTCTGCGCTGAGCATCGAGCTCCTCCTCGTAGCAAATGATGGTTTTTTCAACCTCGGTGAAGATTTCTTGAGCAGCAGCAGTTAGTCTCTCTCTGATAAACTCTCTGAGATGCTGAACTGAAGACATTGTTACTGAAATATTAGCTGGAATGGGACAATGCAGCAGTTTTCCAGCTTAGCTTTGTTCTTCTTTTCTATAATGGCGGATCGCAAGCAACTTTAATCTATACCGCCACCTACTGTACATTAACGTGTAGCAACATTGCATTCATTACATTTTTTACTAGTATTTTGTATTCTGAAGATATATAAATATTGCTTTCTTCAATCTGTAAATATCCTCTATGTTTCCTTCATTTCCCAATATTCCTTTAAGACTCCATTCCTGTCCTCCTAACCATTCTTCTCAATCTCTTCCTTTCTCCTCAACCTACTGCAGGTTTAGTATAACTGCCACCATTTCCGCTGTAAAAACAGATAATTGGTCTGATAATTGTTTGGAAATATACATTTCAAAATCTGGTATATATATTCCTATTCCCAAACATTCTTTTATATTCTTAAAACCTTCTGAATGTATTTTAAGGTAATCAGAATGTGAGTTTCTTTAATACATGTCTGTCTTTACCCCTACTTCATTTGAATTCCAATCATTTTTCATTTTATGAAGTCTCATGTCTATATGTACCTCAGGAAATAGGAGGAACAACACTAATCAGATTAAATTGCGTTATTTCTTTATTCTCTAATCCAGGGGTCCCCAAGTCCAGTCATCAAGGGCTACCTTCCTGCTACTTTTAGATGCATCTCTGTTGAAACACAGTTGGATCAAATAAACTGCCCATTACCAGCCTATTGCAGAGCTGATTGGATGCTGGTGAGGGAATTCAGACATTTTGGAACAGAGATGCATCTAAAGGTTGCAGGACCGTAGCCCTTGGGGACTGGAGTTGGGGACCCCTGCTCTAATCCATACATTTTAACCCATTTTTCTATAATCAATCTGAATCTATCACTCTGGAATTTTGAATATTCCCAACAGTTTTGTAAAATTGTTAGTTACATTTTCTTCTTCCATCCAATATAGAGATAATTTTATTAATCTCATTTCCATCAGAGTCTCTCCAGTCTCTATTAAAAGACCATTAACAGGTGTCGTTTTCACTTTAAGACTTGGTAGTTGTGGGTTTAAGTATTGTTGGCAATGTCTTCCAGTAACATAATTACTCAGTAATATTTTTATATTTCCTGTCAATGTAACATTTTTTAATGCAAAAACACAATGGGCCTAAAATTGGTGCAATAACAACCTCGAATGAACTCCAGTGTGTGGACAGGCGATAAACAGGGGAAAGAAAAGTACTCCATATTAATTAATGTTTTTATTTCCAGACAAAAAGTATACAAAAAGATAAAATAAAATCCACAAATCAAGTAGGTAAAAATTACACACATGCTATAAATCACATAAAGTTATTCCAATATCTATAAAAAAGCTAAAAGTATCTCTTTTTTTCACAGATATGCTCTACAATTTAAAAATATCTATTATTCGGCATCCAATAATAGGTGAGGCTCTAATGTATTTTGCAAAGTGAAAACAATCCAAGACATTGTTTAATATTTATTACAGTGAATCTGTGTAAGTTAAATGCCTAATTGTCACTTTTGTGTTATGTGAAAATTCAGTTTACTATAATAAAAGAACACTTTCCCCACCATATTTTATGTGGAAAACACATCTCACCCATGTGGGTTCTAAAGAGAATAAGTAATAAATTTCAAAAGCAATAATTTATAAGTTTGGTTTCAAAGCAGTCTCCGAGCTGTATGAGTTTTCATGTGAATGTTCAAATTATCCTTTCGACTGAATCTTCTCCCACATGTTTGACAAGAAAAAGGCTTCTCACTTGAATGAATTGTCTTATGACGATTTAAAATACTAATTTGACCGAAACGTTTTCCGCATAACTGGCATAAAAAAGGCCTCTCACCTGTATGAATCATCTTGTGACGATTTAAAACATGACTTACAGAGAAACTTTTCCCGCATGTTTCACATGAAAAAGGTCTCTCACCAGTGTGGGTTCTGTAATGTTTTTTTAATTTACACTGTTGTGGGTAACGTATCCCAGAAATGTCACATTTGAAAGATTTTTTCTTTGCACTGGTACCAGCCTGACTCTCTGACACAGAGGAGCTGCTTCCTTCCTGATCTTTGCTCTCAACCACTGGAGAGATATGAAGGGAAAGCTGCTCTGTTCTTCTCTCTTCTTCATTCATATCATCTTCCTGAAGAGTAGAAGTCTCAATCAAAGCAACAAACTGCCTCTGGACAAGCTGCTCTCCCTCCTGATTGCTGCAGAGGTTCTTCTGGTTCTGTCCAGTTGGTAAATGTTCTGGTGGCTGCTGTTCATGTTGATGCAACAAAGAATCTAGCTCTTCTTTTCTCACATATGTTAGTGGATATTCTATTTGCTCATATTTGAGCAGTGTAGGTTCTGGTTCCTCCTCTTCTTCTTTTTTAATCCATTTTGGTTCTGGTTCCATCTGTCCGTCTTCAGTCCACTGATGTTCTTTCTGGTCATAACTGGACCTACTTGCCAGGCTAAAGACTTGTTGGATGGCAGGATTTTCCTCCTTATTGGAGACACTTGGCTCTTGGAGGTCTGTGGGAAGAAAGGAAGGCATCATGAATATAATTTAATTGATTACTATCTTGTGGATCAGCCTGGTTTTCCCTGGAGATTCTGGTCTGCAGGCATCATACAGTTAATCTAAAAATAGTTTGTGGAGTTTAATGGAAAAGCAGGTAAAGTGTTCTCCACACTAAATTACAGCTGTGGCAAAAATGTTCTAAAGATTTTAATCCAGAAGTACAGTTTCATACAGATTTCTTTTTACAATTAGATGTTTAACTTTAGGGCATTCATACAATAAAGAACTCATCTTACCTTAAGACAATAGGTTTTTAATTTTACTTGTAACTTCACATTTTAAAGTTGATCAGACTGTGTAGAAACTTAAATTAGTAAAACATGGCATTCTGGCTCTCTGGGTTATAAATGTGATGAGACATAAAGACTTGTTTCACTAAACTACTGTTCAAAAGAAGAAATAGAAGAGCGCATGTTCTTTAATAAGGTAGATGTGTTGATGTTCAAAAGGAACTGGGTCCAAGAAAATACTGAAATGACTTGCCTGAAATGTAAACCTATTAATTACTGCTTGGACTGTGCATTTAGATTAGTAACTGGAAGTGTGAGGGATGAGCCTGGATGAGTTTCTCTCAACACCACACACTGAGGGGGATGGTGGTGAGGGTTAAAATATCTCTAGATCTCCGTAGCCTGGTCCCAATACTCAGGATGCATCTCACACCCCTCCATGAAGCAAAACATTGTCCCTACAGCAAAATTGTCCAGTATTTTCACAGGTAAAATCTAACATTTAAAAACAAAAGCTTGACGCTCAAAAGAAGGGAACAACTCAAATTAAATCTCTTTAGCACCCAGTGAATTATTAAATACTGAAGCAGTACTACCACCTTTCCAGCCACTTTGAGCATAAAAATAAAGTTTAAAACCGAGCGGAGAGAGTCCCAGGTGTCACCCAGTGCTCCGAATGCACTGGAGTTGAACTACGGTGACTTTTGGGTCTTGCCCCACGCTGAAGCCAGTGTGTTTGACTGGAGTCCGTGCTGGACCCAAGTTGTCAACGGCCAATGGTGAACCAATGGCTAGAGGATCACTGACCACATTGTGAACCACAGGCACAGGGGTGGAACTCATGGGTTGTCTGTCAACCTCTACAGGTATGGTGTCAGTCAGCTGTGCAGTGGTCACTGTCTGAGTCCAGCCAATCACCACAGTGTCCTTGCAGTTCTCCGTGTCCTCTGTCCTACATTGCATTGATATTTTACGCTCCAGCTCAGTAACTTTCTCAAAAAGTGAGAAACAGCCTGGCATCTTGCTGGAGAAGTTTCAAAAGCCATTGGAAGAGATTTGATCTCAGATGACTGCCATTTCTCGTTGCATTTACTCTCAGCTGACGTGGCACATAGTCCAGTTTTCCAGACGGCTTCCGGTACAAAATAAATTGTTTGTCAGTATTTGCTTCCAAAGCTGACCGTACAGTCCTCTTTCAGCTCATGATCACCTGTTCGAGATAAATTCTTAAAGGTTTATGCAGCGTTGCGTAGTGACACCATGTTGAATACAGAGCAAATGTTGATTCAATCACATGTTCAGCAGAGTGAAAAACAATTATTTCAATTCTTTACTGTTAAAAACGAACCTTTTACAACAGACACAGCTTGCTCTATGAACATTGCCATATTTGAAAGTTGGCGAAAAATACACATTAAAATGCATTAATATTCAATTTACAGTGTTGAGGCTTTTGCACTTTTAGCTTCAGCTGGATTGAGACAGGATTACAGCTGTATTGAGACAGGATTACAGCTGGATTGAGACAGGATTACAGCTTTGCTCTGCTAGATCAGGGCTGTGCAACCTGCAGCTCCAGACCTACAATTGGCGCTGTGGCTTAATTATTATAAGAAACAATTAAATATTGCTCGGTTTTTGTTTCATACGTTTGTTCAGAATTTACAGCACTGATAATACTTGGAATAATATATTTAGTCACGGGGCTTGAATGATCGCCATCTGGTTTTCAGAGACTCGTAAACAGATTTTCTGTTTGTGCTGCAACATTTTGTCCTGAGCCACAAAACTATCAGCCTGTGTAGCATCCGAGCTAGCAGCTAAAACAGTTTCTGTTCAGCCCCGTTTAGCAGCAGCTGGAGCTGCAGTAACTATCTCTACTGACGGATCTCTGTCTGCTGTGAAAACATCCCCACTTTTATCCAGACCTACCAGAACTTTGTCTCTGCAGCTCCGAACCGATTCTGTGTAGCTTAATTTCTGGTTTCCAGTTGATCCCCATCATTCTGCGCTGAGCATCGAGCTCTTCCTCGTAGCAAATGATGGTTTTTTCAACCTCGGTGAAGATTTCTTGAGCAGCAGCAGTTAGTCTCTCTCTGATAAACTCTCTGAGATGCTGAACTGAAGACATTGTTACTGAAATATTAGCTGGAATGGGACAATGCAGCAGTTTTCTAGCTTAGCTTTGTTCTTCTTTTCTATTATGGCGGATCGCAAGCAACTTTAATCTATACCGCCACCTACTGTACATTAACGTGTAGCAACATTGCATTCATTACATTTTTTTATTATTATTTTGTATTCTGAAGAAAAATAAATAATGCTTTCCTTAATCTGTAAATATCCACTGTTTTCTTCATTTCCCAATATTCTTTTAAGATTCCATTCCTGTCCTTCTAACTATTCTTCTCAATCTCTTCCTTTCAGGCTCATATTTTACAATTAATCAATGCCTGTTATATATTTTCTTTTTTTCTCTTCACATTATTCACTTTTAGCATTATTTTTCCTAACTATTAGACATAAAATGTCTTTTAGATAGGTGTGACCGACTCTTTATCTCATCATTATTTATTCCCTTGTTTCTCTCAGTAATATTTTTAATTATTACTGACTTTTGTATTTTTTATAAACTCTTTCCTTTCTTATCTGCATTCCATCTTTTTTGCCATATTTCTTTGTTTTTACTCTTAACTGATTTTACTCCCTCTTTTCCAAAAGGAATTGTAATTGTTATTGGCCCTTATAAATCCCTTTTTGTTAATTTGTCTGCCTTTTAATTGTCTTTTACACCTTCGTGTGCTGGTACCCAACAGAACCAAGCATCAGTGCCACCCCTGTGCTGAATTTCTAATACTAAATCTTTTCTATTACAAACCCAAGGAGCACATCTTGAATGATCCTAATAAATCAAGGTACTTGCTATCATCTACTTTACGTTCTGGCTTGAATCTAAACCTACAAACCACTTATATACTTCTGCCCTTCATCAATGCTTCAAGTCAGTCTAGTTTAATTATTCTGTTTTTTATCAGTTCAGTCTTATTTCTCTCAGTTCCTTCATAGTTTGTCCTTGTGTAGTTCTCACTAGTTTCATTATTTTCAGTTGTTGCAAAGTTTAAGTTATGGATTTTATGTTGTTCATAATTCCTTCATATATTTTTATGTTATTCATAATTTATTTTCCAATCTCTGATGTTGGAATCTTAAGAACCATTTTAGCAATGTTCGGTTTGACTTTTTGTTATTAAAGCTAGAGGTTAATAAGTAATACTTTTAGACCAAATTTATATCAGATCATAATGTCTTGGTTAATGACAAGTTGTCATTACCAAGACATTTTGAATAATGTCAACTTCGTTTTAAAAGGGTCATGATTTACCAAATGACACTTAACAGTCATAAATAATCATGAAGACTTACTCATGTTCATGAATTCATCATGCTTATGACGGTGTCATGAGTCTTATTCACAACCCGTCAAATAAAGTGTTAGCATTACTTTTACTGCTTTTAATCTTGCTTCAAATAGAGTACTGCACTGTTGCATGTATAATTCACTAACAGTAAATATTGTGGTGGTATCAGTATTGGACAAAAGAAATCAAGGAAGTTGGAAGGATTTACAATTACCGTAATTTCCGGATTATAGAGGCACCTGATTATAAGCCGCACCCCCTACATTTTCAAAGGAAACACATTTTGTACATACATAAGCCGCATCGGTGTATAAGCCGCATGTGCCTACATTGAAACATGAGATATTTACAAAGAAAGACGGTACACAGAATGTGTTTTTAAAGTTTTAATAATATGCCGTAGCTTTTCTTTCTGAACAGCAGCAATATAGCAAAACAACACTAACAGGGCTGGTTTAAATAACATACGGTTAAAAGTCACGGAGAGCCGTCATCCTCTTCCTCCTGTGCACTGAAACCATGGAAGTCTTCTTCCTCAGTGTCTGTTTCCTTCTTTATCGGCTCGATTGCTTTTAACTTGCATTCTCCATGATGAGGGTCTGTTCAAGCTAATTTTATTCATGCACAAAGCACGACGTTACATTAGTCTTCCTCTACAGATATATTCCAGCTGTCTCACGCTTACCTTTTCTGCTCCAGCGCCCCTACTGGCCGTTAGAAAAAATTCATAAATAAGCCGCATCGTTGTATAAGCCGCAGGGTCGAAAGCGTGAGACAAAAGTCGCGGCTTATAGTCCGGAAATTACGGTAAGCTTTAAATGGATCAGGCAGGCTAAAAAAATAGTGACAACTGCACAGGGGGAACCAATTTTATTTTTTGTTATGGGGCCCAAATTCTTGGGAGCGCCCCTGGGAACAGGGAGGAATCTAAATACTGCAAGAAATTAAATAATGAAGAGAGTTGGAGAGTTCTGGACTTTACAATTCCAATTCCATCATTCTTATGTACTTGTTATATATATGTTTCATGTGGAAATTCAGTTTACCATAATGAAAGAATTTTTTCACACCATGGGGAAAACACATATCACCCATGTGGGTTCTCCTATTGATAGTTTTCATTTATCGTACGATTAATTGATTTATTGTTTATCGCGACAGGCCTAGTGAAACTTTTTCTCCTCCAGTCTCTTTGTAGAAGGAGAGACGATGAAAACAAAGAAGTATTATTGTAGACATTATTTTATTATTAAGCTCATATTTGTTTACTGCTGATAGATTTATTGTTTATCGTGACAACCCTTCTCAAATGCATGACTCATCTTGTGACGATTTAAGCTACCAAGACGAGTGAAATTCGTTCCACATAACTGGCATGAAAAAGGTTTATCACCTGTATGAATTCTCTTGTGGTTATTTAAATTACTAATTCGAATAAAACATTTTCCACATGACTGGCATGAAAAAGGTCTCTCTCCTGTATGAATTTTCTTGTGGGAATTTAAAGTACTAATTCGAATAAAACGTTTTCCACATGACTGGCATGAAAAAGGCCTCTCCCCTGTATGAATTTTCTTGTGGTCATTTAAAGATCTAAATTGAGAAAAAGACTTTCCACATAACTGGCATGAAAAAGGCTTCTCACGTGTATGAACTCTGTTGTGGTCTTTTAAATGACTAATTCGAGTGAAACGTTTTCCACATAACTGGCATGAAAAAGGTCTCTCTCCTGTATGAATTTTCTTGTGGGAATTTAAAGTACTAATTCGAATAAAACGTTTTCCACATGACTGGCATGAAAAAGGTTTCTCACCTGTATGAATTCTCTTGTGGACATTTAAGTCACTACTTTGAGGGAAACTCTTTCCGCATGACTGGCATGAAAAAGGTTTCTCACCTGTATGGATTCTCTTGTGGACTTTCAAAGTACTAATTTGAGAGAAACTTTTTCTGCATGTTTCACATGAAAAAGGTCTCTCACCAGTGTGAGTTTTGTAATGGTTTTTCAACTTCCACTGTTGTGGGTAACATCTCCCACAAATGTCACATTTGAAAGATCTCTTTTTTGTGCCAGTACCAGCCTGACTCTCTGACACAGAGGAGCTGCTTCCTTCCTGATCTTTGCTTTCAGCCACTGGAGAGATATGAAGGGAAAACTGCTCTGTTCTTCTCTCTTCTTCATTCATATCATCTTCCTGAAGAGTAGAAGTCTCAATCAAAGCAACAAACTGCTTCTGGACAAGCTGCTCTCCCTCCTGACTGCTGCAGAGGTTCTTCTGGTTCTGTCCAGTTGGTAAATGTTCTGGTGGCTGAAGTTCACATGGAAGCACTGAAGAATCTACCTCCTCTTCCCTTACATACGTTAGTGGAAATTCTATTTCCTTATCTTTGAGCAGTGTAGGTTCTGGTTCATCATCTTCTCCTTTCATCCATTTTGGTTCTGGTTCCATCTGTTCCTCTTCAGTCCACTGAGGTTCTGCTTCTTTCTGGTCCTGACTGGACCTACTTGCCAGGCTACAGACTTGTTGGATGACAAAAGTTTCCTCCTCATTGGAGACACTTGGCTGTTGGAGGTCTGCGGGAACAAAGGATGACATCATTAATATGATTTAATTGATGACCATCTCCTTGGTCAGCCTGATTTTTTCTGTAGATTCTGGACTGTGCACATCATGCAGTTCATCTAAACTATTTTGTAGAGTTTATCTGAAACGAAGGTGAAGTGTCCTCCGTTCTAAGATACAGCTGTGGCAAAACATTTCAAAAGACTTCAAATACATTCAGATTTTTATTTTGAAGTACAGTTTGATGCAGACTTTTTTTTTTCTTTCTTACAATTAAACGCTGAGTTTTTGGGTGTTCATACAATGAAGAATTTGACCTACATTAAGACAATATGTTTTTAACAGCATTTCGTTAAACAAGATAGATATGTTGATGTTAAAATATATTAAAAAACTGGCCTAAAATTAAGACCCATTTATTATTGCTCAAACTGCGCACATAGGGAAACAACTGAATGTGTGAGAGATGAGGCTGGACAAGTTTATCACAACACCACACACTGAGGAAGATGGTGAAGCAACTCAACACATCTCCAGGTCGCTCTGAAAGAGAACTGCAGCAAAGAGGAACATGCTGGAGTCATCAGGTCTCCATGGCAACCATCAGACACTACATTCATGAAAACTGGATGTTTGAGAGACACAAAGAATCACTTGCTATCATCAAAGTTGGAGACACCTGATCCATTTAACTTGAACATGTCCCATAATTAGAACAATGGTTCAGTCATAATTAAACATTTAAATATTAGTTTGAGTAACTATGGGTCTGAAAAAGGCATGTTTGATGTGCATTGCCACTTACAAGTTGTTTTTAGTAACTTGAATACATAACATCTTTTTAAATTGCATTTTACAATATATGTAACTTTGAGGAACTCCCCCTGCTCTATTCTGACCTGGATGTGAGTGGACGGACAGAATGCAATCATTATATTTTTTTTAAGATTTACAAAATCACGTATGAGCTTACAAATGAATACTTTACGTCTTATATTCCAGCATTATAAAAAGTGGAGTAATATATTTAGTCAGGGAGCTTGACTCATAAACACATTTTCTATTTGTGCTGAGCTACAAAACTATCAACCTTTGTAGAATCAGAGCTAGCAGCTAAAAACAGTTCCTGTTCAGACCCGTTGAGCACCAACTGGAGCTGGAGCAAATATCTCTGTCTGCACCGAAAGCATCAGCACCTTTATCCATACCTACCAGAACTTTGTCTCTGCAGCTCCGATCCAATTCTGTGTAGCTTTATTTGTGGGTTCCAGTTGATCCCCATCATCCTGCGCTGAGGTTCCTTCTGGACAAGCTGCTCTCCCTCCTGACTGCTGCAGAGGTTCTTCTGGTCCTGCCCATTTGGTAAATGTTCTGGTGGCTGCTGTTCATGTTGAAGCACTGAAGAATCTAGCTCGTCCTTTCTTACGTATGTTAGTGGATATTCTATTTCCTCATGTTTGAGTAGTGCAGGTTCTGGTTTGTTCTCTTCTTTTTTAATCCTTTTTGGTTCTGGTTCCATCTGTACCTCTACAGCCCACTGACCTTCTACTTCTTTCCGGTCCTGTCTGGACTCATTTGCCAGGCTCCACACTTGTTGGATGCCAGGAGATTCCTCCTCATTGGAGACACTTGACTGTTGGAGGTCTGTGGGAACAAAAACCACATAATTAATATAATTTAATTGGTGACCATCTCATGGATCATCCTGGTTTGTCCTGGAGATTCTGGCCTGTTTTGTAGAGTTTAACTGAAAGGCAGGTCAAGTAACCGCCTCACAAAATTTTTCTTCAATAGCTTCTTGGTCATGTATTTTTTCTTTCTTCCTATTTAACCCCCTGATGCGTAAGTTAGTCCTTTTTGAGCCGGTGAGGTAATCTTTTTACAATATCTTTGAAATGAAAAGTTTTCATCACTTCATATTCCAGGTACAGTGAACGCTCGTTTTTCACGGGGGTTTTGTTCTGAAAAGAACCCATGATAGGCGAAATCCGTGAAGTAGTTCCCTTTATTTTTTACCATTATTATACAGCACAATTAAATACTCTACGTTTAAACGAAAGAACAAAACCTGTTTTCAGGACCAAGCATTTTTTAACAAATATAACACTTTCTTACAAATAACTACGGTACAGTAAAATAATCATTTTAATCATCAATACAAAGTACGCTAGGACAAATTGTGACTCCACTGTTCCTCTGACTGTGACACTGTGGCCTGACTTCCCTCTCTAGTGGCTTTTTCTTCTGAAGCCTGTGGTGCAGGTGTGTTTTTTTTCCAAGAAAAGAACATATTTATCAGCAGTAGTTGTCGCTCTTTTTTTCTTCTGCGCAAAAATATTTACCAAAATTTGCCACGCTGTAAATATCGTAACGTTATTGGCACAGAGGTAGAGAAGAAGCCAATCAGGATGCAGAATACAATGCACTGTGGAAAAAAAGAACTACACAAAGAAAATCCTCGAAGCAGCGAGGCCGTGAAAGGAGAACCGCGTTACAGCGAGGGTTCACTGTAGTCCTCAAGAAACATGTTACAGGCATTATGCAATTAAAATGTTTAATATTCCTTTTATACATTTTAAGAAATATTCTGTTTTATTTTGCTACCCCATTCTTCTGCAAGTGGGTCCAAAATGACATGCATTCATTTCCTATGGAATTTAATGGGAATCATTGTTTCTTACCAACGGTGACTGTGAAACATTTGTCTGTGAACTATACACACTTTAATGATACTTTACCCAGCAAGAACTTTTACATATTATCATCTTTATTTTCATACCTCACAAATGTGTGTGTCAACCATGAATACTGACAGTGTTATAGTCTCGAATCAACATATTAGCCTTTTTGGAAGTTAGTTAACACTACAAACTTGACGCAAAAGTTTTGCGTCAAGTTTGCGAGGGAACGCAAAACTTTTGTCCCCTGGAGGGCTCCGTGGGACAAAATTTATAGTCATTTATAATCACGTATGAGATTATAAATGAAAAATTTACACTTTGCATTCCAAATTTCCATCACTAATACCAATTAGAATAATACATTTAGTCGGGGGGCTTGACTCATAAACACGTTTTCTGTTTGTGCTACCACGTTTCTGCTAGCCTCTGTAGCATCCGAGCTAGCAGCTAAAACAGTTTCTGTTCAGCCCCGTTTAGCAGCAGCTGGAGCTGCAGCAACTATCTCCCTGACGGATCTCTGTCTGCTGTGAAAACAGCCCCACTTTAATCCAGACCTACCAGAACTTTGTCTCTGCAGCTCCGAACCGATTCTGTGTAGCTTAATTTCTGGTTTCCAGTTGATCCCCATCATTTTGCGCTGAGCATCGAGCTCTTCCTCGTAGCAAATGATGGTTTTTTCAACCTCGGTGAAGATTTCTTGAGCAGCAGCAGTTAGTCTCTCTCTGATAAACTCTCTGAGATGCTGAACTGAAGACATTGTTACTGAAATATTAGCTGAGAAGGAACAACAATGCAGCAACTTTCTGGCTGAGCCGTGCAGGGTTCTTCTTCGATGTTTTCTTGGCGGCTAATATACAACGAAATTGGTGCAATACTGCCCCCTACTTCTTCTTCTTCTTCTTTGTGGTTTTTATTGGCAGGTGACATCTAACGTTAAGATGTATTATCGCCATCTACTGTGCTGGAGTGTGGACCAGAGCGTCTCCCCCCAATCTAAATTCTTACATATAATCCTGTTACCTTCAAAAATGCAATAACTGCTTTATTTATTTTATGTTTAATTAAAATCTTATTAAGCTTTAATGTTTCTATATCATATTTCCTCATTTCTTGTTTTAACTTCTCTCTACTTACTGTATATTTTTCACAATGAATAATTACATGTTCTACTGTTTCCATATCCATACCACATTCACAACTACCTGTTGGATGTTTACCTATCAAATGTAGAGTTTTATTTAATCCAGTATGTCCAGGGGGGAATTTTGTCATTACTACTTGCTCTCTTCGATTTTCTCCTATTATTTCCATATTTCCTACTTTCTTTTGTATATGAAATAAATGACGACCTTTAGTACCTTCTTCCCACAATTGTTGCCATTCAGATTTAATTTTGGTCTTAATAATTGATTTTATTTCAGATTTACTATACGTTATTTCCATAATTCTACTTTGTTTCAAAGACACCTTAGCTAAATGATCTGCCATTTCATTCCCTTCTATATTTTTATGGGCTGGAATCCACATAAACCTAATCTCTACTTGAGTTTGTGTCATTCTAAATATAACTTCATAAATTTCGTATACTAACTCCATACGACTTTCAGATGAAATATTTAAAATAGACATTAGTGCTGATAATGAATCTGAACATAAAAGAACTTTTCTTATTTTATTTTGCTCTACCCACTGTAAGGCCATCAGTATCACTAAGATTTTCACTGTATAAACAGCTAAATGGTCAGATGTTCTTTGATTCATAAATATATCTAGTTCAGGAATAGCATAAGCAAATCCTGTTTTATTTTAAACTAAATCTTTTGAACCATCTGTATATATGATTATGAAGGATTTATACGTATTCTTAATTCTGTCATTTACTAAACTTACCCAGTTATTATCTTTATTAACCTGCATTTTGTTATAAACTTCTAAATCAACATTCACATATGGAAACAACCAAAAAGGAGTAGTTGGATAAGGCACCGCAGCACAATATCTCTTTCCCTGTATCCCCATTTCTCTAGCGGATTTATCTGCTGCCCATGCAAAACTATCTATTTTAGCTTTTCCACTCTCCCAGCAAGGTCTCAAGATTCTTACTACTGGATTATTCTCCTCCTTATGTCCCTGCAAACTCACCCAATAATTTAGCATAATTTGCTTATGTCTTAAATATAAAGGAATCTCTCCCATTTCAACCTGCACTGCCAAAGATGGAGATGTCTTCAACGCTCCACAGCATAATCTCAATGCTTGATTTTGAATTACTTCTAATTTACTAATGACTGATTTTGCAGCCTGCCTGTAAACTACACATCCATAATCCAACACTGATCTAATCAAAGCAATATAAATCTTTTTTAAATTAATTTTATTTGCACCCCAATCTAACCCTGATAAACACCTCATTATAGTTATAACTTTTTTACATTTCCCTTCAATGTACTTTACATGATCACCCCATAAAAGCTTGGAATCAAACATGATTCCTAAAAAAAGAAATTTATTTACTTTTTCTATTTTCCCTCCATACATTTTTAAATCAATTTCTTCAATTTTCTTCCTACTGAATACAACAGTCTTTGTTTTACTTACTGAGAATTTAACTCCCCAGTTATAACCCCAATTTTTAACAGATTTAATAGCATTCTGTATTTTCTCATACACTATTCTTACATTTTTCCCTTTTCTCCACAAAGCTCCGTCATCAGCAAATAATGACTGCATGACATCCTGATCTACTTCTGTAAAAACATCATTAATCATGATTGAAAACAATAAAGGACTGATAATACTTCCCTGTGGGGTTCCATTATCAATTTTATATTTATTAGATCTTGTTACTCCCATCTGTACCTGTATAACTCTATTCAACAAAAAATCCTTAATCCAATTATAAGCCCTTCCTGTAATCCCCATTTTATATAATTTTATAAGCAGCCCATCCTTCCATACCATGTCATATGCTTTCTCAATATCAAAAAATACTGCTACTACTACTTCCCTATTAATTTGAGCTTTTCTAATATCTGACTCCAAACACACAACTGGATCCATTGTACTTCTTCCTCTTCTGAATCCACTTTGACATGAAGACAAAAGTCCTTTACTTTCGACGTAATACGTAATCCTTTCCGTTATCATTCTTTCCATAATCTTTCCTAAACATGAGGTAAGTGCAATTGGTCTATAACTAGAAGGGTTTGTTGGATCCTTTCCTGGTTTAATCATTGGCACAATAATTGCTTCCTTCCAATTAGAAGGTAATCTTCCTTCTTTCCAGATCTTATTATATAAATCTAAAAGTTTTTCTTCAGCTTGATTTCCTAGGTGTTTTAACATAATATAGCATATCTGATCTTTTCCTGGTGCTGTTAATCCTGTTCTAGATATTGCTCTCTTCATTTCTTGCATCGAAAAAGAAACATCCATGACATTTCCTGGAGTTGTTCCACCCTCTAAAATAAACTCATTTGCCCTTCTTGTCTGCTCCCTCCTAAATTTCCCCTCTTCTGTTAAATTATCTGAACTATGGATCTTTGCAAATGTTCTTGCCATTACTTCAACTTTCTCTTCATTTGTTACTGCTGTTTCTTCTTCATGATTTAGATTTGGTTTTGCTCTCTCCTGTATATTTCCCCTCATTTTCTTAATCATTCCCCAAACATTAGCTGTAGGAGTTGTTCTGCCTATTGAATCACAAAATTCTCTCCATTTTGTCTTTTTTGCTTTCTTAATAACTTTCTTTGCTTCTGCTTGATCTTTTTTTTATATTCAATTAAATTTTTAAAATTATATGTTCTTTTCGATATTCTAAAAGCTCGATTTCTTTTCCTTATTGCTTCACTGCACTCTTGTGTCCACCAAGGGACCTCTTTCTTTCTGCTCTTACCTTTACTTACAGGGATTGTTATTTTTGCTACTTTCAATATAACTTCCCTAATCTTTCCCTCTATATTTTCTATATCTAAATTTAAATTTACTTCATCCATGAATTTCTCACATATATATTTAAATATATTCCATTTTGCCTTTTTAAATATCCATCTTTCCTGTCTTCCTACCACCCTTTTCTCTTTAGAAATAAGGATTTTACAAAAAATTGGAAAATGATCACTACCCATTGTTGTTTCTTCCTCTATTTCCCACTCACATAATCCAGCTAAATCTCTGGACACCAGAGTTAAATCTATAGATGAACACTTTCCTGTATGCACATCTATTCTTGTTCCCCTCCCATCATTCATACACACTAATTGATTATCTTCCAACAGCTGTTCTACAATCTCTCCATTTATATCAGTTCCCTGCCCTCCCCATAAATTGCTATGGGCATTAAAATCTGCACACCAAATAACTTTATTTCTGTTTTGTCCCTGAATTTCTTTTAATTTATCTAACTCTAATCTTTTACATGGATTGTAATAATTTATTATAATAAATGGATCTGTATTTATCCAAATCTCTACAATTGCAAACTCATCTTCTTTCCCTTTCTTAACCACTCTATACGACATCCCCTCCCTAATAAAAATGGCACATCCCCCACCATTACCTTCAATCCGATCAAATCTAATGACAGAATAATTTAAGATTTTAAATTCTAATTGGGGTTTTAACCATGTTTCTTGAATACAAATAACCTCTGGAGCTTCTTCTAATTTAATAATATGCTTTAATTCCTGTCCATTTGCAATTAAACTTCTTGCATTCCATTGAAGAATCAAGACCATAGTGTTACTATCCTATCCATGCTGCCTCCTGACTGGCCTGAGCACTAAGATCATCCCTCACTTCCTCCCATGTTAATTCATTAATATTAAGATAATTTGCTGCTGCTTTCACAATTACTTGAATTCTTTCGGTTTTTGATTTAATTTCCATAGTTGCATTTATTACCCCTGCAATAAATATCACTAGCTTTTTTAAATCCACATACACTTTATTTTCTTTTGTTTGATTTACCTCTGTATTCATCCTGTTTTCCACCCCAACATCTGTTCTTTGCTTTACCACTTTAACAGCCTCTGCATAGGATAGCTTGTTGCGTACTCTAATTTGTTGAACCTGCACTTCCCTCTTCATCACCTCACATCCCCCATATGCCACACTGTGGCTGCCACCACAATTACAACATTTTGGTTGCCTGCTCTTATTGCACCGTTCATATTCATGATCCTCCCCACATCGTGCACATCTTCTTTTTCCTTTACACGTATGTGCTGTATGGCCAAATTTTTGACATTTAAAGCATCTAATTGGTCGTGGAATATACTCTCTTACATTGTAGGTCAAATATCCTAAATAGACTCTCTCTGGAAGTCTTTCTTCATCAAATTCTATCAGAACACTTTCACTATTCATTTTCTCTCCATTTTTAAAGGTCTGAAGCCTTCTTACATCTTTGACTTTTCCTCCTCTGAGATTTGATTTTATTTCGTCACTTGAAACCTCAATCAAGATCCCCCTAATCACTCCCTTCCTCCATTTACTTCCTTCTTGTATCAGACTCACGCTTGTCACTTTGTATTTTCCTACTTCTTTCATCCTACATGCTCTGTCTTTTTGTTCTTCCGTATTACAAATTATCATTAAGTTTCCATCTCTTAGCACTTTCGCATTTGTAATGTCCCCCACTTGATTCTTCAGAATCGTGGTTAGTTTGACTGGACTGATCGTTTGCAATCCCTTTTCCTCGTTAACTCTAACAATTACTTTAAACTCCCTTATTTCTCCCTCCATTTCTTCTTCAGACTCATCCCAGTTTTTCCACCACTCTTCCCCACTTTCCCATACCTGCCTTCACTGAAGAATTTTCTCTTTTTGGACTCATCCTTTCACTACTCGATGTTTCACTGCCCCTGTCACTCTCGTTATCTATACTATTTTCCCACTCTGATCCATTCACAACACAGCTGTGTCTACCCGCCGTAGTCTTTGTCCAAAGTTCTTTTACCAATCCACGGCTTTTCCCAACTGCATCTTGAACATTTCCTCGACGCCGATTTCCTTTAGTCCGAGATAATCTTATTTCTTTATCCTCATCCTCCTCTCTTTCAGTTCTTAATTTAAAATTTTTAACCATCAATCCACGGAGCGGCTTCCTCCACCGTTCAGGAACCTCCTCTCTACTACCCCCTACTGAACTGGAGTGGCAATAAAAGGGGGAAAATCGCATTAATTCATAAGTCTTTATTGAGACAAAAAGTAGTCCATACCCCTTAAAAAAACTAAATAAAATACAAAAATCATCAAGTAAGAAAATACACATCCATCGCAAAGCAGATAAACAATTATTCCAATAGTTTAAAAAATCTAGAAATATATCAAAAATGGGTATTTGTTGCAATTGTCAAAGTTTTTATTTCTAAGATGTTTAATACATCAAACTTTGGATGTATCAAACCGCTAGCAAAGGGTCAAACAGACTCAAAAAATAATGACAGCAACTGCACAGTGGGACCCATTATTTCTGGCAGCACCCTGGGAGCAGGGATGAATATAAAAAGGATATTAAATGTTGAAGAATTGGACTGGAGACCTCTGGAGTAGGCAGTTCCAACCTAATCATTCTGATGTATTTGAGAGTACTTGAGACTCTAAAATGGTGTCTGTCTATTTTAACAATTCAAATACCTAATATGACGTAAAACACATGATATATTTTTATATATTTAGTGGAAATCATATTGGGACAACTAAAGAAACTAACATCAAATGTTTTTCTTATATCTGCTATTGGGGTACAGCCAGTCAGCAAAAAAAATAAGTCCGCCTTTTGTTGTGACTACTTTGCACATGTAGGCCAGTAGCAAGTCAAGTAGCATAACACCTCAATATCTGAACTTACACATCAGTTGAAATTGTTTTGAATATTCTAAATACTCTATAGCATATTTCATACACTTTCCCCCCGTAGTTCATGTGGAAAAACCCATGGCACCCATGTGCATCCTGAGAACTTTTGGTTCATGTGCATGTTTAAAATATTAATGGAAAAAAACCCCAACTTTTTCACATTTGGCTTCAAAATCACCTCTCACCTTTATGAATTCTCATTACATTTTAACTCCTCAGAGAAACTTTTTCCACATGACTTGCATTAAAAAGATTTCTCACTTGTATGAATTCTCTTGTGGACATTTAAAGCACCAATTTGAGAGAAACTCCTTCCGCATGACTGGCATGAAAAAGGTTTCTCACCTGTATGAATTCTCTTGTGGACATTTAAGTGACTACTTTGAGGGAAACTCTTTCCGCATGACTGGCATGAAAAAGGTTTCTCACCTGTATGGATTCTCTTGTGGACTTTCAAAGTACTAATTCGAGAGAAACTTTTTCTGCATGTTTCACATGAAAAGGGTCTCTCACCAGTGTGAGTTTTGTAATGGTTTTTCAACTTCCACTGTTGTGGGTAACATCTCCCACAAATGTCACATTTGAAAGATCTCTTTTTTGTGCCAGTAAGCTGCTCTGTTCTTCTCTCTTCTTCATTCATATCATCTTCCTGAAGAGTAGAAGTCTCAATAAAAGCAACAAACTGCTTCTGGACAAGCTGCTCTCCCTCCTGACTGCTGCAGAAGTTCTTCTGGTTCTGTCCAGTTGGTAAATGTTCTGGTGGCTGAAGTTCATGCTGAAGCACTGAAGAATCTAGTTCCTCTTTTTTTACATATGTTAGTGCGTATTCTATTTCCTCATGTTTAAGCAGTGTAGGTTCTTCTTCTTTCATCCATTTTGGTTCTGGTTCCATCTGTTCATCTACAGCCCACTGACCTTCTACTTCTTTCTGGTCCTTACTGGACCTATATGTCAGGCTAAAGGCTTGTTGGATGGCAGAAGCTTCTTCCTCACTGGAGACACTTGGCTGTTGGAGGTCTGTGGGAACAAAGGATGACATCATTAATATGATTTAATTGATAACTCTCTCATAGATCAGCCTGTTTTTCCCTGGAGATTCTGGTCTGTAGGCATCATGTAGTTAATATAAAATTAGTTTGCAGAGTTTCTCTAAAAAGCAGGTAAAGTGTCCTCCACCAATCTGCAGCTGTGACAAAAGTTAAAAAATAGATGCGGTTATAATTAAGAAGTACAGTTTCCTACAGATTTTTTTTTCTTTTACAATTAAGCATTTTCTCATGAGAACTCATCCTACATTAAGACAATATTTTTTAATCTCACTTTAAACCCACTTAAAAGTTGATCAGACTGTTTAGGCACTTTAATTAGTAAAACATGGGATTCTGGCTCTGGATTATAAATGTGATGAGACACAGATAATACTTTCACTAAACCACTGTTCAAAAGAAGAAAGAGCCCATTTTCTTTGATAAGGCAGAGGTGTTGATGTTCAAAAGGAAGTGTATCCAAGAATATATTGAAATGACTTGCCTGAAATGTAAACCTATTAATTACTGCTCCAACAGTGCATTTAGATTAGTAACTGGAAGTGTGAGGGATGAGGCTGGATGAGATTCTCTCAACACCACACACTGAGGGAGATGGTGGTGAGGGTCAAAACATCTCCAGGTCTCCCTGGCCCGGTCCCAAAACTCAGACTGCACCTTACACCTCTCTATGAAATGTGGACTCAGTCGAAATGTACATAAGAGTTTGAGTGTGTAGATTACAAGCTTGCAAACATTTGAGAATTCGGACATATATATATATATAAAAAAAAAATTCAATAATTCCCTTCTCACCCACCGCGGGTGGTGATTCTTCTTCCTCTTAGCTCGGGTCCTCTACCAGAGGCCTGGGAGCTTGAGGGTTCTCTATCTTGGCTGTGTATATATATATATATATATATATATATATATATATATATATATATATATATATATATATATATATATATATATATATATATATATATATATATATATTTTTATTTTTTTTTTACCATAACTAATTGATACCTTAGTCCAACTTTATTTTTTTTTTACTTTAAGAATTAAATAAAATGCAGATTTCTCACTTTTATGTTCAGCTGAATTAATAGGATTACAGTTTTAATCTGCTATATCAGGGCTGTGCAACTTGCCCGCAAGTGTCTCTGTGGCTCACTTAATAAAAGAAACAAATATTCTCCTACTTTGTTCCTCGTCTCCTTCATAATACTCTCCACTTACAAAATCCTTTATGACTTTACAAATTAAAGATTTACACCTTGTATTCCAGATTTCCAGCACTCAGAACAATTGGAGTACTATATTAGTCATGGGATTTAACTCATGAACACGTTTTCTGTTTCTGCTAGCCTCTGTAGCATCCGAGCTAGCAGCTAAAACAGTTTCTATTCAGCCCCGTTTAGCAGCAGCTGGAGCTGCAGCAACTATCTCCCTGACGGATCTCTGTCTGCTGTGAAAACATCCCCACTTTTATCCAGACCTACCAGAACTTTGTCTCTGCAGCTCCGAACCGATTCTGTGTAGCTTAATTTCTGGTTTCCAGTTGATCCCCATCATTTTGCGCTGAGCATCGAGCTCTTCCTCGTAGCAAATGATGGTTTTTTCAACCTCGGTGAAGATTTCTTGAGCAGCAGCAGTTAGTCTCTCTCTGATAAACTCTCTGAGATGCTGAACTGAAGACATTGTTACTGAAATATTAGCTGGAATGGGACAATGCAGCGGGTTTCTAGCTAAGCCATGCAGGCCTATTCTTCTTTGATGTTTTTTTCCCAACGGTAGACAACAAAATTGATGAATTAGCGCCCCCGATTAAACTGGAGTGTGAAAAGGGCGTAAAGAGAGCGAAAAAAACCCCATCGTCTTAAATCATGCGTCTTTATTTTGAAACAAAAAGTAGTCCATATCATTTACAAAATAATAAAACACATAAATCAAGGAAAGAAAAGACATCAAAAAGCAGAAAAACAATTATTCCAATAGATTTAAAAAGCTAGAAATATATCCAATATATGTTGGAATTGTCAGAGCTTTTATTATGAAGTTTTTGATACCTCCAATCAGCACATACATTTTTACATGAAATTCCTCAGCAAAACATAAAAAGTTGGTATGCTACTCATGACAAACAGTTGACTTGGAGATGTTCATTGTGGAAAACTGAGGATTCTAAAAGCGTCCCGATTGGCTACTTGCAGTTTCTTCTTTATAGTTTTACTATAGTTACACCTAGGCCTGTCACAATAACATTTTGCTGAGCGACTAATTGTCTCAAAATTATTGAGATAAACAATAATATTGTTTAAAGACCTTTTTACACCAATTTAATGGAAATTAGTTAATAATGCATGTGATTTCCTGCCAAAGATAAATACACTTTATATTCAAAAGAAGACTTAATACTAGAACTGATAAAATAAACAATACAACCAAAAACAAAACTAAAATGGATTCTCAGTCTCCATTAACAAAAATGTACTTGAATAAAAACACCAAAGTGTAAATAAATACTGCATTCAACCAAAAGAGTGCAGATTATGAAGTCTGTAAACCATATTGCCCTTCAGTAATCATTAGATTTAAATAGAGAAGATGGAACATCGACTACCTGATGCAATAGTTCACACTACATGTTAGTTCACACCTACATTTTCCCCTTACGACATTCTTAGAACATCATACTTGCTTGTGATTTCGTAACCGATCATCCTGTAGTGTGTGGTGTGTTACAGATCGTTGTGGCACTCCGATCTAAATCAGGGGTTTTCCCCCACTGGGAGCTTAACGCAGCCTGTTGAATGTGACAGGTAGCCAATCAGAAAGCCGGATTCTCCTCCTGCTTTCTGAGGGGAAATTACAGAGGGGAATCCCAAACAGCTGACACGCAAAAGTCCAGCGGACATTGGAGATGATATGTGGAAACAACATTAATGTTTATAAAACATTTCATGCAAAGAATATAGAAATGACGAGAGGAGGAGTTAGAGCGAAATCGCTACGCAGTTGATGTACCCAGTAACTTTTCAGCTGTTCTTCGTTAACATGACATAAATAGGTTGTCATGATTTTCATTCAGTCAGGACGTTACGCTGACACTAGAGCCACATGCACTGCAGGGAGATTGTAGTAAAGCATTGATTAATGCCTGGTTTTAAAATTAGTTAACTGGACTATCCTAACCCTTACCCCAACCCTACCCATTATTTTGTGCACATTGAACCCGATCAAACCGTTGTACCTAGGATTTCTGTCGGCTAATGTGTGGTCTCTCAGGTTTTGAAAATGGGCCGACAATCGCCTGACAGCTCTAAGACTGTATAGTGTGAACTGGACATTACACTAAGGAAATGAGGAAGGGGAGAGTCAGTGGAGAGCAGCAGAGTTGAGCCTGTTTTCATCCAGTGTCATCAACAGAAAGAGAAAAAGGCTGAAAGAGACGATAGAGCCGATAATTAAAATGACATTGATAGTTTTCATTTATCGTCCGATTAATTGGTTTATCGTTTATCGCGACAGGCCTAGTTACACTCTTTCTCCTTCAGTCTCTTTGTAGAAGGAGAGACGATGAAAACGAAGAAGCAATATTATAGACATTATTTTATTATTAAGCTCATATTTGTTTACTGCTGATAGATTTATTGTTTATCGTGACAACCCTTCTCAAATGCATGACTCATCTTGTGATGATTTAAGCTACTAAGACGAGTGAAATTCTTTCCACATGACTGGCATGAAAAAGGTTTCTCACCTGTATGAATTCTCTTGTGGTCATTTAAATGACTAATTCGAATAAAACGTTTTTCACATAACTGGCATGAAAAAGGTCTCTCTCCTGTATGAATTTTCTTGTGGGAATTTAAAGTACAAATTCGAATAAAACCTTTTCCACATGACTGGCAAGAAAAAGGCCTCTCCCCTGTATGAATTTTCTTGTGGGAATTTAAAGTACTAATTCGAATAAAACGTTTTCCACATAACTGGCAAGAAAAAGGTCTCTCTCCTGTATGAATTTTCCTGTGGGAATTTAAAGTACTAATTCGAATAAAACGTTTTCCACATGACTGGCAAGAAAAAGGCCTCTCTCCTGTATGAATTTTCTTGTGGTCATTTAAAGAACTAAATTGAGAAAAAGACTTTCCACATAACTGGCATGAAAAAGGCCTCTCACCTGTATGAGTTTTCTTGTGACGAATTAAATCTGTCTTTACAGCGAAACTTTTTCCACATGTTTCACATGAAAAAGGTCTCTCCCCTGTATGAATTTTCTTGTGAAAACTTTTTCCACATGATTGGCATGAAAAGGGTCTCTCACCAGTGTGAGTTCTGTAATGGTTTTTAATCACACTGTTGTGTGTAACATCTGCCACAAAAGTCACATTTGAAAGATTTTTCTTTGTGCCAATTACCAGCCTGACTCTCTGACACAGAGGAGCTGCTTCCTTCCTGATCTTTGCTTTCAACCACTGGAGATATGAAGGGAAAGCTGCTCTGTTCTTCTCTCTTCTTCATTCATATCATCTTCCTGAAGAGTAGAAGTCTCAATCAAAGCAACAAACTGCTTCTGGACAAGCTGCTCTCCCTCCTGACTGCTGCAGAGGTTCTTCTGGTTCTGTCCAGTTGGTAAATGTTCTGGTGGCTGCTGTTCATGTTGAAGCACTGAAGAATCTAGCTCTTCTTTTCTCACATATTGTTAGTGGATATTCTATTTCCTCATATTTAAGCAGTGCAGGTTCTGGTTCCTCCTCTTCTTCTTTCATCCATTTTGGTTCTGGTTCCATCTGTTCCTCTTACAGTCCACTGACCTTCGTCTTTCTGGTCCTGACTGGACCTATATGCCAGGCTAAAGGCTTGTTGGATGGCAGAAGCTTCTTCCTCATTGGAGACACTTGGCTGTTGGAGGTCTGTGGGAACAAAGGATGACATCATTAATATAATTTAATTGATAACTATCTCATAGATCAGCCTGGTTTTCCTGGAAATTCTGGTCTGCAGGCATCATATAGTTCATATCTAAAAATAAGTTTGTAGATTTTAATGGAAAAGGAAGGTTAAAGTGTCCTCCACATTAATTTGCTGCCACTGCAAAAATGTTTAAAAAGATTTTAATCCAGAAGTACAGTTTCATACAGATTTCTTTTTACAATTAGATGTTTAATTTAGGGCATTCATACAATAAAGAACTCATCTTACCTTAAGACAATAGGTTTTTAATTTTACTTGTAACCTTCACATTTTAAAGTTGATCAGACTGTGTAGAAACTTAAATTAGTAAAACATGGCATTCTGGCTCTCTGGGTTATAAATGTGATGAGACATAAAGACTTGTTTCACTAAACTACTGTTCAAAAGAAGAAATAGAACATCATGTTCTTTAATAAGGTAGATGTTTTGATGTTCAAAAGGAACTGGGTCCAAGAAAATACTGAAATGACTTGCCTGAAATGTAAACCTATTAATTGTTCTGACTGTGCATTTAGATTAGTAACTGGAAGTGTGAGGATGAGCCTGGATGAGTTTCTCTCAACACCACACACTGAGGGATGGTGGAGCAGGTCAACACATCTCCAGGTCTCTCTGTCAGAGAGCTGCAGACAAGAGGAACATCCTGGGGTCATCAGGTCTCCATAGCAACCATCAGACACTGCATTCATGAAAATTGGATGTTTGAGAGACATAACACAAAGAAATAATTTCCTGTAATCACTGTCGGATTCATCAGATCCATTTAACTTGACTATGTCCAACACTACAAATTTGCAGCGACAGAGATATTTCATTAAACACATTTGAGAAATATAGACTTGGAGAAAATCGTTTTTACTTTCACACAGTTTTGTCCATTTCCCTCTAGAACTGGTGTGGGACCCAGAACTGAATAAATAACAGTATATATATATATATATATATATATATATATATATATATATATATATATATATATATATATATATATATATATATATATATATATATATATATATATATATATATATATATATATATATATATATATATATATATATATATATTACCATAACTAATTGATACCTTAGTCCAACTTTATTTTTTTTTACTTTAAGAATTAAATAAAATGCAGATTTCTCTTTTATGTTCAGCTGAATTGATAGGATTACAGTTTTAATCTGCTATATCAGGGCTGTGCAACTTGCCCCAAGTGTCTCTGTGGCTCACTTAATACAAGAAACAAATATTCTCCTACTTTGTTCCTCGTCTCCTTCATAATACTCTCCACTGCTCTGACTTACAAAATCCTTTATGACTTTACAAATTAAAGATTTACACCTTGTATTCCAGATTTCCAGCACTCAGAACAATTGGAGTAAAATAATAGTCATGGGATTTAACTCATGAACACGTTTTCTGTTTCTGCTAGCCTCTGTAGCATCCGAGCTAGCAGCTAAAACAGTTTCTATTCAGCTCGTTTAGCAGCAGCTGGAGCTGCAGCAACTATCTCCCTGACGGATCTCTGTCTGCTGTGAAAACATCCCCACTTTTATCCAGACCTACCAGAACTTTGTCTCTGCAGCTCCGAACCGATTCTGTGTAGCTTAATTTCTGGTTTCCAGTTGATCCCCATCATTCTGCGCTGAGCATCGAGCTCTTCCTCGTAGCAAATGATGGTTTTTTCAACCTCGGTGAAGATTTCTTGAGCAGCAGCAGTTAGTCTCTCTCTGATAAACTCTCTGAGATGCTGAACTGAAGACATTGTTACTGAAATATTAGCTGGAATGGGACAATGCAGCGGGTTTCTAGCTAAGCCATGCAGGCCTATTCTTCTTCGATGTTTTTTTCCCAACGGTAGACAACAAAATTGATGAATTAGCGCCCCCGATTAAACTGGAGTGTGAACACGGCGTAGAGGGAAAAAAAACCATCGTCTTAAATCATGCGTGTTTATTTTGAAACAAAAAGTAGTCCATATAATTTAAAAAATAATAAAACACATAAATCAAGGAAAGAAAAGACATCAAAAAGCAGAAAAACAATTATTCCAATAGATTTAAAAAGCTAGAAATATATCCAATATATGTTGGAATTGTCAGAGCTTTTATTATGAAGTTTTTGATACCTCCAATCAGCGCATAAATTTTTACATGAAATTCCTCAGCAAAACATAAAAAGTTGGTATGCTACTCATGACAAACAGTTGACTTGGAGATGTTCATTGTGGAAAACTGAGGATTCTAAAAGCGTCCCGATTGGCTACTTGCAGTTTCTTCTTTATAGTTTTACTATAGTTACACCTAGGCCTGTCACAATAACCTTTTGCTGAGCGACTAATTGTCTCAAAATTATTGAGATAAACAATAATATTGTTTAAAGACCTTTTTACACCAATTTAATGGAAATGAGATAATAATGCATGTGATTTCCTGCCAAAGATAAATACACTTTATATTCAAAAGAACACTTAATACTAGAACTGATAAAATAAACAATACAACCAAAAACAAAACTAAAATGGATTCTCAGTCTCCATTAACAAAAATGTACTTGAATAAAAACACCAAAGTGTAAATAAATACTGCATTCAACCAAAAGAGTGCAGATTATGAAGTCTGTAAACCATATTGCCCTTCAGTAATCATTAGATTTAAATAGAGAAGATGGAACATCGACTACCTGATGCAATAGTTCACACTACATGTTAGTTCACACCTACATTTTCCCCTTACGACATTCTTAGAACATCATACTTGCTTGTGATTTCGTAACCGATCATCCTGTAGTGTGTGGTGTGTTACAGATCGTTGTGGCACTCCGATCTAAATCAGGGGTTTTCCCCCACTGGGAGCTTAACGCAGCCTGTTGAATGTGACAGGTAGCCAATCAGAAAGCCGGATTCTCCTCCTGCTTTCTGAGGGGAAATTACAGAGGGGAATCCCAAACAGCTGACACGGTGCAACCCGAAGTCCAGCGGACATTGGAGATGATATTTGGAAACAACATTAATGTTTATAAAACATTTCATGCAAAGAATATAGAAATGACGAGAGGAGGAGTTAGAGCGAAATCGCTACGCAGTTGATGTACCCAGTAACTTTTCAGCTGTTCTTCGTTAACATGACATAAATAGGTTGTCATGATTTTCATTCAGTCAGGATGTTACGCTGACACTAGAGCCACATGCACTGCAGGGAGATTGTAGTAAAGCATTGATTAATGCCTGGTTTTAAAATTAGTTAACTGGACTATCCTAACCCTTACCCCAACCCTACCCATTATTTTGTGCACATTGAACCCGATCAAACCGTTGTACCTAGGATTTCTGTCGGCTAATGTGTGGTCTCTCAGGTTTTGAAAATGGGCCGACAATCGTCCGACAGCTCTAAGACTGTATAGTGTGAACTGGACATTACACTAAGGAAATGAGGAAGGGGAGAGTCAGTGGAGAGCAGCAGAGTTGAGCCTGTTTTCATCCAGTGTCATCAACAGAAAGAGAAAAAGGCTGAAAGAGACGATAGAGCCGATAATTAAAATGACATTGATAGTTTTCATTTATCGTCCGATTAATTGGTTTATCGTTTATCGCGACAGGCCTAGTTACACTCTTTCTCCTTCAGTCTCTTTGTAGAAGGAGAGACGATGAAAACGAAGAAGCAATATTATAGACATTATTTTATTATTAAGCTCATATTTGTTTACTGCTGATAGATTTATTGTTTATCGTGACAACCCTTCTCAAATGCATGACTCATCTTGTGATGATTTAAGCTACTAAGACGAGTGAAATTCTTTCCACATGACTGGCATGAAAAAGGTTTCTCACCTGTATGAATTCTCTTGTGGTCATTTAAATGACTAATTCGAATAAAACGTTTTTCACATAACTGGCATGAAAAAGGTCTCTCTCCTGTATGAATTTTCTTGTGGGAATTTAAAGTACAAATTCGAATAAAACCTTTTCCACATGACTGGCAAGAAAAAGGCCTCTCCCCTGTATGAATTTTCTTGTGGGAATTTAAAGTACTAATTCGAATAAAACCTTTTCCACATGACTGGCAAGAAAAAGGCCTCTCTCCTGTATGAATTTTCTTGTGGTCATTTAAAGAACTAAATTGAGAAAAAGACTTTCCACATAACTGGCATGAAAAAGGCCTCTCACCTGTATGAGTTTTCTTGTGACGAATTAAATCTGTCTTTACAGCGAAACTTTTTCCACATGTTTCACATGAAAAAGGTCTCTCCCCTGTATGAATTTTCTTGTGACGATATAAATGACTAATATGAGAAAAACTTTTTCCACATGATTGGCATGAAAAGGGTCTCTCACCAGTGTGAGTTCTGTAATGGTTTTTAAAATCACTCTGTTGTGTGTAACATCTGCCACAAAAGTCACATTTGAAAGATTTTTTCTTTGTGCCAATACCAGCCTGACTCTCTGACACAGAGGAGCTGCTTCCTTCCTGATCTTTGCTTTCAACCACAGGAGAGATATGAAGAAAGCGTTCTTCTCTCTTCTTCATTCATATCATCTTCCTGAAGAGTAGAAGTCTCAATCAAAGCAACAAACTGCTTCTGGACAAGCTGCTCTCCCTCCTGACTGCTGCAGAGGTTCTTCTGGTTCTGTCCAGTTGGTAAATGTTCTGGTGGCTGCTGTTCATGTTGAAGCACTGAAGAATCTAGTTCCTCTTTTTTTACATTTGTTAGTGGATATTCTATTTCCTCATGTTTAAGCAGTGCAGGTTCTGGTTCCTCCTCTTCTTCTTTCATCCATTTTTGTTGTGGTTCCATCTGTTCCTCTACAGTCCACTGAGGTTCTACGTCTTTCTGGTCCTGACTGGACCTATATGCCAGGCTAAAGGCTTGTTGGATGGCAGAAGCTTCTTCCTCATTGGAGACACTTGGCTGTTGGAGGTCTGTGGGAACAAAGGATGACATCATTAATATAATTTAATTGATAACTATCTCATAGATCAGCCTGGTTATTCCTGGAAATTCTGGTTTGTAAGCATCATATAGTTCATATAAAATTAATTTGTAGATTTTAACTAAAAGGAAGGTTAAGTGTCCTCCACATTAATTTGGTGCCACTGCAAAAATGTTAAAAAGATTTCCAATACATTCAGATTTTAATCTAGAAGAACAGTTTCATACAGATTTTCTTATTTACGATTAAATGTTTAATTTTAAGGCATTCATACAATGAAGAACTCAAAATACATTAAGACAATATGTTTCTAATCTCACTTGTAACCTTGTGTCTAGCCTCACTTTTTAAAGTTGACCAGACCAGGAATTTAATGTAGTAAAACATGACAGTCTGGTTCTCTGGGTGTTAAATATGATGAGACACAGACCTGTTTCTCTAAGCCACGATTCAATAAAGAAAGAGAAAACATCATTTCCTTAACTAAGGCAGATGTTTTGATGTTCAAGAGCAAATGGACGCAAGAAAAGATCAAAAGGACTGGCCCACAATTGAAACCTACTCATTATTGTTCTGACTGTACATTTAGCTTAGATACTGAATGTATGAGAGATGAGGCTGGATGAGTTTCTCTCAACACCACACACTGAGCAGGATGGTGGAGCAGGTCAACACATCTCCAGGTCTCTCTGTCAGAGAGCTGCAGACAAGAGGAACATCCTGGAGTCATCAGGTCTCCATAGCAACCATCAGACACTGCATTCATGAAAATTGGATGTTTGAGAGACATAACACAAAGAAATAATTTCCTGTAATCACTGTTGGATTCATCAGATCCATTTAACTTGACTATGTCCAACACTACAAATTTGCAGCGACAGAGATATTTCATTAAACACATTTGAGAAATATAGATTTGGAGAAAATCGTTTTTACTTTCACACAGTTTTGTCCATTTCCCTGTAGAACTGGTGTGGGACCCTGAACTGAAGCAAAATAGTATATATATATATATATATATATATATATAAACAGTATATATATATATATATATATATATATATATATATATATATATATATATATATATATATATATATATATATATTTTACCATAACTAATTGATACCTTAGTCCAACTTTATTTTTTTTTACTTTAAGAATTAAATAAAATGCAGATTTCTCACTTTTATGTTCAGCTGAATTAATAGGATTACAGTTTTAATCTGCTATATCAGGGCTGTGCAACTTGCCCGCAAGTGTCTCTGTGGCTCACTTAATACAAGAAACAAATATTCTCCTACTTTGTTCCTCGTCTCCTTCATAATACTCTCCACTGCTCTGACTTACAAAATCCTTTATGACTTTACAAATTAAAGATTTACACCTTGTATTCCAGATTTCCAGCACTCAGAACAATTGGAGTAAAATAATAGTCATGGGATTTAACTCATGAACACGTTTTCTGTTTCTGCTAGCCTCTGTAGCATCCGAGCTAGCAGCTAAAACAGTTTCTATTCAGCCCCGTTTAGCAGCAGCTGGAGCTGCAGCAACTATCTCCCTGACGGATCTCTGTCTGCTGTGAAAACATCCCCACTTTTATCCAGACCTACCAGAACTTTGTCTCTGCAGCTCCGAACCGATTCTGTGTAGCTTAATTTCTGGTTTCCAGTTGATCCCCATCATTCTGCGCTGAGCATCGAGCTCTTCCTCGTAGCAAATGATGGTTTTTTCAACCTCGGTGAAGATTTCTTGAGCAGCAGCAGTTAGTCTCTCTCTGATAAACTCTCTGAGATGCTGAACTGAAGACATTGTTACTGAAATATTAGCTGGAATGGGACAATGCAGCGGGTTTCTAGCTAAGCCATGCAGGCCTATTCTTCTTCGATGTTTTTTTCCCAACGGTAGACAACAAAATTGATGAATTAGCGCCCCCGATTAAACTGGAGTGTGAACACGGCGTAGAGGGAAAAAAACCCATCGTCTTAAATCATGCGTGTTTATTTTGAAACAAAAAGTAGTCCATATAATTAAAAAAATAATAAAACACATAAATCAAGGAAAGAAAAGACATCAAAAAGCAGAAAAACAATTATTCCAATAGATTTAAAAAGCTAGAAATATATCCAATATATGTTGGAATTTTCAGAGCTTTTATTATGAAGTTTTGATACCTCCAATCAGCGCATAAATTTTTTACATGAAATTCCTCAGCAAAACATAAAAGTTGGTATGCTACTCATGACAAACAGTTGACTTGGAGATGTTCATTGTGGAAAACTGAGGATTCTAAAAAAGCGTCGATTGGCTACTTGCAGTTTCTTCTTTATAGTTTTACTATAGTTACACCTAGGCCTGTCACAATAACATTTTGCTGAGCGACTAATTGTCTCAAAATTATTGAGATAAACAATAATATTGTTTAAAGACCTTTTTACACCAATTTAATGGAAATTAGTTAATAATGCATGTGATTTCCTGCCAAAGATAAATACACTTTATATTCAAAAGAACACTTAATACTAGAACTGATAAAATAAACAATACAACCAAAAACAAAACTAAAATGGATTCTCAGTCTCCATTAACAAAAATGTACTTGAATAAAAACACCAAAGTGTAAATAAATACTGCATTCAACCAAAAGAGTGCAGATTATGAAGTCTGTAAACCATATTGCCCTTCAGTAATCATTAGATTTAAATAGAGAAGATGGAACATCGACTACCTGATGCAATAGTTCACACTACATGTTAGTTCACACCTACATTTTCCCCTTACGACATTCTTAGAACATCATACTTGCTTGTGATTTCGTAACCGATCATCCTGTAGTGTGTGGTGTGTTACAGATCGTTGTGGCGCTCCGATCTAAATCAGGGGTTTTCCCCCACTGGGAGCTTAACGCAGCCTGTTGAATGTGACAGGTAGCCAATCAGAAAGCCGGATTCTCCTCCTGCTTTCTGAGGGGAAATTACAGAGGGGAATCCCAAACAGCTGACACGGCGCAACCCGAAGTCCAGTGGACATTGGAGATGATGTGTGGAAACAACATTAATGTTTATAAAACATTTCATGCAAAGAATATAGAAATGACGAGAGGAGGAGTTAGAGCGAAATCGCTACGCAGTTGATGAACCCAGTAACTTTTCAGCTGTTCTTCGTTAATATGACATAAATAGGTTGTCATGATTTTCATTCAGTCAGGACGTTACGCTGACACTAGAGCCACATGCACTGCAGGGAGATTGTAGTAAAGCATTGATTAATACCTGGTTTTAAAATTAGTTAACTGGACTATCCTAACCCTTACCCCAACCCTACCCATTATTTTGTGCACATTGAACCCGATCAAACCGTTGTACCTAGGATTTCTGTCGGCTAATGTGTGGTCTCTCAGGCTTTGAAAATGGGCCGACAATCGCCTGACAGCTCTAAGACTGTATAGTGTGAACTGGACATTACACTAAGGAAATGAGGAAGGGAGGGTCAGTGGAGAGCAGCAGAGTTGAGCCTGTTTTCATCCAGTGTCATCAACAGAAAGAGAAAAAGGCTGAAAGAGACGATAGAGCCGATAATTAAAATGACATTGATAGTTTTCATTTATCGTCCGATTAATTGGTTTATCGTTTATCGCGACAGGCCTAGTTACACTCTTTCTCCTTCAGTCTCTTTGTAGAAGGAGAGACGATGAAAACGAAGAAGCAATATTATAGACATTATTTTATTATTAAGCTCATATTTGTTTACTGCTGATAGATTTATTGTTTATCGTGACAACCCTTCTCAAATGCATGACTCATCTTGTGATGATTTAAGCTACTAAGACGAGTGAAATTCTTTCCACATGACTGGCATGAAAAAGGTTTCTCACCTGTATGAATTTTCTTGTGGGAATTTAAAGTACAAATTCGAATAAAACGTTTTCCACATGACTGGCAAGAAAAAGGTCTCTCTCCTGTATGAATTTTCTTGTGGGAATTTAAAGTACTAATTCGAATAAAACGTTTTCCACATGACTGGCAAGAAAAAGGCCTCTCTCCTGTATGAATTTTCTTGTGGTCATTTAAAGAACTAAATTGAGAAAAAGACTTTCCACATAACTGGCATGAAAAAGGCCTCTCACCTGTATGAGTTTTCTTGTGACGAATTAAATCTGTCTTTACAGCGAAACTTTTTCCACATGTTTCACATGAAAAAGGTCTCTCCCCTGTATGAATTTTCTTGTGACGATATAAATGACTAATATGAGAAAAACTTTTTCCACATGATTGGCATGAAAAGGGTCTCTCACCAGTGTGAGTTCTGTAATGGTTTTTAAAATCACTCTGTTGTGTGTAACATCTGCCACAAAAGTCACATTTGAAAGATTTTTTCTTTGTGCCAATACCAGCCTGACTCTCTGACACAGAGGAGCTGCTTCCTTCCTGATCTTTGCTTTCAACCACTGGAGAGATATGAAGGGAAAGCTGCTCTGTTCTTCTCTCTTCTTCATTCATATCATCTTCCTGAAGAGTAGAAGTCTCAATCAAAGCAACAAACTGCTTCTGGACAAGCTGCTCTCCCTCCTGACTGCTGCAGAGGTTCTTCTGGTTCTGTCCAGTTGGTAAATGTTCTGGTGGCTGCTGTTCATGTTGAAGCACTGAAGAATCTAGTTCCTCTTTTTTTACATTTGTTAGTGGATATTCTATTTCCTCATGTTTAAGCAGTGCAGGTTCTGGTTCCTCCTCTTCTTCTTTCATCCATTTTTGTTGTGGTTCCATCTGTTCCTCTACAGTCCACTGACCTTCTACGTCTTTCTGGTCCTGACTGGACCTATATGCCAGGCTAAAGGCTTGTTGGATGGCAGAAGCTTCTTCCTCATTGGAGACACTTGGCTGTTGGAGGTCTGTGGGAACAAAGGATGACATCATTAATATAATTTAATTGATAACTATCTCATAGATCAGCCTGGTTATTCCTGGAAATTCTGGTTTGTAAGCATCATATAGTTCATATAAAATTAATTTGTAGATTTTAACTAAAAGGAAGGTTAAGTGTCCTCCACATTAATTTGGTGCCACTGCAAAAATGTTAAAAAGATTTCCAATACATTCAGATTTTAATCTAGAAGAACAGTTTCATACAGATTTTCTTATTTACGATTAAATGTTTAATCTTAAGGCATTCATACAATGAATAACTCAAAATACATTAAGACAATATGTTTCTAATCTCACTTGTAACCTTGTGTCTAGCCTCACTTTTTAAAGTTGACCAGACCAGAAATTTAATTTAGTAAAACATGACAGTCTGGTTCTCTGGGTGTTAAATATGATGAGACACAGACCTGTTTCTCTAAGCCACGATTCAATAAAGAAAGAGAAAACATCATTTCCTTAACTAAGGCAGATGTTTTGATGTTCAAGAGCAAATGGACGCAAGAAAAGATCAAAAGGACTGGCCCACAATTGAAACCTACTCATTATTGTTCTGACTGTACATTTAGCTTAGATACTGAATGTATGAGAGATGAGGCTGGATGAGTTTCTCTCAACACCACACACTGAGCAGGATGGTGGAGCAGGTCAACACATCTCCAGGTCTCTCTGTCAGAGAGCTGCAGACAAGAGGAACATCCTGGGGTCATCAGGTCTCCATAGCAACCATCAGACACTGCATTCATGAAAATTGGATGTTTGAGAGACATAACACAAAGAAATAATTTCCTGTAATCACTGTCGGATTCATCAGATCCATTTAACTTGACTATGTCCAACACTACAAATTTGCAGCGACAGAGATATTTCATTAAACACATTTGAGAAATATAGATTTGGAGAAAATCGTTTTTACTTTCACACAGTTTTGTCCATTTCCCTGTAGAACTGGTGTGGGACCCTGAACTGAAGCAATAACAGTATATATATATATATATATATATATATATAAAGACTATATATATATATATATATATATATATATATATATATATATATATATATATATATATATATATTTTACCATAACTAATTGATACCTTAGTCCAACTTTATTTTTTTTTACTTTAAGAATTAAATAAAATGCAGATTTCTCACTTTTATGTTCAGCTGAATTGATAGGATTACAGTTTTAATCTGCTATATCAGGGCTGTGCAACTTGCCCGCAAGTGTCTCTGTGGCTCACTTAATACAAGAAACAAATATTCTCCTACTTTGTTCCTCGTCTCCTTCATAATACTCTCCACTGCTCTGACTTACAAAATCCTTTATGACTTTACAAATTAAAGATTTACACCTTGTATTCCAGATTTCCAGCACTCAGAACAATTGGAGTAAAATAATAGTCATGGGATTTAACTCATGAACACGTTTTCTGTTTCTGCTAGCCTCTGTAGCATCCGAGCTAGCAGCTAAAACAGTTTCTATTCAGCCCCGTTTAGCAGCAGCTGGAGCTGCAGCAACTATCTCCCTGACGGATCTCTGTCTGCTGTGAAAACATCCCCACTTTTATCCAGACCTACCAGAACTTTGTCTCTGCAGCTCCGAACCGATTCTGTGTAGCTTAATTTCTGGTTTCCAGTTGATCCCCATCATTCTGCGCTGAGCATCGAGCTCTTCCTCGTAGCAAATGATGGTTTTTTCAACCTCGGTGAAGATTTCTTGAGCAGCAGCAGTTAGTCTCTCTCTGATAAACTCTCTGAGATGCTGAACTGAAGACATTGTCACTGAAATATTAGCTGGAATGGGACAATGCAGCAGTTTTCTAGCTAAACGTATGCAGGTTTGTTCTTCTTCGATGTTTTTTTCCCAACGGTAGACAACAAAATTGATGAATTAGCGCCCCCGATTAAACTGGAGTGTGAACACGGCGTAGAGGGAAAAAAAACCCATCGTCTTAAATCATGCGTGTTTATTTTGAAACAAAAAGTAGTCCATATAATTAAAAAAATAATAAAACACATAAATCAAGGAAAGAAAAGACATCAAAAAGCAGAAAAACAATTATTCCAATAGATTTAAAAAGCTAGAAATATATCCAATATATGTTGGAATTGTCAGAGCTTTTATTATGAAGTTTTTGATACCTCCAATCAGCGCATAAATTTTTACATGAAATTCCTCAGCAAAACATAAAAAGTTGGTATGCTACTCATGACAAACAGTTGACTTGGAGATGTTCATTGTGGAAAACTGAGGATTCTAAAAGCGTCCCGATTGGCTACTTACAGTTTCTTCTTTATAGTTTTACTATAGTTACACCTAGGCCTGTCACAATAACCTTTTGCTGAGCGACTAATTGTCTCAAAATTATTGAGATAAACAATAATATTGTTTAAAGACCTTTTTACACCAATTTAATGGAAATGAGATAATAATGCATGTGATTTCCTGCCAAAGATAAATACACTTTATATTCAAAAGAACACTTAATACTAGAACTGATAAAATAAACAATACAACCAAAAACAAAACTAAAATGGATTCTCAGTCTCCATTAACAAAAATGTACTTGAATAAAAACACCAAAGTGTAAATAAATACTGCATTCAACCAAAAGAGTGCAGATTATGAAGTCTGTAAACCATATTGCCCTTCAGCAATCATTAGATTTAAATAGAGAAGATGGAACATCGACTACCTGATGCAATAGTTCACACTACATGTTAGTTCACACCTACATTTTCCCCTTACGACATTCTTAGAACATCATACTTGCTTGTGATTTCGTAACCGATCATCCTGTAGTGTGTGGTGTGTTACAGATCGTTGTGGCGCTCCGATCTAAATCAGGGGTTTTCCCCCACTGGGAGCTTAACGCAGCCTGTTGAATGTGACAGGTAGCCAATCAGAAAGCCGGATTCTCCTCCTGCTTTCTGAGGGGAAATTACAGAGGGGAATCCCAAACAGCTGACACGGCGCAACCCGAAGTCCAGTGGACATTGGAGATGATATGTGGAAACAACATTAATGTTTATAAAACATTTCATGCAAAGAATATAGAAATGACGAGAGGAGGAGTTGGAGCGAAATCGCTACGCAGTTGATGAACCCAGTAACTTTTCAGCTGTTCTTCGTTAATATGACATAAATAGGTTGTAATGATTTTCATTCAGTCAGGACGTTACACTGACACTAGAGCCACATGCACTGCAGGGAGATTGTAGTAAAGCATTGATTAATACCTGGTTTTAAAATTAGTTAACTGGACTATCCTAACCCTTACCCCAACCCTACCCATTATTTTGTGCACATTGAACCCGATCAAACCGTTGTACCTAGGATTTCTGTCGGCTAATGTGTGGTCTCTCAGGTTTTGAAAATGGGCCGACAATCGTCCGACAGCTCTAAGACTGTATAGTGTGAACTGGACATTACACTAAGGAAATGAGGAAGGGGAGAGTCAGTGGAGAGCAGCAGAGTTGAGCCTGTTTTCATCCAGTGTCATCAACAGAAAGAGAAAAAGGCTGAAAGAGACGATAGAGCCGATAATTAAAATGACATTGATAGTTTTCATTTATCGTCCGATTAATTGGTTTATCGTTTATCGCGACAGGCCTAGTTACACTCTTTCTCCTTCAGTCTCTTTGTAGAAGGAGAGACAATGAAAACGAAGAAGCAATATTATAGACATTATTTTATTATTAAGCTCATATTTGTTTACTGCTGATAGATTTACTGTTTATCGTGACAACCCTTCTCAAATGCATGACTCATCTTGTGATGATTTAAGCTACTAAGACGAGTGAAATTCTTTCCACATGACTAGCATGAAAAAGGTTTCTCACCTGTATGAATTTTCTTGTGGGCATTTAAATTACTAATTCGAATAAAACGTTTTTCACATAACTGGCATGAAAAAGGTCTCTCTCCTGTATGAATTTTCTTGTGGGAATTTAAAGTACTACTTCGAATAAAACGTTTTCCACATGACTGGCAAGAAAAAGGCCTCTCCCCTGTATGAATTTTCTTGTGGTCATTTAAAGAACTAAATTGAGAAAAAGACTTTCCACATAACTGGCATGAAAAAGGCCTCTCACCTGTATGAGTTTTCTTGTGACGAATTAAATGTGTCTTTACAGCGAAACTTTTTCCACATGTTTCACATGAAAAAGGTCTCTCCCCTGTATGAATTTTCTTGTGACGATATAAATGACTAATGTGAGAAAAACTTTTTCCACATGATTGGCATGAAAAGGGTCTCTCACCAGTGTGAGTTCTGTAATGGTTTTTAAAATCACTCTGTTGTGTGTAACATCTGCCACAAAAGTCACATTTGAAAGATTTTTTCTTTGTGCCAATACCAGCCTGACTCTCTGACACAGAGGAGCTGCTTCCTTCCTGATCTTTGCTTTCAACCACAGGAGAGATATGAAGGGAAAACTGCTCTGTTCTTCTCTCTTCTTCATTCGTATAATTTTCCTGAAGAGTAGAAGTCTCAATCAAAGCAACAAACTGCCTCTGGACAAGCTGCTCTCCCTCCTGATTGCTGCAGAAGTTCTTCTGGTTCTGTCCAGTTGGTAAATGTTCTGGTGGCTGCTGTTCATGTTGAAGCACTGAAGAATCTAGTTCCTCTTTTTTTACATTTGTTAGTGGATATTCTATTTCCTCATGTTTAAGCAGTGCAGGTTCTGGTTCATCATCTTCTTCTTTCATCCATTTTGGTTCTGGTTCCATCTGTTCCTCTACAGTCCACTGACCTTCTACGTCTTTCTGGTCCTGACTGGACCTATATGCCAGGCTAAAGGCTTGTTGGATGGCAGAAGCTTCTTCCTCATTGGAGACACTTGGCTGTTGGAGGTCTGTGGCAACAAAGGATGACATCATTAATGTAATTTAATTGATAACTATCTCATAGATCAGCCTGGTTATTCCTGGAAATTCTGGTTTGTAAGCATCATATAGTTCATATAAAATTAATTTGTAGATTTTAACTAAAAGGAAGGTTAAGTGTCCTCCACATTAATTTGCTGCCACTGCAAAAATGTTAAAAAGATTTCCAATACATTCAGATTTTAATCTAGAAGAACAGTTTCATACAGATTTTCTTATTTACGATTAAATGTTTAATTTTAAGGCATTCATACAATGAAGAACTCAAAATACATTAAGACAATATGTTTCTAATCTCACTTGTAACCTTGTGTCTAGCCTCACTTTTTAAAGTTGACCAGACCAGGAATTTAATTTAGTAAAACATGACAGTCTGGTTCTCTGGGTGTTAAATATGATGAGACACAGACCTGTTTCTCTAAGCCACGATTCAAAAAAGAAAGAGAAAACATAATTTCCTTAACTAAGGCAGATGTTTTGATGTTCAAGAGGAAGTGGATACAAGATAAGATCAAAAGGACTGGCCCACAATTGAAACCTGCTCCTTATTGTTCTGACTGTACATTTAGCTTAGATACTGAATGTATGAGAGATGAGGCTGGATGAGTTTCTCTCAACACCACACACTGAGCAGGATGGTGGAGCAGGTCAACACATCTCCAGGTCTCTCTGTCAGAGAGCTGCAGACAAGAGGAACATCCTGGGGTCATCAGGTCTCCATAGCAACCATCAGACACTGCATTCATGAAAATTTAATGTCTGTTGGACATAAAGAAATAATTTCCTGTAATCACTGTTGCAATTATCAGATCCATTTAACTTGACTATGTCCCACATAACAAAGGAGCAGCGACAGAGATATTTCATTAAACACATTTGAGAAATATAGATTTGGAGAAAATCATTTTCATGTTTTTACTTTGACTCAGTTTGTCCATTTCCCTGTAGAACTGGTGTGGGACCATGAACTGAAGCAATAGCAATATATTTTTTTACCATAATTAATTGATACCTTAGTCCAACTTTATTTTTTTTACTTTAAGAATTAAATAAAATGCAGATTTCTCACTTTTATGTTCAGCTGAATTGATAGGATTACAGTTTTAATCTGCTATATCAGGGCTGTGCAACTTGCCCGCAAGTGTCTCTGTGGCTCACTTAATACAAGAAACAAATATTCTCCTACTTTGTTCCTCGTCTCCTTCATAATACTCTCCACTGCTCTGACTTACAAAATCCTTTATGACTTTACAAATTAAAGATTTACACCTTGTATTCCAGATTTCCAGCACTCAGAACAATTGGAGTACTATATTAGTCATGGGATTTAACTCATGAACACGTTTTCTGTTTCTGCTAGCCTCTGTAGCATCCGAGCTAGCAGCTAAAACAGTTTCTATTCAGCCCCGTTTAGCAGCAGCTGGAGCTGCAGCAACTATCTCCCTGACGGATCTCTGTCTGCTGTGAAAACATCCCCACTTTTATCCAGACCTACCAGAACTTTGTCTCTGCAGCTCCGAACCGATTCTGTGTAGCTTAATTTCTGGTTTCCAGTTGATCCCCATCATTCTGCGCTGAGCATCGAGCTCTTCCTCGTAGCAAATGATGGTTTTTTCAACCTCGGTGAAGATTTCTTGAGCAGCAGCAGTTAGTCTCTCTCTGATAAACTCTCTGAGATGCTGAACTGAAGACATTGTTACTGAAATATTAGCTGGAATGGGACAATGCAGCGGGTTTCTAGCTAAGCCATGCAGGCCTATTCTTCTTCGATGTTTTTTTCCCAACGGTAGACAACAAAATTGATGAATTAGCGCCCCCGATTAAACTGGAGTGTGAACACGGCGTAGAGGGAAAAAAACCCATCGTCTTAAATCATGCGTGTTTATTTTGAAACAAAAAGTAGTCCATATCATTTACAAAATAATAAAACACATAAATCAAGGAAAGAAAAGACATCAAAAAGCAGAAAAACAATTATTCCAATAGATTTAAAAAGCTAGAAATATATCCAATATATGTTGGAATTGTCAGAGCTTTTATTATGAAGTTTTTGATACCTCCAATCAGCGCATAAATTTTTACATGAAATTCCTCAGCAAAACATAAAAAGTTGGTATGCTACTCATGACAAACAGTTGACTTAGAGATGTTCATTGGGGAAAACTGAGGATTCTAAAAGCGTCCCGATTGGCTACTTGCAGTTTCTTCTTTATAGTTTTACTATAGTTACACCTAGGCCTGTCACAATAACATTTTGCTGAGCGACTAATTGTCTCAAAATTATTGAGATAAACAATAATATTGTTTAAAGACCTTTTTACACCAATTTAATGGAAATGAGATAATAATGCATGTGATTTCCTGCCAAAGATAAATACACTTTATATTCAAAAGAACACTTAATACTAGAACTGATAAAATAAACAATACAACCAAAAACAAAACTAAAATGGATTCTCAGTCTCCATTAACAAAAATGTACTTGAATAAAAACACCAAAGTGTAGATAAATACTGCATTCAACCAAAAGAGTGCAGATTATGAAGTCTGTAAACCATATTGCCCTTCAGTAATCATTAGATTTAAATAGAGAAGATGGAACATCGACTACCTGATGCAATAGTTCACACTACATGTTAGTTCACACCTACATTTTCCCCTTACGACATTCTTAGAACATCATACTTGCTTGTGATTTCGTAACCGATCATCCTGTAGTGTGTGGTGTGTTACAGATCGTTGTGGCGCTCCGATCTAAATCAGGGGTTTTCCCCCACTGGGAGCTTAACGCAGCCTGTTGAATGTGACAGGTAGCCAATCAGAAAGCCGGATTCTCCTCCTGCTTTCTGAGGGGAAATTACAGAGGGGAATCCCAAACAGCTGACACGGCGCAACCCGAAGTCCAGCGGACATTGGAGATGATATTTGGAAACAACATTAATGTTTATAAAACATTTCATGCAAAGAATATAGAAATGACGAGAGGAGGAGTTAGAGCGAAATCGCTACGCAGTTGATGAACCCAGTAACTTTTCAGCTGCTCTTCGTTAACGTGACATAAATAGGTTGTAATGATTTTCATTCAGTCAGGATGTTACGCTGACACTAGAGCCACATGCACTGCAGGGAGATTGTAGTAAAGCATTGATTAATACCTGGTTTTAAAATTAGTTAACTGGACTATCCTAACCCTTACCCCAACCCTACCCATTATTTTGTGCACATTGAACCCGATCAAACCGTTGTACCTAGGATTTCTGTCGGCTAATGTTTAGTCTCTCAGGTTTTGAAAATGGGCCGACAATCGTCCGACAGCTCTAAGACTGTATAGTGTGAACTGGACATTACACTAAGGAAATGAGGAAGGGAGGGTCAGTGGAGAGCAGCAGAGTTGAGCCTTTTTTCATCCAGTGTCATCAACAGAAAGAGAAAAAGGCTGAAAGAGACGATAGAGCCGATAATTAAAATGACATTGATAGTTTTCATTTATCGTACGATTAATTGGTTTATCGTTTATCGCGACAGGCCTGGTTACACTCTTTCTCCTTCAGTCTCTTTGTAGAAGGAGAGACGATGAAAACAAAGAAGCAATATTATAGACATTATTTTATTATTAAGCTCATATTTGTTTACTGCTGATAGATTTATTGTTTATCGTGACAACCCTTCTCAAATGCATGACTCATCTTGTGATGATTTAAGCTACTAAGACGAGTGAAATTCTTTCCACATGACTGGCATGAAAAAGGTTTCTCACCTGTATGAATTTTCTTGTGGGCATTTAAATTACTAATTCGAATAAAACGTTTTTCACATAACTGGCATGAAAAAGGTCTCTCTCCTGTATGAATTTTCTTGTGGGAATTTAAAGTACTAATTCGAATAAAACCTTTTCCACATGACTGGCAAGAAAAAGGCCTCTCCCCTGTATGAATTTTCTTGTGGTCATTTAAAGAACTAAATTGAGAAAAAGACTTTCCACATAACTGGCATGAAAAAGGCCTCTCACCTGTATGAGTTTTCTTGTGACGAATTAAATCTGTCTTTACAGGGAAACTTTTTCCACATGTTTCACATGAAAAAGGTCTCTCCCCTGTATGAATTTTCTTGTGACGACATAAATGACTAATATGAGAAAAACTTTTTCCACATGATTGGCATGAAAAGGGTCTCTCACCAGTGTGGGTTCTGTAATGGTTTTTAAAATCACTCTGTTGTGTGTAACATCTGCCACAAAAGTCACATTTGAAAGATTTTTTCTTTGTGCCAATACCAGCCTGACTCTCTGACACAGAGGAGCTGCTTCCTTCCTGATCTTTGCTTTCAACCACTGGAGAGATATGACGGGAAAGCTGCTCTGTTCTTCTCTCTTCTTCATTCATATCATCTTCCTGAATAGTAGAAGTCTCAATCAAAGCAACAAACTGCTTCTGGACAAGCTGCTCTCCCTCCTGATTGCTGCAGAAGTTCTTCTGGTTCTGTCCAGTTGGTAAAAGTTCTGGTGGCTGCTGTTCATGTTGAAGCACTGAAGAATCTAGTTCCTCTTTTTTTACATTTGTTAGTGGATATTCTATTTCCTCATGTTTAAGCAGTGCAGGTTCTGGTTCATCATCTTCTTCTTTCATCCATTTTGGTTCTGGTTCCATCTGTTCCTCTACAGTCCACTGATTTTCTCCTTCTTTCTGGTCCTGACTGGACCTACTTGCCAGGCTCCAGACTTGTTGGATGGCAGGATCTTCCTTCTCATTGGAGACACTTGGCTGTTGGAGGTCTGTGGGAACAAAGGATGACATCATTAATGTAATTTAATTGATAACTCTCTCATAGATCAGCCTGGTTATTCCTGGAAATTCTGGTTTGTAAGCATCATATAGTTCATATAAAATTAATTTGTAGATTTTAACTAAAAGGAAGGTTAAGTGTCCTCCACATTAAATTGCTGCCACTGCAAAAATGTTAAAAAGATTTCCAATACATTCAGATTTTAATCTAGAAGAACAGTTTCATACAGATTTTCTTATTTACGATTAAATGTTTAATTTTAAGGCATTCATACAATGAATAACTCAAAATACATTAAGACAACATGTTTCTAATCTCACTTGTAACCTTGTGTCTAGCCTCACTTTTTAAAGTTGACCAGACCAGGAATTTAATTTAGTAAAACATGACAGTCTGGTTCTCTGGGTGTTAAATATGATGAGACACAGACCTGTTTCTCTAAGCCACGATTCAAAAAAGAAAGAGAAAACATCATTTCCTTAACTAAGGTGGATGTTTTAATGTTCAAGAGGAAGTGGACGCAAGAAAAAGATCAAAAGGACTGGCCCACAATTGAAACCTACTCATTATTGTTCTGACTGTACATTTAGCTTAGATACTGAATGTATGAGAGATGAGGCTGGATGAGTTTCTCTCAACACCACACACTGAGCAGGATGGTGGAGCAGGTCAACACATCTCCAGGTCTCTCTGTCAGAGAGCTGCAGACAAGAGGAACATCCTGGAGTCATCAGGTCTCCATAGCAACCATCAGACACTGCATTCATGAAAATTGGATGCAGTGTTGTAAAGTAACGAAGTACACGTACTTCGTTACTGTACTTAAATACAATCTTCGTGTATCTGTACTTTACTTAAGTATATTTAATAATGGGTACTTTCGACTTTTACTCCACTACATTTTACAATAAGTATCTGTACTTTCTACTTACTACATTTCTACAAAACCGTCCCGTTACTCGTTACATCCAAGTCGCATTGCGCTTTTTTTCCCCATTAAAATATGAAGTTCAGGGACTTAACAAGGCGCTGTAAATCCAAGCAATAACGTGACCTACTAATTACTGTCGTCACCCATCGCCTCCTCCTTTCAGTCGCACTCTGAGCTCCCAGACATGCGCAGTGGTTTCCACTAAGCGGGAGATGATTGTGTCTAATCGTCAGTAATAGAATTTCGCTACATAAATCATAAGATTTGGCGACATGTAAAATCAGCAGCGCTTCACTTTCACAGACGGTGGAAACTTCGTCCGACTTTTAGCGTCACTTGGAAAGGAAGCTTAAAGGAAGGTAAGCTACGTGGACCGGATGTTAGCAAAGCTAGCTTTACAGAGACACATATGGTGCATCTGCGATAAAAAAACGTTGTCAGTCATGCGTTTAATTATTGTGTGGAAGTGTTGTTTTAGGTGTCGCATATATGGGACAACGTTGTGACCAAAGTCTGCTATATAGTGATAGTGATGAACGATCCGATTCTTCTGGACGGATTTTTACTAAGTCCTACAGGACTGAAGCCTCACTGAGAGCCGTTCTTAGTTCTTGTGACGCTCTGCACACACTGCAGTAGCTATTATTATTTTATTTAATTAAAAAATATATAGATTTATTTAATTGGCCAATAAACAAAACAAGAACGTGTAGCAGAGCTGCTCATTGCTCTTTGATTGTTTTTACTGCCGTTATTTTGATTAATATGTTTTATTTGTATTTTTTATATTTTTTGTTATTACAACTCTTATTTTGAAAGGTTGAATAGTGGAATCCAGCATGTTGCTAGGAAACCAAAGAAAAGGAAGACGCTGTATGAAAGCGTACCTTTCACAAGTGGCTGTAAGGGTCATTTAAGTTAAGAATTTATTGAATTATTTCATTTCTACCTCGAAGGAAAGGGTCAGCCAGCGAGGTATGTTTTTATGTATTTATGTAATTTTCATGTCGTTATTATCGTTATTGACACCGTCTCATTTACATTTATTTTGTATTTTAGTTCGACGGTGGTGGTATGTCAGTGAGACTAAGAGAAATTGTAAGAAGAACAAGTTCAACAATCGACATTAAAGCTGACTATACACCAGCAGTTTAACGAACTCTTTGTCGCCGTTAATAACAAGAAGAGGTGGAAGTGACAGTCGAACTCGGAGCTACATGATTCTCGCATCGTTTCACCGAAGATCCGACGGTTGCAAATGTTAACGGACACACGTTCAACGGTTGCTTCTTCATAAAGACGTCCAGAAACCAGACATTTAAGTTCATGTTTGGAAAGTGACACAAGGAAGGAGTAACAACAAGGAACTGTGTGAAGCCTGACAACAACAGCGCAACAAGGTAACGAGAAGGGAAGTAATGTAACAAAGCTCAGAGTTGATTTACGTCAAGTTAAAAGGAGATTTCACCAGTTAAGAATTCTGTAACGTCTCAAGTGAAACAAAATGTCAGAAACAAATGACACAGGAATAGAAGTTGCCGGTGCAGAACAAGCTGCCGAAGCAGATCAAGTAGATGAAACATTTTTAGTGCAACCTGGGCAAGAAGAGCTGCGTAGAAGTGAAAGACCTCGCATGCTAACAGGAAAAGGAAGAGAATTACATAAAGAAAAACTAAAGGGGCTGCAACGTCACTTTGAAAGTACTTATGACAGATGGAAAGCATTAATTAAAGTTGCTAAAAAATCTGTTATTAAAGGAGATCCAGTTGACATTCTTGAAGGACACATGGACATTGTGCAAAGAGAACTAGCCGCTCTTAATGACATTTATGATCAATACAGAGCAATAGATGGACCACCTCATGATATGCGATCCAAGTTAGACAAATGTATATCAGTGACTAAGGTAGTTTTGCAAAACATCCAATGCCATGTTGAGGGAACAAATAAGGAGGAGATTGTTTGGCCTGATGCCAGTTCTATATTTACATCTTCAAGCTCAACTAGTGTCTCAGTTCACAGTCATTTTAAAGCCAGTACAGTTAACTCTAATGGCTCTTCTGCCAAAAGACAAGAAGCTGCAGCAGAGTATGAAGCAACAAAGGATGTGCTTAAGATAATGGCTGAACAAGAGAAATTTAGAGAAAAAATGCAAACCATAGAAGAAGAAGACAAACGCATAACAGCAGAACAGGAAGCTGCTGCGATGTCACAACGCCATCAAGAGGAAAGAGAGGAAACAGAACGCAAGTTAAAAAGAGAAAAGGAAAAGGCGGCTGTGATAAAGAGGCAACAAGAGGAAAGTGCTGCAAGGAAAAGGTCAGTTGAGGACTTAAAAAGGGAAATTGAAAGACTGGAAAATCTGAAAGGACTCAATGCAGCAAAGGCAAAATTACAAGTTTATGAAGAAGATTACTTTTCAGTAAAGCAAGAAAGCATCACTCCAAATCCTGCAAACATACAGGTAACTAAGTTCAAGAACACTGCTAATCAACCCACACAACCACCACAACAGTTAAATGTCGTTCACGAGAGCACGTGTGAGCTTGTAAGGGTTTTGGCAGAAGCTATGTCAGCTAATAGGCTACCGATTCCAGAGCCCTCAGTATTTAGTGGGGATCCACTTAAGTTTAAACATTGGAAGACATCTTTTCAGACTCTAATAGAGAGAAAGAACATACCCATTGCAGAAAAGATATTTTTCTTACAGAAGTATGTAGGTGGGTGTGTTAAAGAAGCCTTAGATGGCTATTTTCTGATTGGCTCTGAAGATTCCTATATGGCAGCATGGAATATTCTCAATGAACGTTACGGAGAGCCTTTTGTCATTGCTAAGGCCTTTAGAGACAAGTTGCACACATGGCCAAAGCTCCAAGGTAAAGATGGTGCAGAGTTAAGAAAGTTTGTGGATTTCTTACAAAGCTGTCAATCTGCAATGATTACCAATGAGAATCTGAACGTCCTTAATGATGGAATAGAGAATCAAAGACTTGCTGCTAAACTGCCAGACTGGTTGAGCAACAGATGGAACCGAAAGGCTACAGAGTACCAGCTAGAGCACAGACAGTTCCCACGTTTCAGTTACTTTGTAACATTCCTGTCAATGGAGGCAAGTATTGCATGTAATCCCATTACATCATATCAAGCTATAAGACAAAGTGACTTTGACAAACCAAAGACAAAACCTCAACTTACACCCATTCATAAGAAGCAAGATACAGCAAAAATCTTCACAACTAACTCTGCAGAAAGAAGCACAATTTCTTGTGTGTTTTGTAAGAGAGCAGGACACAGCTTACACAATGTCGTAAGTTCACTGAGAAACCAGTTACTGAGAGAGTCAAGTTCATTCAAGGTGAAAAACTTTGTTTCGGCTGCTTAAATAGTGGTCATTTCTCCAAGAACTGCAGCAACCGGATGACATGCAACACATGCTCAAAACAACATCCCACATGTCTGCATGAAGAAAGACAAAGGCACGAGATAAAGAAAGAGCAACCTAAAGAACAAGAAGTAGCTGAATGGAAGGAAACCCAGCAACAGGTAACACAGTCACAAGACACAGTTAACGAAAGTACATCTAACAGAGTGACTCATGAAAGTAGAAACACACAGACATCTGCAATAGTACCTGTGTATGTATCCACGCAAAATGAGCCAAGCAAAGAAATACTTACCTATGCTCTGCTGGACACACAGAGTGATTCGTCCTTTATTCTCAATGAAGTAGCAAACAATCTGGACACAGCTAAAACCCAAGTTAAACTCAAATTATCGACGATGTCATCCAAGAAAACAACTGTACCATGTACAAAACTTGAAGCTCTGCAAATAAGAGGATTGTTTTCCAAAAAGAAACTCACTGTGCCAGTTGCTTACACACGTGATTTTATACCTGCCAATCGTAGCCATATTCCTACTCAAGATACAGCAAGGTCATGGCCACATTTGGAGCATCTCACTGAACATATTGCTCCACCATTAGACTGTGATATAGGACTTCTGTTGGGCTACAACTGCACACAAGCCTTAATGCCCAGAGAAGTCATATGTGGTGAAGAAAACCAGCCTTATGCCCAAAAAACAGATTTGGGCTGGAGCATCATAAGTTACTGTGATTCATGTGATGCAGGTAGTGATGTAATTGGAGTAAGTCATCGCATCACTGTAAAGCAAGTAATACCAGAGACTGAGTCAACCACAAAGCTAAAGAATAAAGTTCATTACATCTGCAAGACACAAATAAAAGAAGTAACTGGTCCAGATGTAATCAAAGCACTTGAATCAGATTTTACAGAGAGAGCAGTGGAAGAAACAAGCATTTCACAAGAAGATGTCTGCTTCATAAGAAAGCTGCAAGAAGGAATCAAACAAAAGCAGGATGGACACTATGAAATGCCCCTGCCTTTCAAAAATGACAGACCAAATCTTCCCAACAACATGTCAAGCGCAATGCAACGCTTAAACAGTCTCAAACGCAGATTCATAAGGGATCAAAAGTACTACTCTGATTATACAAAGTTCATGGAGGACATAATTGCACATGGTGATGCAGAGAAAGTACCAGAGAAGGAACTCTGTAATTCCCCTGCCTGGTATATTCCCCACCATGGGGTATACCATCCTCAAAAGCCTGGTAAGATCCGTGTAGTTTTTTGACTGCTCTGCACAATATCAAGCTATTTCACTAAATGAACACCTGCTTACAGGGCCTGACCTCACAAACACTTTGATGGGAGTACTCTGTAGGTTCAGGAAAGGCTCAGTGGCTGTAATGTGCGACGTGGAACGTATGTTTCACCAGTTTCATGTAACACCCCGAGACCAGGATTATTTACGCTTCCTATGGTGGGAGCATGGTGATCTAAGTGTTCCCCTCTCAGTCTTTCGCATGAAGGTTCACCTGTTTGGTGCAGCCTCTTCACCTGGTTGTGCCAATTTTGGTTTAAAGCATCTAGCTACACAAGGAGAGGGAAGATTCTCTCCAAACACAGTGAAGTTCATTCAAAGAAACTTTTATGTAGATGATGGACTTGTAAGTGTTGCATCTGAAGCAGAAGCAATAAAACTAGTCAAAGAAGCAAGAGAGCTGTGTAACACAGGAAAACTAAGATTACACAAGTTTGTATCAAACAGTGAGAATGTGTTAAAGTCACTGCCCAGAGAAGAGTGTGCTGACAGTATTAAAGATTTGGATCTAGAACTTGGAGAGCCACTGATGGAAAGAGCACTTGGTGTTCAGTGGTGCATTTCCTCCGATGAGTTTCAATTCAGGATAACAGTCAAAGAGCATCCAATGACAAGAAGAGGGATCCTGTGCACAGTAGCATCAGTGTATGATCCACTGGGATTTGTGGCACCCTTCATCCTAAAAGGAAAACAAATCCTGCAACAGTTATGTCAAAAGAAAGTTGGATGGGACGAGCCTCTTTCTGATCAGCTCTACAGAGAGTGGGAATCCTGGCTCCTAGATCTTCAAAACTTGTCAAAGGTGAGAATCCAAAGATGCATGCTACCTGAAAACACAGACATCACTCAGTGTGATTTACATCATTTTTCAGACGCTAGTATGACCGGCTATGGACAATGTAGCTATTTAAGAACAGTCACATCCAAAGGGGATGTTCATTGTGCACTAGTCATGGGGAAGGCACGTGTTACCCCAACCAAAGTCACTACTGTCCCTAGACTTGAGTTAACAACTGCAGTAGTTGCAGCAAGAACAAGTGTAATGCTAAAAAGTGAACTGGAGATCAGCAATCTTCAAGAACATTTCTGGACAGATTCCAAAGTGGTGTTGGGATATGTGAATAATGATGCCAAAAGATTTCATGTGTTTGTGGCAAATAGGATTCAAAGGATAAAGTCACTGACAGACCCACAACAGTGGCATCATGTACCATCTGAGAATAATCCTGCAGACCACGCGTCAAGAGGACTAAGTGTTCAACAGCTACTCAAATCTAACTGGTTTAAAGGACCAGAGTTTTTGTGGCAAAGTGAGCTACCCATTGAAACTGACAAGGCTATTGAAGTTATTTCTAATGACCCAGAGCTAAAAACAGTACATGTGCTCAAAACGGAAGTACAAGAAAGGAGAACAATACTTGATCGTCTCAATAAATTTTCAGACTGGAGAAGAGCTGTTAAAGCTATTGCTTGTCTAAGGAAATTTGTGAGAGATTTTAAAGGAGACACACAAAGCAAAGGTGGAAAAACAAGTATAGAGGACAGACGAAAAGCAGAACTGTTCATAATAAAACTTGCACAAGAAAACACCTTCAGCAAAGAAATCAAGGACTTAACACAAGGAAAGGATATCCAACTCAAGGATAAAACTCATAGGCTGTATAGCTTAAACCCATTTGTTGATGAGCAAGGAGTACTCAGGGTGGGAGGACGTTTAAGAGACTTGATAGTTCTTCCCTCAGAACATTTCTGTATGAGGTGATGGCTATTGTAAATAGCAGGCCGTTAACAGTAGAAAACCTAAGTGATCCAAGTTCAGAGCCTCTTACACCAAATCATATTCTCATGATGAAGTCCAGTGTTATTCTACCTCCTCCTGGTGAATTTGTGAGTCACGACTTGTACCTGAGAAAGAGATGGCGCCAAGTTCAGTTTTTAGCCAATGAATTCTGGACAAGGTGGAAGAAAGAATATCTTCTTAATCTTCAACAGAGACAAATCTGGCAAAGAAACAAAAGGAATGCAAAGCTGAATGACATTGTTATTCTTCAAGAGGACAGTTCTCCAAGGAACAAATGGAAACTGGCAAGAGTAACAGAGATATATCCAAGTGCAGATGGAAGGATCAGGAAGGTGAAGCTGTTGCTAAGTGACTCGACCTTGGACAAGGATGGAAAAAGGACTGTCAAGCCAGTGTATCTTGATAGACCAGTTCATAAAACTGTGCTGTTACTGGAAGCAGAGTAAATGTTAAAATGTAAATATATTCCAATTGTAATATTATATGTTTTAAGTAAATCACCATAGGTTAGTGATTTGGTGGGAGTTTTACTGCCGTTATTTTGATTAATATGTTTTATTTGTATTTTTTATATTTTTTGTTATTACAACTCTTATTTTGAAAGGTTGAATAGTGGAATCCAGCATGTTGCTAGGAAACCAAAGAAAAGGAAGACGCTGTATGAAAGCGTACCTTTCACAAGTGGCTGTAAGGGTCATTTAAGTTAAGAATTTATTGAATTATTTCATTTCTACCTCGAAGGAAAGGGTCAGCCAGCGAGGTATGTTTTTATGTATTTATGTAATTTTCATGTCGTTATTATCGTTATTGACACCGTCTCATTTACATTTATTTTGTATTTTAGTTCGACGGTGGTGGTATGTCAGTGAGACTAAGAGAAATTGTAAGAAGAACAAGTTCAACAATCGACATTAAAGCTGACTATACACCAGCAGTTTAACGAACTCTTTGTCGCCGTTAATAAATATATAGATTTATTTAATTGGCCAATAAACAAAACAAGAACGTGTAGCAGAGCTGCTCATTGCTCTTTGATTGTGTTGGTAACCTGTCATGGTGGCAGACAGGGTCAGAACCGTCACTGTCCTTCTGCCTGGTTACTTCTTGCACCTTGGACAGTATTCATAGTTGAGTGTTGTTTACCATTGGGGCATTGCCTTAATTTCTATGTTTAATGGAGCAGACAGTTGTGGTTTCTGACATGGGTGATATGGGCAAACGTCCAGGGCAGTATCTTTTAGGGATGGTAGGAAACCTCCTCGAATTGTGCCACAGAGATGGAAGCAAAGCAGAATGAAGAAGAGTTTGAATTGATAATGATACTGGTTAAATTTATTTCAGCTCTCAGTATTTAATATCTAGGTGTTTTTATGGGAATGTGGATTTTTCAAATCAATTTGAGAAGCAGTTTTGAAAGGTGCATTTCATTTTATTGTGTCATGTAGCGCAGGGTGCTGGTCTTTGTCTTAACTACAACACTAAGTGGCTCCTTGGTTGCATGTTCTCCCTCATCCACCTTCTTTCCATCCCCTTTCTGTTGGATTTCTTTAAAAATAAATGCCATTAGTGGCAAAAAGGTGAAGTTCATGCTATGTGAGGACAGGAGACAAAATGTTTCCATCCCTGAAATTATGATGCATAGAATCACAAATCTAAATCTAAACTGTCACAGAGAGTAAACACACTAAAAACATGCTTTATCTGTGACATTGTTCATTAAAATGGCACATATTTCATGTATTAAAATTAAATATGATAGGTACGCTTAATAATATTGTATTAGTGATTAGGTAATGCATTCAGGAAGTACTTTTACTTTTGATACTTAATGTAGTGGCACTCTGCGTCCCAAAAGGTCGTTGTACCACCTTTGCAGTTTGTCTAACAACCAATATTTGAATCACTCGACTGAAACCAAGTCTTCTTTTATGATGTTTACTTAAAGAACTCAAAAAAGTACACTTACGGAAAAAATGAAAGGCTCGGTACAGATCGGTCAAAAAATTGTGCTGCTTCCACCGTATCCAACTGCAATCTGAACTCAAACGTGCATACGGGCAATATTAATTACGTAGTGGAAGCCAAAATTACTTTTCACAATAAAAGCATCCTTTTAACATTAACTAAGTTATACATTTTAGAAAATATACTCATCATGAATTTCTTAAAAATAAATTAAGCATATTTATACATTTTTAATCTAAATTATTATTCTATATGAACTCCCTATTAACTGGCTCTTACACTTAAGTATTTTTAAAAGCCAATACTTTTTTACTTTTACTCAAGTAAAAATGTTAATGTGGTACTTTTACTCTTATTAGAGTACATTTTTGTCCATGTATTTGTACTTTTACTTAAGTACATTTTTTAGTACTTTCTACAACACTGATTGGATGTTTGAGAGACATAACACAAAGAAATAATTTCCTGTAATCACTGTTGGATTCATCAGATCCATTTAACTTGACTATGTCCAACACTACAAATTTGCAGCGACACAGATATTTCATTAAACACATTTGAGAAATATAGATTTGGAGAAAATCATTTGCATGTTTTTACTTTGACACAGTTTTGTCCATTTCCCTGTAGAACTGGTGTGGGACCCTGAACTGAAGCAATAACAGTATATATATATATATATATATATATATATATATATATATATATATATATATATATATATATATATATATATATATATATATTTTTTTTTTTTACCATAACTAATTGATACCTTAGTCCAACTTTTTTTTTTTTTTTTTTACTTTAAGAATTAAATAAAAGGCAGATTTCTCACTTTTATGTTCAGCTGAATTAATAGGATTACAGTTTTAATCTGCTATATCAGGGCTGTGCAACTTGCCCGCAAGTGTCTCTGTGGCTCACTTAATACAAGAAACAAATATTCTCCTACTTTGTTCCTCGTCTCCTTCATAATACTCTCCACTGCTCTGACTTACAAAATCCTTTATGACTTTACAAATTAAAGATTTACACCTTGTATTCCAGATTTCCAGCACTCAGAACAATTGGAGTAAAATAATAGTCATGAGGCCTGAGTCATGAACACGTTTTCTGTTTCTGCTAGCCTCTGTAGCATCCGAGCTAGCAGCTAAAACAGTTTCTGTTCAGACCCGTTTAGCAGCAGCTGGAACTGCAGCAACTATCTCTACTGACGGATCTCTGTCTGCTGTCAAAACATCCCCATTTTTATCCAGACCTACCAGAACTTTGCCTCTGCAGCTCCGAACCGATTCTGTGTAGCTTAATTTCTGGTTTCCAGTTGATCCCCATCATTCTGCGCTGAGCATCGAGCTCTTCCTCGTAGCAAATGATGGTTTTTTCAACCTCAGTGAAGATTTCTTGAGCAGCAGCAGTTAGTCTCTCTCTGATAAACTCTCTGAGATGCTGAACTGAAGACATTGTTACTGAAATATTAGCTGTGATGGGACAATGCAGCAGTTTTCTAGCTGAGGCCAACCAGGATTCTTCTTCGTTGTTTTTTGGCAATTGGCAAACAAGGAAATTGGTGCAATACCGCCCCCGACTGAAGTGGAGTGTGGACAGCCGAGAAAACAGGTTAAAGAAGCAACTTCGTGTTAATTCATAAAACTTTATTACGAGACAAACAGTAGTCCATCCAATTTTAAAATATAAATACACAAATCATCAAGTAAAAAAACATCACAAGGCAAACAATGACTCCTATAGTTAAAAAAGTTAGAAATATCTAATTTTACCATATGTTGCAATTGTCAAGAGCTTTAATTGTTAAGTGGTTCGATACATCCTATCAGCACATATTTTACATGAAATTCCTAAGCAAAACATAAAAGGTTGGTATGCTACTCATGACAAACAGTTGACTTGCAGATGTTCATTGTAGAAAACTGAGAATTCTGAAAGCGTCCTGATTGGCTACTTGGAGTTTCTTCCACAGTTTTACTGTAGTTACACCACAGATGATCTACTGTATGTAAAATGCAGTGCGATATGTTTCAAAAACGAACACTTTAACCTTATCTGCACACATGCTAATTTTCAGTGCCAATACATTAGCTTGCATAAAGGAAGGAAATGTTATGATAATCCTAAAGGCTCTTGATCGACAGGGGTTAATATTTATATAAATAGAAAAAAAACTAGGGCCGTTGTCAATAATATTGTTTTTGTTTTACTATTTAACAGTATAAACTTAAGACGCATATAAAAAAGCAAAGATCCATATTTACTGATGAAGGTTCCCTTCTTAAGGAGATTGCGTGGTGAGGCGACAGTTGCTAGCTCTCATCCAGCCGAGCAAAAGACATAATTTCTGCATGTGACATTTGTAGCTCATACACGCGGGGGTCATAGACGCTATGCCACAAAGTTGGAAACTTTTTATCTTTTTTTGCTGTCGTCGCTATCTGTGCCAGATGTTGGGTTCAGTCGGAGTGGAGGAAAATTTACACTTTTAGCTCCTTGTGTGTTTAGCCGTTACCAAGAAAACCAGAGGGAAGGAAATAATAGGAGTCACAGGAGTGAAACTTTATGTCATCCAGTCTCTTTGTAGAAGGAGAGACAACAAAAACAAAGAAGCAATATTATGGAAATCATTTTATTATTAAGCTTGTACTTATTAACTGTTGATTAATGTATTGTTTGTCGTGAAAACCCTTCTCAAATGTATGACTTGTCTTGTGACGATTTAAATGACAAATTTGAGAGAAATTCTTTCCACATGACTGGCACGAAAAAGGTCTCTCACCTGTATGAGTTTTCTTGTGACGATATAAATTACTAATTTGAGAAAAACTTTTGCCGCATGATTGGCATGAAAAAGGTTTCTCACCTGTATGAATTCTCTTGTGGCGATTAAAATCTCTTATTAGAGAGAAACCTTTGCTGCATGTTTCACACGAAAAAAGTCTCTCACTAGTGTGAGTTCTGTAATGGTTTTTCAAATTACAATGTTGTGGGTAACATCTCCCACAAATGTCACATTTGAAAGATTTTTTCTTTGTGCCAGTACCAGCCTGACTCTCTGACACAGAGGAGCTGCTTCCTTCCTGATCTTTGCTCTCAACCACTGGAGAGATATGAAGGGAAAGCTGCTCTGTTCTCTCTTCTTCATTCATATCATCTTCCTGAAGAGTAGAAGTCTCAATCAAAGCAACAAACTGCTTCTGGACAAGCTGCTCTCCCTCCTGACTGCTGCAGAGATTATTCTGGTCCTGTCCAGTTAGTAAATGTTCTGGTGGCTGCTGTTCATGTTGAAGCACTGAACATTCTAGCTCCTCTTTTTTTATATACGTTAGTGGAAATTCTATTTCCTCGTGTTTGAGCAGTGCAGGTTCTGGTTCCTCTTCTTCTTCTTTAATCCATTTAGGTTCTGGTTCATTGACTTCTTCTTTAATCCATATTGGTTCTGGTTCCATCTGTACCTTTTCAGTCCACTGATGTTCTGCTTCTTTCTGGTCCTGACAGGACCTACTTGCCAGGTTACAGATTTGTTGGATGGCAGAAGCTTCCTCCTCACTGGAAACACTTGGCTGTTGGAGGTCTGCGGGAATAAAGGATGACATCACTAATATATTTTAATTGATTACTAGGCCTGTCACGATAAATAATAAATCAATTAATCGTAAGATAAATTAAAACCATCAATGTCATTTTAATTATCGGCTTTATCGTCTCTTCCAGCCTTTTTCTCTTTCTGTTGATGACGCCTAATGAAAAAAGGCTCAACTCTGCCGCTCTCCACTGACCCTCCCTTCCTCATTTCCTTAGTGTAATGCCCAGCGCACATGACATGATCTAAGAGCTGTCGACCGATTATTGACCCATTTTCAAAACCTGAGAGACCACACAATAGCCGACAGAAATCCTAGGTATAATGGTTCGATCGTGCTGTGTGGTGTCCAACAATGGGCACATAATAATGGCTACAAGTCCAGTTAACTCATTTTAAGACCAGGCATTAATTAATGCTTTACTACAGTCTCCCTGCAATGCATGTTGCGCTAGTGCCAACGTAACGTCCTGACTGAATGAAAATCATTATAATCTATTTATGTCACGTTAAAGAGCAGCTGAAAAGTTCATCAACTGCGTAGCGATTTCACTTCAACTCCTCCCCTTGTCATTTCTATATTCTTTGCACAAAATGTTTTATAAACATTAATGCTGTTTTCACATATCATCTCCAATGTCCGCTGGACTTCGGATTCCTCTATGTAATTTCCCCTCAGAAAACAGGAGGAGAATCCGCGCTTTCTGATTGGCTACCTGTCACATTTAACAGGCTCCGTTAACACTCCCAGACGGGGAAAACCCCTGATTTAGATAGGAGTGGCCACGATGATCTACTGTAACACATCACACTAACCCTCATACAGCAGCCTGGTTTTTCCTGGAGACTCTAGTCTTTAGGCATCATCCAGTTAATTTGTTGATTTTAACTAAAAGGAAGGTTAAGTTTCCTCCACATTAATTTGCTACACTAATGTGCCCATATGAAAAAATAACACAGTTCATTCCGCGTCTCCCTCTCTCTTTCATAATACTCTCCACTGCTCTGACTTACAAAATCATGTACGACTTTACAAATTAAAGATTTACACCTTGTATTCCAGATTTCCAGCTCTCATAACAATTGGAGTGATATATTAGTCATGGGATTTAACTCAGAAACACGTTCTCTGTTTCTGCTAGCCTCTGTAGCATCCGAGCTAGCAGCTAAAACTGTTTCTGTTCAGCCCCGTTTAGCAGCAGCTGGAGCTGCAGCAACTATCTCTACTGACGGATCTCTGTCTGCTGTGAAAACATCCCCACTTTTATCCAGACCTACCAGAACTTTGTCTCTGCAGCTCCGAACCGATTCTGTGTAGCTTAATTTCTGGTTTCCAGTTGATCCCCATCATTCTGCGCTGAGCATCGAGCTCTTCCTCGTAACAAATGATGGTTTTTTCAACCTCAGTGAAGATTTCTTGAGCAGCAGCAGTTAGTCTCTCTCTGATAAACTCTCTGAGATGCTGAACTGAAGACATTGTTTCTGAAATATTAGCTGATGGGACAATGCAGCAGTTTTCTAGCTTAGGCCAAGCAGGATTCTTCTTCGTTGTTTTTTTTTGTGCAATTGGCAAACAAGGAAAATGGTGCAATACCGCCCCCGACTGAAGTGGAGTGTGGACAGCCGAGAAAACAGGTTAAAGAAGCAACTTCGTATTAATTCATAAATCTTTATTACGAGACAAACAGTAGTCCATCCAATTTTAAAAAATAAATACACAAATCATCAAGTAAAAAAACATCACAAGGCAAACAATGACTCCTATAGTTAAAAAAGTTATTAATATCTAAGTTCACCATATGACTTAGACTTAGACTGACTTTATTATCATTTTGTATGCACAGGGGTGTATACATAACGAAATTTCGTTGCATACGGCTCAGGACAATGTTTTGAGGTTCCAATGGTATGAGGTTACTCCAGAATAAATAAAATACAATATAAAATATAAATATTAAATATAAAGTGCAGGAATGACAGTAAAATAGAAGTTATTTAGCTATGTACATGTGCAAGGTATGAAGTGGAGACCAGTTTCCGAGTGCAGTCCAGTTAAGAGTTCAGCAGTCTGATGGCAAGTGGGAAAAAGCTGTTTCTGAACCTGGTGGACCTGAAGCCGTTTCTGAACCTGGTGGACCTGCACCGGATGCTGCGGAACCTCTTTCCAGAGGGCAACAGGGAGCTGTTGCCCTCTGGAAAAGAGGTGGCGGTGTGAGGAGTCACTGACGATGTTTCGGCCTCGGGACACGCAGCGCTGGGATGAAATGTCCTGAATGGAGGGTAGGGGGTCCCGATGATCCTCTCTGCTGTCCGCACCACTCTCCTCACGTTCTTCCAGTCGGAGGCACTGCAACCTTCACACCACATAGAGGCAGCTGATCAGAATGCTTTCTATGGTGCTTCTGTAGAACGTCTTGAGGATGGGCGGGGGCAGGTGGGTGTAACAGAGAGAAAATTGTGTATGAGTGTGTATTTGAATTTTGCTCAAAATAATAATAATAATAATAATAATAATAATAATAATAATAATAATAATAATAATAATAATAATAATAATAATAATAATAGTGTGTATGTGTTTTGAATGGGATTTTCGATTTGTGTTTGGAGCCACCTAGTGGTGTGATGAGTGACTGCACGCAACGGGTCCTTCAGGCGCTCTCTCGGCTTCCCCACCAGAGTTCTGAGGAGCGCTGGTGGAGGCAGGTGCGAGAGAGGCAGCTCTTTGCTAATTTTTTTACTTAGGGTCATATTTTTCTAGTTCAACAATTAACAAAATACTGAGAGATTATTTAATATTTAGAAATATAATTTATAAAGTTTTCTTGTGGTTGGACTGGAAAAATATGATCCTTTGAGTGAGAGCAGCGCCAGTTGGTGTTTGTTGCCGACAACCGGTCACAACGCTAACTGCGTCTTTTGTTTTTTTCAGCTGTGGACCAGTTGTGTGGAGTCACATTTTATATATATATATATATATATATATATATATATATATATATATATATATATATATATATATATATATTTAGGAAAATAAATGAATAAATAAATAAATAAATAATTTTGTGAATGTAACTGACAACTGTCAACTGCTATGGCAGTTGCTTTATTGCTGTTATCAGTTATTATCAGTTATTTTACTGTTTGACTTGAAGAATAAGAATGTTTTGTTTTGAGGAACTGTTAACTGTGTTATTGTTTAAAATCTATACGATCACATCTAAAAAAAAAAAAAAACAGAGTTCTGAGGAGCGCTGGTGGAGCTGTGGACCAGTTGTGTGGAGTCACATTATTTCTGTTCGTAACACATTAGGTGACAACCAACGAAAGGGTTACATGAGCTCTTCTCATCCTCCGCAGGAAATACAAACGTTTCTGTGCCCTCTTGACCAGAGTCGTGGTGTTCACAGTTCACAATATGTTGCAATTGTCAAGAGCTTTAATTGTTAAGTGGTTCGATACATCCTATCAGCACATATTTTACATGAAATTCCTAAGCAAAACATAAAAGGTTGGTATGCTACTCGTGACAAACAGTTGACTTGCAGATGTTCATTGTAGAAAACTGAGAATTCTGAAAGCGTCCTGATTGGCTACTTGCAGTTTCTTCCGCAGTTTTACTGTAGTTACACCACAGATGATCTACTGTATGTAAAATGCAGTGCAATATGTTTCAAAAACGAACACTTTAACCTTATCTGCACACATGCTAATTTTCAGTGCCAATACATTAGCTTGCATAAAGGAAGGAAATGTTATGATAATCCTAAAGGCTCTTGATCGACAGGGGTTAATATTTACATAAATAGAAAAAAAACTAGGGCCGTTGTCAATAATATTGTTTTTGTTTTACTATTTAACAGTATAAACTTAAGACGCATATAAAAAAGCAAAGATCCATATTTACTGATGAAGGTTCCCTTCTTAAGGAGATTGCGTGGTGAGGCGACAGTTGCTAGCTCTCATCCAGCCGAGCAAAAGACATAATTTCTGCATGTGACATTTGTAGCTCATACACGCGGGGTTTATAGACGCTATGCCACAAAGTTGGAAACTTTTTATCTTTTTTTGCTGTCGTCGCTATCTGTGCCAGATGTTGGGTTCAGCCGGAGTGGAAGAAAATTGAGACTTTTAGCTCCTTGTGTGTTTAGCCGTTACCAAGAAAACCAGAGGGAAGGAAATAATAGGAGTCACAGGAGTGAAACTTTATGTCATCCAGTCTCTTTGTAGAAGGAGAGACAACAAAAACAAAGAAGCAATATTATGGAAATCATTTTATTATTAAGCTTGTACTTATTTACTGTTGATTAATGTATTGTTTGTCATGTAAACCCTTCTCAAATGTATGACTTGTCTTGTGACGATTTAAATGACAAATTTGAGAGAAATTCTTTCCACACGAAAAAGGTCTCTCCCCTGTATGACTTTTGTTGTGACGTTCTAAGTGACCAAGACGAGAGAAATTCTTTCCACATGACTGACACGAAAAAGGTCTCTCCCCTGTATGAGTTTTCTTGTGACGATTTAAATCACTAATTCGAGAGAAACTTTTTCCACATGACTGGCATGAAAAAGGTCTCTCACCGGTATGAATTTTCTTGTGGGCATTTAAATGACTAATTCTAGAAAAACTTTTTCCACATGACTGGCATGAAAAAGGTCTCTCACCAGTGTGAGTTCTGTAATGGTTTTTCAACTTCCACTGTTGTGGGTAACTTCTCCCACAAATGTTACATTTGAAAGACTTTTTCTTTGCACTGGTACCAGCCTGACTCTCTGACACAGAGGAGCTGCTTCCTTCCTGATCTTTGCTCTCAACCACTGGATAGATATGAAGGGAAAGCTGCTCTGTTCTTCTCTCTTCTTCATTCATATCATCTTCCTGAAGAGTAGAAGTCTCAATCAAAGCAGCAAACTGCTTCTGGACAAGCTGCTCTCCCTCCTGACTGCTGCAGAAATTCTTCTGGTTCTGTCCAGTTGGTAAAAGTTCTGGTGGCTGCTGTTCATGCTGAAGCACTGAAGAATCTAGTTCCTCTTTTTTTACATATGTTAGTGCGTATTCTATTTTCTCATGTTTGAGCAGTGTAGTTTCTAGTTCATCCTCTTCTTCTTTCATCCATTTTGGTTCTGGTTCCATCTGTTCATCTACAGTCCACTGACCTTCTACGTCTTTCTGGTCCTGACTGGACCTACTTGCCAGGCTAAAGGCTTGTTGGATGGCAGAAGCTTCTTCCTCATTGGAGACACTTGGCTGTTGGAGGTCTGTGGGAACAAAGGATGACATCATTAATGTAATTTAATTGATAACTCTCTCATAGATCAGCCTGTTTTTCCTGGAAATTCTGGTTTGTAGGCATCACAGGTGTCAAAAGTTCTCAAGGGCCAGTGTCCTGCAGGCTTTAGATGTGCCACATGTACAAAACACTGGAATGAAATGGCTTAGTTACAATCAGCTGTGTAGATCAGTTCTCCAGAACCTTGCTAATGACCTTATTCTATTCAGGTGTGGTGCAGCAGAGGTACATCAAAAAGTTGCAGGACACTAGGCCTTGAGGACTGGAGTTTGACACCCTGATATAGTTCATATAAAATTAATTTGTAGATTTTAACTAAAAGGAAGGTTAAGTGTCCTTCACATTAATTTGCTGCCATGACAAAAATGTTAAAAATATTTCAAATACATTCAGATTTTAATCTAGAACAGTTTCATACAGATTTTCTTATTTACGATTAAATGTTTAATTTTAAGGCATTCATACAATGAATAACTCAAAATACATTAAGACAACATGTTTCTAATCTCACTTGTAACCTTGTGTCTAGCCTCACTTTTTAAAGTTGACCAGACCAGGAATTTAATGTAGTAAAACATGACAGTCTGGTTCTCTGGGTGTTAAATATGATGAGACACAGACCTGTTTCTCTAAGCCACGATTCAAAAAAGAAAGATAAAACATAATTTCCTTAACTAAGGTGGATGTTTTGATGTTCAAGAGGAAGTGGATACAAGATAAGATCAAAAGGACTGGCCCACAATTGAAACCTACTCATTATTGTTCTGACTGTACATTTAGCTTAGATACTGAATGTATGAGAGATGAGGCTGGATGAGTTTCTCTCAACACCACACACTGAGCAGGATGGTGGAGCAGGTCAACACATCTCCAGGTCTCTCTGTCAGAGAGCTGCAGACAAGAGGAACATCCTGGAGTCATCAGGTCTCCATAGCAACCATCAGACACTGCCTTCATGAAAATTTAATGTCTGTTGGACACAAAGAAATAATTTCCTGTAATCACTGTTGGATTCATCAGATCCATTTAACTTGACTATGTCCCAAACTACAAAGAAGCAGCGACAGAGATATTTCATTAAACACATTTGAGAAATATAGATTTGGAGAAAATCATTTGCATATTTCTACTTTGATACAGTTTGTCCATTTCCTTTTTGTTTTTTATTTCTTCCGTTTCTTCTGTGCCCCTATGAAAAAATAACACAGTTCATTCCGAGTCTCCCTCTGTCCTTCATATTACTCTCCACTGCTCTGACTTACATGATTTTGTAAATTTGTAAATCTTTACAAATTAAAGATTTACACCTTATATTCCAGATTTCCAGCTCTCATAACAATTGTAGAAATATATTAGTCATGGGATTTAACTCAGAAACACGTTCTCTGTTTCTGCTAGCCTCTGTAGCATCCGAGCTAGCAGCTAAAACAGTTTCTGTTCAGCCCCGTTTAGCAGCAACTGGAGCTGCAGCAACTATCTCCCTGACGGATCTCTGCCTGCTGTGAAAACATCCCCATTTTTATCCAGACCTACCAGAACTTTGTCTCTGCAGCTCCGAACCGATTCTGTGTAGCTTAATTTCTGGTTTCCAGTTGATCCCCATCATTTTGCGCTGAGCATCGAGCTCTTCCTCGTAGCAAATGATGGTTTTTTCAACCTCGGTGAAGATTTCTTGAGCAGCAGCAGTTAGTCTCTCTCTGATAAACTCTCTGAGATGCTGAACTGAAGACATTGTCACTGAAATATTAGCTGTGATGGGACAATGCAGCAGTTTTCTAGCTTAGGCCAAGCAGGATTCTTCTTCGTTGTTTCTTTGCAATTGGCAAACAAGGAAAATGGTGCAATACCGCCCCCGACTGAAGTGGAGTGTGGACAGCCGAAAAACAGGTTAAAAAGTAACTTTTTCAGCATTAAACACATTTAATATTTATGAATTAAAACTTCGTATTCATTCATAAATCTTTAACACGAGACAAAAAGTAGTCCATCTAATTTAGAAAAAAATAAATACACAATTCATCAAGCAAAAAGCACCATAAACAATGACTCCGATAGTTTAAAAAAAGTTCGAAATATCTAATTTCACCATATGTTGCTGTTGTCAGAGTTTTTATTGTCAAGTTTTTGATACATCCAATCAGCACATAAATTCATACATGAAATTCCTCAGCAAAACATAAAACATTGATATGCTACTCATGACAAACATTTGACTTGCAGATGTTCATTTTGGAAATCTAAGGAGGATTCTGAAAGCGTCCTGATTGTCTACTTTCAGAATCTTCCTCATAGTTTTACTGTAGTGACATCACAGATGAGCTATGTAAAACGTAGTGCAATGTTTCAAAAAGGAGCATTTCAACTGCACTTGTGCTAATTTTCAGTGCCAAGACATTAGCTTGCACACAGGAAGGAAATGTTATGATAATCCCTTAACAGACAGGGGTTAACATTTATATAAATAGAAAAAAATATTAGGGCCTCTGTCAATAATATAGTTTTTTTTGTTTTACTTGTTTTAAGCAGTAAAAATTAAGTTACCATTCCCAGATCAAAAAGCAAAGATCCATATTTACGGACCAGCCCTGTGGATCTGCATTAAATGGTTTGCTCCTGTTTAGTGAACTTGAAGGCAACAGTGTTCAGCAGCAGCCAAAGACTAAAACGACCGAGTTGAACTATGCAGTGAAGAAAATAACATTCAGGTTTTCAAAATAGAAAAAAGAAGACAAATGAAAGGGTGTCTCTTTATAACCCCGTACGTCTCCAGGAAACGTGGATAGATTGTAGTTTGAATCCAACACGGTCCCAGACTGCTTGCTCCTCCCCACCAGGCTTTATGCTACACTCTGTGGTAGGAGACAAGGAGCCCAGCAGGTAAGTGAAGTAATGGTCACACAGTGACAGGAGACAGTACTTCTCCCTCTTACAGAGATTGCGTGGTAAGTCGACAGTCGCTAGCTCTCATCCAGCTGAGCGAAATACATAATTTGTGTATGTGACCTTTGTAGCTCATACACGCGGGGGTTATAGACGCTATGCCACGAAGTTGGAAACTTTTCATCTTTTGTTGCTGTCATCACTATCGTGTGCCAGATGTTGAGCCGGAGTGGAAGAAAATTGGCTCTTTTAGCTCCCTGTGTGTTTAACCGTTACCAAGAAAACAAGAAGGGAGGGAATAACATGAGCCACTGGAGCAAAAGTTTTTGTCATCCAGTCTCTTCATAAAAGGAGAGACGATGAATACGAAGAAGCAATATCATAGACATTATTTTATTATTAAGCTCATATTTATTTACTGTTGATTGATTTATTGTTTATCATGAGAACCCTTCTCAAATGCATGACTCATCTTGTGATGATTTAAGCTACTAAGACGAGTGAAATTCTTTCCACATGACTGGCATGAAAAAGGTTTCTCACCTGTATGAATTCTCTTGTGGTCATTTAAATTACTAATTCGAATGAAACGTTTTCCGCATGACTGGCATGAAAAAGGTCTCTCACCGGAATGAATTTTGTTGTGATCTTTTAAATGACTAATTCGAGAGAAACTTTTTCCACATGACTGGCATGAAAAAGGTCTCTCACCGGTGTGAATTTTTTTGTGGGCATTTAAATGACTAATTCTAGAAAAACTTTTTCCACATGACTGGCATAAAAAAGGTCTCTCCCCTGTATGAATTTTCTTGTGACGATATAAATGACTAATTCTAGAAAAACTTTTTCCGCATGATTGGCATGAAAAAGGTCTCTCACCAGTGTGAGTTCTGTAATGGTTTTTCAACTTCCACTGTTGTGGGTAACATCTCCCACAAATGTCACATTTGAAAGACTTTTTCTTTGTACCAGATTGACTCTCTGACACAGAGGAGCTGCTTCCTTCCTGATCTTTGCTTTCAACCACAGGAGAGATATGAAGGGAAAGCTGCTCTGTTCTTCTCTCTTCTTCATTCATGTCATCTTCCTGAAGCGTAGAAGTCTCAATCAAAGCAACAAACTGCTTCTGGACAAGCTGCTCCCTCCTGACTGCTGCAGAGGTTCTTCTGGTTCTGTCCAGTTGGTAAATGTTCCGGTGGCTGCTGTTCATATGGAAGCACTGAAGAATCTAGTTCCTCTATTTTAACATTTGTTAGTGGAAATTCTATTTCCTCATGTTTAAGCAGTGCAGGTTCTAGTTCATCTTCTTCTTCTTTCATCCATTTTTGTTGTGGTTCCATCTGTTCCTCTTCAGTCCACTGAGGTTCTGCTTCTTTCTGGTCCTGACTGGACCTACTTGCCAGGCTCCAGACTTGTTGGATGGCATAAGCTTCTTCCTCATTTGAGACACTTGGCTGTTGGAGGTCTGTGGGAACAAAGGATGACATCATTAATGTAATTTAATTGATAACTCTCTCATAGATCAGCCTTGTTTTTCCTGGAGATTCTGGTCTGTAGGCATCATGTACTTCATATAAAATTATTTTGTAGATTTTAATTAAAAGCAGTTGACTAAATTAGATGAGACACAGACCTGTTTCTCTAAGCCACTATTCAAAAAAGAAAGAGAAAACATATTTTCCTTAACTAAGGTGGATATTTTGATGTTCAAGAGGAAATGGACGCAAGAAAATATCAAAAGGACTGGCCCACAATTGAAACCTACTCATTATTGTTCTGACTGTACATTTAGCTTAGATGCTGAATGTATGAGAGATGAGGCTGGATGAGTTTCTCTCAACACCACACACTGAGCAGGATGGTGGAGCAGGTCAACACATCTCCAGGTCTCTCTGTCAGAGAGCTGCAGACAAGAGGAACATCCTGGAGTCATCAGGTCTCCATAGCAACCATCAGACACTGCATTCATGAAAATGTAATGTCTGTTGGACATAAAGAAATAATTTCCTGTAATCACTGTTGGATTCATCAGATCCATTTAACTTGACTATGTCCCACACTACAAAGGAGCAGCGACACAGATATTTCATTAAACACATTTGAGAAATATAGATTTGGAGAAAATCATTTTCATGTTTCTACTTTGACACAGTTTGTCTATTTCCTTTTTGTTTTTTATTTCTTCCGTTTCTTCTGTGTCCCTATGAAAAAATAACACAGTTCATTCCGCGTCTCCCTCTCTCCTTCATATTACTCTCCACTGCTGATTTACAAAATCATGTACGACTTTAAGATTTACACCTTGTATTCCAGATTTCCAGCACTCAGAACAATTGGAGTAAAATATTAGTCATGGGATTTAACTCAGAAACACGTTTTCTGTTTCTGCTAGCCTCTGTAGCATCCGAGCTAGCAGCTAAACTATTTCCTGTTCAGCCCCGTTTAGCAGCAGCTGGAGCTGCAGCAACTATCTCCCTGACGGATCTCTGTCTGCTGTCAAAACATCCTCACTTTTATCCAGACCTACCAGAACTTTGCCTCTGCAGCTCCGAACCGATTCTGTGTAGCTTAATTTCTGGTTTCCAGTTGATCCCCATCATTCTGCGCTGAGCATCGAGCTCTTCCTCGTAGCAAATGATGGTTTTTTCAACCTCGGTGAAGATTTCTTGAGCAGCAGCAGTTAGTCTCTCTCTGATAAACTCTCTGAGATGCTGAACTGAAGACATTGTTACTGAAATATTAGCTGGAATGGGACAATGCAGCAGTTTTCTAGCTGAGGCCAACCAGGATTCTTCTTCGTTGTTTTTTGGCAATTGGCAAACAAGGAAATTGGTGCAATACCGCCCCCGACTGAAGTGGAGTGTGAACAGACGAAAAACAGGTTAAAGAAGGAACTTCGTGTTAATTCATAAATCTTTATCACGAGACAAACAGTAAAAAATAAATACACAAATCATCAAGTAATATAATATCACAAGGCAAACAATGACTCCTATATAAAAAAAAAGTTAGAAATAGCTAATATAACAATATGTTGCAATTGTCAAGAGCTTTAATTGTTAAGTGGTTCGATACATCCAGTCAACACATACATTTTTACATGAAATTCCTAAGCAAAACATAAAAGGTTGGTATGCTACTCATGACAAACAGTTGACTTGCAGATGTTCATTGTGGAAAACTGAGAATTCTGAAAGCGTCCTGATTGGCTACTTGCAGTTTCTTCCGCAGTTTTACTGTAGTTACACCACAGATGATCTACTGTATGTAAAATGCAGTGCGATATGTTTCAAAAACGAACACTTTAACCTTATCTGCACACATGCTAATTTTCAGTGCCAATACATTAGCTTGCATAAAGGAAGGAAATGTTATGATAATCCTAAAGGCTCTTGATCGACAGGGGTTAATATTTATATAAATAGAAAAAAACTAGGGCCGTTGTCAATAATATTGTTTTTGTTTTACTATTTAACAGTATAAACTTAAGACGCATATAAAAAAGCAAAGATCCATATTTACTGATGAAGGTTCCCTTCTTAAGGAGATTGCGTGGTGAGGCGACAGTTGCTAGCTCTCATCCAGCCGAGCAAAAGACATAATTTCTGCATGTGACATTTGTAGCTCATACACGCGGGGTTTATAGACGCTATGCCACAAAGTTGGAAACTTTTTATCTTTTTTTGCTGTCGTCGCTATCTGTGCCAGATGTTGGGTTCAGCCGGAGTGGAAGAAAATTGAGACTTTTAGCTCCTTGTGTGTTTAGCCGTTACCAAGAAAACCAGAGGGAAGGAAATAATAGGAGTCACAGGAGTGAAACTTTATGTCATCCAGTCTCTTTGTAGAAGGAGAGACAACAAAAACAAAGAAGCAATATTATGGAAATCATTTTATTATTAAGCTTGTACTTATTTACTGTTGATTAATGTATTGTTTGTCATGAAAACCCTTCTCAAATGTATGACTTGTCTTGTGACGATTTAAATGACAAATTTGAGAGAAATTCTTTCCACATGAAAAAGGTTTCTCACCTGTATGAGTTTTGTTGTGACGTTCTAAGTGAGCAAGACGAGAGAAATTCTTTCCACATGACTGGCATGAAAAAGGTCTCTCCCCTGTATGACTTTTGTTGTGACGTTCTAAGTGACCAAGACGAGAGAAATTCTTTCCACATGACTGACACGAAAAAGGTCTCTCACCTGTATGAGTTTTGTTGTGACGTTCTAAGTGAGCAAGACGAGAGAAATTCTTTCCACATGACTGGCATGAAAAAGGTCTCTCCCCTGTATGACTTTTGTTGTGACGTTCTAAGTGACCAAGACGAGAGAAACTTTTTCCACATGACTGGCATGAAAAAGGTCTCTCACCAGTGTGAGTTCTGTAATGGTTTTTCAACTTCCACTGTTGTGGGTAACTTCTCCCACAAATGTCACATTTGAAAGACTTTTTCTTTGCACTGGTACCAGCCTGACTCTCTGACACAGAGGAGCTGCTTCCTTCCTGATCTTTGCTCTCAACCACTGGATAGATATGAAGGGAAAGCTGCTCTGTCCTTCTCTCTTCTTCATTCATATCATCTTCCTGAAGAGTAGAAGTCTCAATCAAAGCAGCAAACTGCTTCTGGACAAGCTGCTCTCCCTCCTGACTGCTGCAGAAATTCTTCTGGTTCTGTCCAGTTGGTAAATGTTCTGGTGGCTGCTGTTCATGCTGAAGCACTGAAGAATCTAGTTCCTCTTTTTTTACATATGTTAGTGCGTATTCTATTTTCTCATGTTTGAGCAGTGTAGTTTCTAGTTCATCCTCTTCTTCTTTCATCCATTTTGGTTCTGGTTCCATCTGTTCATCTACAGTCCACTGACCTTCTACGTCTTTCTGGTCCTGACTGGACCTATATGCCAGGCTAAAGGCTTGTTGGATGGCAGAAGCTTCTTCCTCATTGGAGACACTTGGCTGTTGGAGGTCTGTGGGAACAAAGGATGACATCATTAATGTAATTTAATTGATAACTCTCTCATAGATCAGCCTGTTTTTCCTGGAAATTCTGGTTTGTAGGCATCACAGGTGTCAAACTCCAGTTCTCAAGGGCCAGTGTCCTGCAGGCTTTAGATGTGCCACATGTACAAAACACTGGAATGAAATGGCTTAGTTACAATCAGCTGTGTAGATCAGTTCTCCAGAACCTTGCTAATGACCTTATTCTATTCAGGTGTGATGCAGCAGAGGTACATCAAAAAGTTGCAGGACACTAGGCCTTGAGGACTGGAGTTTGACACCCTGATATAGTTCATATAAAATTAATTTGTAGATTTTAACTAAAAGGAAGGTTAAGTGTCCTTCACATTAATTTGCTGCCATGACAAAAATGTTAAAAATATTTCAAATACATTCAGATTTTAATCTAGAACAGTTTCATACAGATTTTCTTATTTACGATTAAATGTTTAATTTTAAGGCATTCATACAATGAATAACTCAAAATACATTAAGACAATATGTTTCTAATCTCACTTGTAACCTTGTGTCTAGCCTCACTTTTTAAAGTTGACCAGACCAGGAATTTAATGTAGTAAAACATGACAGTCTGGTTCTCTGGGTGTTAAATATGATGAGACACAGACCTGTTTCTCTAAGCCACGATTCAAAAAAGAAAGATAAAACATAATTTCCTTAACTAAGGTGGATGTTTTGATGTTCAAGAGGAAGTGGATACAAGATAAGATCAAAAGGACTGGCCCACAATTGAAACCTACTCCTTATTGTTCTGACTGTACATTTAGCTTAGATACTGAATGTATGAGAGATGAGGCTGGATGAGTTTCTCTCAACACCACACACTGAGCAGGATGGTGGAGCAGGTCAACACATCTCCAGGTCTCTCTGTCAGAGAGCTGCAGACAAGAGGAACATCCTGGAGTCATCAGGTCTCCATAGCAACCATCAGACACTGCATTCATGAAAATTTAATGTCTGTTGGACACAAAGAAATAATTTCCTGTAATCACTGTTGGATTCATCAGATCCATTTAACTTGACTATGTCCCAAACTACAAAGAAGCAGCGACAGAGATATTTCATTAAACACATTTGAGAAATATAGATTTGGAGAAAATCATTTGCATATTTCTACTTTGATACAGTTTGTCCATTTCCTTTTTGTTTTTTATTTCTTCCGTTTCTTCTGTGCCCCTATGAAAAAATAACACAGTTCATTCCGAGTCTCCCTCTCTCCTTCATATTACTCTCCACTGCTCTGACTTACATGATTTTGTAAATTTGTAAATCTTTACAAATTAAAGATTTACACCTTGTATTCCAGATTTCCAGCTCTCATAACAATTGTAGAAATATATTAGTCATGGGATTTAACTCAGAAACACGTTCTCTGTTTCTGCTAGCCTCTGTAGCATCCGAGCTAGCAGCTAAACTATTTCCTGTTCAGCCCCGTTTAGCAGCAACTGGAGCTGCAGCAACTATCTCCCTGACGGATCTCTGTCTGCTGTCAAAACATCCCCACTTTTATCCAGACCTACCAGAACTTTGCCTCTGCAGCTCCGAACCGATTATGTGTAGCTTAATTTCTGGTTTCCAGTTGATCCCCATCATTCTGCGCTGAGCATCGAGCTCTTCCTCGTAGCAAATGATGGTTTTTTCAACCTCGGTGAAGATTTCTTGAGCAGCAGCAGTTAGCCTCTCTCTGATAAACTCTCTGAGATGCTGAACTGAAGACATTGTCACTGAAATATTAGCTGATGGGACAATGCAGCAGTTTTCTAGCTTAGGCCAAGCAGGATTCTTCTTCGTTGTTTCTTTGCAATTGGCAAACAAGGAAAATGGTGCAATACCGCCCCCGACTGAAGTGGAGTGTGGACAGCCGAAAAACAGGTTAAAAAGTAACTTTTTCAGCATTAAACACATTTAATATTTATGAATTAAAACTTCGTATTCATTCATAAATCTTTAACACGAGACAAAAAGTAGTCCATCTAATTTAGAAAAAAATAAATACACAATTCATCAAGCAAAAAGCACCATAAACAATGACTCGGATAGTTTAAAAAAAGTTCGAAATATCTAATTTCACCATATGTTGCTGTTGTCAGAGTTTTTATTGTCAAGTTTTTGATACATCCAATCAGCACATAAATTCATACATGAAATTCCTCAGCAAAACATAAAACATTGATATGCTACTCATGACAAACATTTGACTTGCAGATGTTCATTTTGGAAATCTAAGGAGGATTCTGAAAGCGTCCTGATTGTCTACTTTCAGAATCTTCCTCATAGTTTTACTGTAGTGACATCACAGATGAGCTATGTAAAACGTAGTGCAATGTTTCAAAAAGGAGCATTTCAACTGCACTTGTGCTAATTTTCAGTGCCAAGACATTAGCTTGCACACAGGAAGGAAATGTTATGATAATCCCTTAACAGACAGGGGTTAACATTTATATAAATAGAAAAAAATATTAGGGCCTCTGTCAATAATATAGTTTTTTTTGTTTTACTTGTTTTAAGCAGTAAAAATTAAGTTACCATTCCCAGATCAAAAAGCAAAGATCCATATTTACGGACCAGCCCTGTGGATCTGCATTAAATGGTTTGCTCCTGCTTAGTGAACTTGAAGGCAACAGTGTTCAGCAGCAGCCAAAGACTAAAACGACCGAGTTGAACTATGCAGTGAAGAAAATAACATTCAGGTTTTCAAAATAGAAAAAAGAAGACAAATGAAAGGGTGTCTCTTTATAACCCCGTACGTCTCCAGGAAACGTGGATAGATTGTAGTTTGAATCCAACACGGTCCCAGACTGCTTGCTCCTCCCCACCAGGCTTTATGCTACACTCTGTGGTAGGAGACAAGGAGCCCAGCAGGTAAGTGAAGTAATGGTCACACAGTGACAGGAGACAGTACTTCTCCCTCTTACAGAGATTGCGTGGTAAGTCGACAGTCGCTAGCTCTCATCCAGCTGAGCGAAATACATAATTTGTGTATGTGACCTTTGTAGCTCATACACGCGGGGGTTATAGACGCTATGCCACGAAGTTGGAAACTTTTCATCTTTTGTTGCTGTCATCACTATCGTGTGCCAGATGTTGAGCCGGAGTGGAAGAAAATTGGCTCTTTTAGCTCCCTGTGTGTTTAACCGTTACCAAGAAAACAAGAAGGGAGGGAATAACATGAGCCACTGGAGCAAAAGTTTTTGTCATCCAGTCTCTTCATAGAAGGAGAGACGATGAATACGAAGAAGCAATATCATAGACATTATTTTATTATTAAGCTCATATTTATTTACTGTTGATTGATTTATTGTTTATCATGAGAACCCTTCTCAAATGCATGACTCATCTTGTGATGATTTAAGCTACTAAGACGAGTGAAATTCTTTCCACATGACTGGCATGAAAAAGGTTTCTCACCTGTATGAATTCTCTTGTGGTCATTTAAATTACTAATTCGAATGAAACGTTTTCCGCATGACTGGCATGAAAAAGGTCTCTCACCGGAATGAATTTTGTTGTGATCTTTTAAATGACTAATTCGAGAGAAACTTTTTCCACATGACTGGCATGAAAAAGGTCTCTCACCGGTGTGAATTTTTTTGTGGGCATTTAAATGACTAATTCTAGAAAAACTTTTTCCACATGACTGGCATAAAAAAGGTCTCTCCCCTGTATGAATTTTCTTGTGACGATATAAATGACTAATTCTAGAAAAACTTTTTCCGCATGATTGGCATGAAAAAGGTCTCTCACCAGTGTGAGTTCTGTAATGGTTTTTCAACTTCCACTGTTGTGGGTAACATCTCCCACAAATGTCACATTTGAAAGACTTTTTCTTTGTACCAGATTGACTCTCTGACACAGAGGAGCTGCTTCCTTCCTGATCTTTGCTTTCAACCACAGGAGAGATATGAAGGGAAAGCTGCTCTGTTCTTCTCTCTTCTTCATTCATGTCATCTTCCTGAAGAGTAGAAGTCTCAATCAAAGCAACAAACTGCTTCTGGACAAGCTGCCCTTTCTCCTGACTGCTGCAGAGGTTCTTCTGGTTCTGTCCAGTTGGTAAATGTTCCGGTGGCTGCTGTTCATATGGAAGCACTGAAGAATCTAGTTCCTCTATTTTAACATTTGTTAGTGGAAATTCTATTTCCTCATGTTTAAGCAGTGCAGGTTCTAGTTCATCTTCTTCTTCTTTCATCCATTTTTGTTGTGGTTCCATCTGTTCCTCTTCAGTCCACTGAGGTTCTGCTTCTTTCTGGTCCTGACTGGACCTACTTGCCAGGCTCCAGACTTGTTGGATGGCATAAGCTTCTTCCTCATTTGAGACACTTGGCTGTTGGAGGTCTGTGGGAACAAAGGATGACATCATTAATATAATTTAATTGATAACTCTCTCATAGATCAGCCTTGTTTTTCCTGGAGATTCAGGTCTGTAGGCATCATGTACTTCATATAAAATTATTTTGTAGATTTTAATTAAAAGCAGTTGACTAAATAAGATGAGACACAGACCTGTTTCTCTAAGCCACTATTCAAAAAAGAAAGAGAAAACATATTTTCCTTAACTAAGGTGGATATTTTGATGTTCAAGAGGAAATGGATGCAAGAAAATATCAAAAGGACTGGCCCACAATTGAAACCTACTCCTTATTGTTCTGACTGTACATTTAGCTTAGATACTGAATGTATGAGAGATGAGGCTGGATGAGTTTCTCTCAACACCACACACTGAGCAGGATGGTGGAGCAGGTCAACACATCTACAGGTCTCTCTGTCAGAGAGCTGCAGACAAGAGGAACATCCTGGAGTCATCAGGTCTCCATAGCAACCATCAGACACTGCATTCATGAAAATGTAATGTCTGTTGGACATAAAGAAATAATTTCCTGTAATCACTGTTGGATTTATCAGATCCATTTAACTTGACTATGTCCCACACTACAAAGGAGCAGCGACAGAGATATTTCATTAAACACATTTGAGAAATATAGATTTGGAGAAAATCATTTTCATGTTTCTACTTTGACACAGTTTGTCTATTTCCTTTTTGTTTTTTATTTCTTCCGTTTCTTCTGTGTCCCTATGAAAAAATAACACAGTTCATTCCGCGTCTCCCTCTCTCCTTCATATTACTCTCCACTGCTGATTTACAAAATCATGTACGACTTTAAGATTTACACCTTGTATTCCAGATTTCCAGCACTCGGAACAATTGGAGTAAAATATTAGTCATGGGATTTAACTCAGAAACACGTTTTCTGTTTCTGCTAGCCTCTGTAGCATCCGAGCTAGCAGCTAAACTATTTCCTGTTCAGCCCCGTTTAGCAGCAACTGGAGCTGCAGCAACTATCTCCCTGACGAATCTCTGTCTGCTGTCAAAACATCCCCACTTTTATCCAGACCTACCAGAACTTTGCCTCTGCAGCTCCGAACCGATTCTGTGTAGCTTAATTTCTGGTTTCCAGTTGATCCCCATCATTCTGCGCTGAGCATCGAGCTCTTCCTCGTAGCAAATGATGGTTTTTTCAACCTCGGTGAAGATTTCTTGAGCAGCAGCAGTTAGTCTCTCTCTGATAAACTCTCTGAGATGCTGAACTGAAGACATTGTTACTGAAATATTAGCTGGAATGGGACAATGCAGCAGTTTTCTAGCTGAGGCCAACCAGGATTCTTCTTCGTTGTTTTTTGGCAATTGGCAAACAAGGAAATTGGTGCAATACCGCCCCCGACTGAAGTGGAGTGTGAACAGACGAAAAACAGGTTAAAGAAGGAACTTCGTGTTAATTCATAAATCTTTATCACGAGACAAACAGTAAAAAATAAATACACAAATCATCAAGTAATATAATATCACAAGGCAAACAATGACTCCTATATATATAAAAAAAGTTAGAAATAGCTAATATAACAATATGTTGCAATTGTCAAGAGCTTTAATTGTTAAGTGGTTCGATACATCCAGTCAACACATACATTTTTACATGAAATTCCTAAGCAAAACATAAAAGGTTGGTATGCTACTCATGACAAACAGTTGACTTGCAGATGTTCATTGTGGAAAACTGAGAATTCTGAAAGCGTCCTGATTGGCTACTTGCAGTTTCTTCCGCAGTTTTACTGTAGTTACACCACAGATGATCTACTGTATGTAAAATGCAGTGCAATATTTTTCAAAAACGAACACTTTAACCTTATCTGCACACATGCTAATTTTCAGTGCCAATACATTAGCTTGCATAAAGGAAGGAAATGTTATGATAATCCTAAAGGCTCTTGATCGACAGGGGTTAATATTTACATAAATAGAAAAAACACTAGGGCCATTGTCAATAATATTGTTTTTGTTTTACTATTTAACAGTATAAACTTAAGACCCATATAAAAAAGCAAAGATCCATATTTACTGATGAAGGTTCCCTTCTTAAAGAGATTGCGTGGTGAGGCGACAGTTGCTAGCTCTCATCCAGCCGAGCAAAAGACATAATTTCTGCATGTGACATTTGTAGCTCATACACGCGGGGGTCATAGACGCTATGCCACAAAGTTGGAAACTTTTTATCTTTTTTTGCTGTCGTCGCTATCTGTGCCAGATGTTGGGTTCAGCCGGAGTGGAAGAAAATTGAGACTTTTAGCTCCTTGTGTGTTTAGCCGTTACCAAGAAAACCAGAGGGAAGGAAATAATAGGAGTCACAGGAGTGAAACTTTATGTCATCCAGTCTCTTTGTAGAAGGAGAGACAACAAAAACAAAGAAGCAATATTATGGAAATCATTTTATTATTACGCTTGTACTTATTTAATGTTGATTAATGTATTGTTTGTCGTGAAAACCCTTCTCAAATGTATGACTTGTCTTGTGACGATTTAAATGACAAATTTGAGAGAAATTCTCAAGTAGCATCTCACTTAAGTATTTCAATTTCCAATCTATTTTCTTTCGAATATCTTACTGATATGCACTACAGACAGCAAACATAAATAGGAATCTCCCAACTAGTCAGGGGTTGACTGTGGCATAAAAAAGACATTTGTCCATTAGGTCCAATCTGCTGACGTTCACAAACTCAGAGAGGTTTCCTAAGACCTGGTCCGAAAAGTGTGATAAACCAAATATCCCACCCTCACTCCTAACCATGTTTAAAAACAATTTCTGCCTTTTCCTTTTTTGATATATTTTACAAAGAAAAAAAAGCAAAGAAAAGCTTTAATATGTATGATAAATCTGTGTGAGATAAATGACTACTTCTCACTTTTGTGTTTTTGTTTCTTGTGGTAATCCAGTTTACTAGCATACATGAAGCTCTTTCCGCAAACTTCACATGGAAAATCCCTCTTACTTGTGTGTATTTTCATGTGTGTGTTTAAATGATGAAGCCGAGAGAAACTTTTTCCGCATGTTAGACATGGAAAAGGTTTCTCACCTGTGTGGATGCTCTGGTGTTTATGTAAATGATCAATTCGAGAGAAGCGTTTTCCACATTTTTGACATGAAAAAGGCTTCTCACCTGTGTGGATTCTTTTGTGAACATTCAAATTTGCACCAATTGTAAAACATTTTCCACATGTTTCACATGAAAAAGGCTTCTCACCTGTATGAAGTTTCTTGTGCAGCTTAAAATAAAAACTGTGAGAGAAACTTTTCCCACATGTATCGCATGTAAAACTCTTCTCATTTGTATGAATTTTCTTATGAACGTTTAAACATTCCTTTCGAGCAAAGGTTTTTCCACATTTTTGACAGGAAAAAGGTCTTTCACCTGTGTGGCTTCTCTTGTGCTCATTTAATCTATACATTTGGCTGAAACTTTTTTCACATATTTGACAAGAAAAAGGCTTCTCACCTTTATGGGCTCTGTAATGTCTTTCCAAGTTGCACTGACTTGTAAGACCTTTCCCACAAATATCACATGTGTAAGACCTTTGCTTTTTGTTAGTAAGAGACTGACTCTCTGACACAGAGGAGCTGCTTCCTTCCTGATCATTGCTTTCAACTCCAGGAAAAATTTGAAAGGAAAGCTGCTCGGTTGTTTTTTCTTGTTCACTGAAATCGCCTTCCTGAAGAGCAGATGTTTCCATCACAGAAACATCCTGCTTCTGGACAAGCAGCTTTCCCTCCTGACTGCTGCAGAGGTTCGTACAGGAGCTTCCGGCCCCGTCTACCATGTAAATATTCTCTTCATGTTTAAGCACTGAAATATCTACTTCCTCATTTTTTCCATGTATCCACTGAGATTCTGGTTCTTTCTCTTCCTTAATCTGTTTAGTTTCTGGATCTTTCCAGTCTTGAACCAGTTCTGGGTCCTTCTTTCCCTCTTTAATCTGTGGATGTTCTGGTTTCTGATGTTCTACTATCAATAGAGATCCTGATTCCTTCTCTTCTTTAATCCATTTAGTTTGTGGATCTTTTGATTCTGGTTCATCCACTTCTTCTTCTTCTTTAATCCATGGATGTTTTGGTTCCCTTTTTTCAATCACTGGAGCTTCTGCTTCCTCCTGGTCATGACTGGACCTCTGCCGTTGGTCACAGACATGGTGGACGGTTGAAGCTTTCTCCTCAATTGAAACTTGTGGCTTTTGGAAGTCTGTGGGGAAAAGTGAAGACAGCATTAATATAATTAAATTGATTACAGTCTCATTCATCAGCCTGCTTGTTCCTTGAGATCTCTTGCTGTAGGTGTGAGATTGTTAATTCAAAATTAGTTTGTAGTGTTTAAGTGAAAAACAGGAGAAGTTTGCAGGTTAACGTGTCATCCACACTAAATGGTAACTCTGGTAAAGATCTTTGAAAGATTTAAATGAATCCTGATTTTATTCCAGCACCAAAATTTCATACCTAAAAAATATTGAACAACTAAACCTGTAATTTGAGAATATTTATTAAGTGGGAAACTGACACCACATTTAGAAAACTTTAACAAAACTGCCACTGCCAGAGCTGTTGTCACCACAAACAATCTGACTTTACACTTATTCTGATTTATACAGTTTTAATCAGAATATTGTTTAAATCAGAGACTAACTGTATGTCAGAGTCAGGGACCACAAGGACAAAATAGCTGAGATCTGACAAATCCCCCCTTTTATTTAAAAAGAATTAAGAGTATGAAAATATTTCAATACAATCAAAGAGGTGGTACTTAGCTTTTTTGTTGCATGTAAACCTCAAAAATGAACAGGAAATTGTAAAATCACAAAAAAGATCTTCAGGTGCCCGAGTCGCCATAAAGAGAGAACAGGGGTTGCCTGACTGTTGAAGGCAGAATGTAGATAATTTGAGGAAGTGTGTGTGTGTAGGTGTGTGTGTGTGTGTGTGTGTGTGTGTGTATCTGCTGGGCCACTCTGACCTGAGGGTCAGGAAGGAATTCAGCACTTGGCAAGAAGAAAGATTATTTAGTTGTGTTTAAGCAGCCATGACGGCTGATACAAAACAGATGTTATTCCAAGAGAAATCTCAGAGAAGTCTAACAAGAGATCTGTGTCAGACAAACAAAGGGCTGGATTGGTCGATAATTACAAACACGTGTGCACACGCTCACACACACACGCTCACACACACGCACACACAAGGCAGACAGGTTCTGGCATAAATACACCCAACTCTATGTGACAGTCGGTGGTTCTGAAAGATTTGAGTGTCTGTGGAATTTAACACTGCAACACCATAAGAACTTTCTGCTTCATCTTCATCTCGTAAAACAGATAGAAACCGAGTCCAATGTGAAGATCAATCTCAGTTACTTGCCATTTTTCACTCCCCTACATCTACTCAACATATTCACTGAATCACTGTTGCTCTGGTGCCTTCACTTTGAATTAAGTTTACTGTGACCCAAATGGAAACATTTGCACTTGATCTTTAGAATGATGCAAAAACTGAATTCTGTTTTCATTTAAGATCATTTCTAGAATCTGCTCCCAGTCTGCTGCATAGAAATGCATTTCTAGATCTCAAATGAGTAAAACCTAGCAGTAGGTATTGTTGTGGACGATCAGGACCAAAACCTGCAAATTCAAGCTATTTATTGGTTTTGACTAAATGCCTCAAATCAGCTGCTGGCTGCAGAACCAGCAGAATCATCTACATTCTGCTAATGTTCAAACCTGCAGAGAACCAAAGTTTCACTGGTAGCTCGGAGCTTCATACCCTTTCTGTTGCGATTAGTGTGGGAATTCCAGGAGATATCCAGCAGTCTGGATTCTTCCTGGTACCAGACCACAGTAGCTCCAAGTTCTGGTTCCTCTGTATCTTCTTTAATCTGAAGGTGAGCAGGTTCCTCCATAACGTATTGTATCTTTGAAGGTTCTGGCTCCTCTTTTATCTCTACAGGTTCTGGTTCCTGTTTAGTCTGTGAAGGTTCTGACTCCTGAATGAAGCTCCTCTGCTGGTTCCAGATGTGTGGCTCAGACAGAACTTCCTCTTTGATGCTGACATGTTGCTGTGGCTGATCTGTATTTAGGAAAAAAAAGAAAAGGTCCAGACAGTTAAGAATGTTTGGTGAAATATTCAGAAGGAACAAAGCTTGAGGTTTCTCTAGATTTGAGCAAAATCCACTGAACAATAACTGGACCTATGGAGTCTCCTGGACTGAACAGCTGTGCTTTTTACTGGTTACCATGGCAACATCTATAGAGGTTAGCATTAAAAGGTTAAAAAGTCAGGAGGAAGCATCGTTATCCACAAGATGCTCAAACTGAGATGCATCGGGATGTGATGGTGATATTAATTTAGAGCTCAAATGTAACTATTTGCTCTGACTTAAAGCTCCGTGTTGAACTATATTTTTAGAATAAGAAATGTAAGCAAAATAAAATAAAGGTTTGAGATTCACAACAAATTCCCACCACGAGTGCATTTGATGTGTTTCCACAAATAGAATAAAAATTTTGGTTATAATATCAAATAATTCACTAATGTCATCATTTTAAACTATTAATACAATTATATTCCTCTACAAAATCATCCTGGATGTTATGCTGTGTCTGTTGTCTTTTAATTCTTAACCTTAAAGTTATGGTTGACTTTTTGTTCCTCCATAAATTACTGAAATGGTTTTTACTGTCCAACACAAGTCCAGAGTCGTTAAATGCAGCAGAATAAGCCTTTAACCTCGATCAACTAGATACAAGCTTTAGCATCTGCTAAAGTCAACAGCTGGACAGTGTTATGCTGAGAAACGCATGTCCTGTCACAGGAGCATGCATCGCTCTAAAGTTCAGAGTGAAATAACCTTTTCTACATAATTCCACTTATTCTCTGAGCTACTGGTATGAGTTTTGTTGGAGGGTGAAAGGTGCTGAAACTCTTAATTATATTTAATAGATAAGAAATAACACTCAGAGACGTGTCCTTTTGCTGCAGGCCACGGCAGGTGGAGATTTATTACACTATTCCACAGATCATCTTACAGCTTCATCAGTTCAACATCAAAGTCCTAAAAAACCCAAAAATCTCACCGTATTCTTAGGATCAACCTGTTTTATAGAATCTCATTTTCCCTGGTGTGGCTTGGTAAGTTTTGACCAATAGTATCGCTGCTCGTGTTTTGCGTATGTTTTTACATAGGATCTCTGGCAGCCATTGAACTGAGTGTGTATTGGGTTTTTTCCTGGGGATGTTCAAACCTCTTGACCTCACATCTGCTTCGTTTCAGGGTTGCTAAATAAGCCCACTCATCACAAATGTTATACTTATCTATCCAAACAGCTTGCTTCCCAAACCATATTTGGTCCAGTTTTGTGCTTCACACGTAAGCAAGGGAAAGAGAGTTCAGGTTAGATTGACCTTGAATGGCGCCAGACTTCCTCAGTAAAAAACAACTCCATAAAAAGTATTTCCGCTCTTACAGTTTCACATCAATAGCATAAAATTTAAGGAAAAGAGAGAGGGCATGCAAATTTTGGCAGGCTAATAACAGGCTTTGCTGTAAAATGCATCCCCTGTTTACATGGAGAAATAAAGAGTTAAGAGTGAAATTACTTTTTCTACATAATCCCACTTGTTCTATGAACTGCTGGTATGAGTTTCATATCAATAGAATTATATTTGGGGAAAATATATAAGGCCTGCATATATTGCCAAGCTAATAATTCGCTATGCCAAAAAATGCATCCCCCTGCTAACATGAAGAAATGAAGAGTTAAGAGGGATTTCACCTTTTCTACGTGATGATACTTGTTCTCTGAGCTACTGCTCATATCAACAGGACAATAGACAGGGGATACAAATATTGGCAGGCTCAAAAATAAAAATGCATCCCCCTACATTAATAGACTAGGCAGTTAAGGATGATATAAAATATTCTACATAACGGAATTCTGTTTTGTAATGCTTTAAGCTATTATGGTGTTAAAAGAAAAATCGGGGAATTTCAAACCATCTGCGGAGAACATTTTCATCAGACACGGACTGAAAAGCGTTCGACTCATTTGTCTCAATAAAGGTGTAAAAACAGCATTTATTTCAATTAATCTGCGACCGTTTTAGGGCTTACATGGTTAAGAAACGTGATAATGTTACGAGTATCTTTAAAAGTTTTGTCTTCGGTCATATTTCAGTCCGTTTTCTCATTAATATGTGAGAGTTTAGAGCGATGCGCGCTCCCACGACAGGGGATGCAATTCTCGGCATAACAACTGTTAGCAACAGCGACCATCCATCCATTTTCTAACACCCTTGTCCCTAATGGGTCAGGAGGGCTGCTGGTGCCCATCTCCAGCTAACGTTTCGGGCGAGAGGCGGGTTCACCCCGGACAGGGTAGCGGTTCTGTCGCAGAACAGCTACCATAATAACACCAAAATCTCAACCAAGAACTTGATTTTAAATCTCTTTGATTTTCGGGCCTGGGTCCGTAGCTTCTTACCGATTCGGTTGAGTTTTATTTGTGGTTTCCAGTAGATTTCTAGCAGTTTGATGTCGTCTTCGTAGCGGACGATGGTTTTTTCAACCTCCGTGAAGATTTCTTCAGTAGCCGCAGTTAGTCGCTCTCTGATAAACTCTCTCAGATACTGAACTGAAGACATGGTTGCTGAAGCTACTGGAAGATTCAGCTGAGATACGACAACACAACCGCCTTTCAGCGGTGTCCCTCTTGCTTAACAAAGGAGCTTAGCAAGCTCCGCCCACAACCGACCCGCAAAATCCCACGTGACCGCAAGTCTCACAAACATAGCCTCGCGGCGCGTTGTTTCTATGTCAACATGACTGGATTAGTGCATCATTTCTACCGGATTTTCACAATATATCAGCTACTACAATGGAGAGAGGAACTAAGAAGTTCATAAAATGCTTTCGCTCGATGCGGAAAACGGCAGATCCACACATCGTCTACATCAGGGGGACCCAAACTTTTTGAGACCAAGATCTACTTTTCTCTCACCAGCCGGCTGAGATCTACCTCATAACATAAGACATAAAAATTGTAAATTAAACTCTATTGACTTATTTTATATGCGAATATACATCAGTTATATTAGAAGTAATAAAGTGATAGAAAACCTAATGCAGTTTACTGGTTTCTCAGTCACAAGCTGGTTGCAAACCTGAGGCCAACAGGTGTCAGTCAGTAATGGTAGATCTGAACTTTGACCTCAGTATGAGAAGCTACAGACTGACAGGAGGAACCAAAGAGCTCTGTGGGGATGGTAATAACCATCCCTTCGTTTCGTAGAGACTCTCTGATCTCAACTAATGAGATCAGAGAGTTGTGAACTCTGTTGAAGTTTGAGACCGTAGGATCTGATTTTACCCAATGGCTAATGTCTGGAAGAGTGGCCAAAATGGCTTGAACGGCTTTGTTTACGTCTTCCGTTCCCATTTCAAAACTACAATTCTAAAACAATGCAACTGCTCCTTCTGTTTGCCAATTTCTCTGGTTGAAATTAAACCAGAAAAATAAAATTTAAGGGTAGAAATTTTAGACACGACATGTGGAGGGAGATGAGAATCAAGTAGAAACTAAAGATTTATTGGTTCATGCCAGAAAAACATAAATGAAAACAAACAGAATTCATGTATTTAAATTTCTTGAAAATGTTTAACTTGATTATTTTTTACAGCAACATGAAAAACTTAACTATTTTAACATTTAGGTTTTCACAAGCCTAAAACAAATGTTTCCAATATGTGAAAAAGTTAAACATTTTGAACAAAAACACATTAACAACAATCAGTAGTTTGTTATAAACCTCAAAACTAAAAGCAGAAACTTTGATCTATTTAAAATCTACAAAGAAAAAAAAAAAAAATCAACCAAAGGTAAATTAACTTAAACAACAATGTTGGAGATCAACTTTCACTCAGTCTTCTTTAGAACCATGCTTTGGATCATTTAGGCTCAAAACACAAAATCCGCTCAGTACAGCTCTGTGGAAATCAAGATTTCAGTAACGTTAAAGTCTGGCCTTTGACTAGGCCATTTGAACCCTATCCTCTTGATGACCCAGATTGGACAAAGCTTCTGCCGTTTGACAGCTGGACCCACATTTGGTAAGAGAAGAGTTTGGGACAAAAACAATTGTTGAACCAATCAACAAGCCCACATCATCAGCTTCCACCACCATGCTGCATAACATCTACGAAGCAAACATTTCTCAAAGCTCTCTGCAGCTTTTCACATCAAAAACTGAAAAAGCTTAAACACCATATACACCTTAATAGGCACTGAAATATACAGAGGAGACTGTACAATCTTGAGACTAAAAATAGCCAAAATCAGAAAACTTCATTATTTCCACTGTTAAGAGTACAGCCAATCAGCAGTAAGGAAAATAAATGGTGCTTGTACAGTGGCTGCATTGCAAATACCAGCCAATAGTGCGTCAAATAGCACTTTGTCAAAGTATTTTAGCCTCCAATGCAGCATTTTCTTTTAAATATTTCACAGATACTCTCCAAGAAAACAAGAATTTGTAAACAGGCATAATCTGAATAGCATGAGTGAACTGTAGCACAAAATATGACATTTGTCCATAAATTCTGCTTCAGTTCACAGACATAGAAGTCTCTTAAGAACTGGCAAAAAAAAGTTCTGATGAACCCATTATTTCACTGTTACTCTTTAGCAGTGGCAGCTGGTGAAAAAAAAAATATTTCCCTTCCTAGTCCAGTATACAGATTCAAATAAATGATCAAAAAATTACTACAACTCCACAATGATACAATATTCTTCAACTGGCAAAATAACATGGAGGGCTAAATTAGCAAAAAATTAAAGTTCTCTTCCTTAACTTGCAAAATATGTAGTATGTAGGAATACCAAACTAACGTGTGAGAACCTACAATTTAACTCTGAACAAAAAGCAGTCTAAACTCTAACAAAACAATGTTTTTGAAAATAAACTAATGACACCAGATAGCAGAAGCCTCTCAACCTAAACAAACTAAAACACACTGGTTTATAACGAAATAATCATGGCTACAAACAAAAAATTAACCCAGAAAAGCAGAAGACTAAACCAGGTTCCGATAAAACCACAACAACAAACAACCACAAACGATTGGCTATTTAGCTGAACTTCTGGGGCCCTATTCAGAAACGTCCCAAAATTACTTCATTTTCATTTTCGCAAATTGAAAACTGCAAAGAAAAGTTTAAATATTTATAATGTTAACTGTGTGTGAGAGTCAAATGTCTCCCTCTCACTGTTATGTTTTAGTTTCATGTGGGAAATCAGATTACCAGGACGGAGAAAAAGTTGTCCGCACGTCTGACATGAAAAACTTTTTTGTTGTGTGTGAGTTTTCCTGTGAACATTCAAATTACTTTTTCGAGTGAAACTTTTTCCACATGTCTGACAAGAGAACGGCCTCTCATTTGTGTGGATTCGTCTGTGGACATTTAAGTCCGAACTCTGAATAAAAGATTTTCCACATGTGTCACAAAAAAAAGGCCTATCACCTGTATGAATTTTCTTGTGAAGCCTTAAGTGACTAATTCGAGAGAAACGTTTTTCACATGTTTCACATGAAAAAGGCTTCTCACCTGTATGAATTTTCTTGTGAAAATTTAGATGATCTACTCGAGTGAAACTTTTTCCACACGTTTCACATAAAAAAGGCTTCCTACATGTGTGGGTTCTGTAAAACTGTGCCTGTGCCTCATTATGAGAATGACTCTCTGAAACAGTGGAGCTGCTTCCTTCCTTGTCTTTGTTCTCAACTACAGGAAATATCTGAAAGGAGAGCTGCTCAGTTTGTGGTCCTCCATCACACATGCCATTTTTCTGAAGAGTAGAAGAATCCATCAAAGTAACAAACAGCTTTTGGACAAGATGTTGTCCCTCCTGACTGCTGCATAGGTCATTCTGGTTCTGCCTGGTTGGAAAATGTTCTGGTCCATGCTGCTCATGTTGAAGCACTGAATAATCTGGTTCCTTCTTTTCTACAATTATCAGTTGAGGTTCTGATTCCTCCTCTTCCTTAATCCAGTTATTTCCTTGAATGTCCTGTTCATCAGTCAGTGGTGATTTGGGGTCCTCATCTTCCTCTTTAATACAAGGAAGTCGTGGTTCCCTTAGTTCTCCGGTACATTGATGTCCTAATTCCTCCTGGTCAGGACTGGACGTCCTCCCCTGGTTACAAACCTGTTGGATGGCAAAGGTTTTCTCCTCAATGGAGAATTGTGGCTGTTGGAGGTCTGTGGGCATAAAGGAAGAGATCATTGATATAATTTAATTGATGACTGCTTTATGCATCAGCCTGGTTTTTCTTGGAGATCCAAGACTGCTGGCATCACACAGATTATCTAAACTTAGTTTGTAGTGCTTATTTATTTTCAGGAAAAAACTGTCCACACTAATTGGCAGCCCTGGTACAGATGTTAAAAAGTAAGATAAATTCTGATTGTATTACAATAAAAAGAACAATAAAAACCTCTAACTTTAAGACATTTATTCAGTGGTGAACTTTGTTACAGTTACTGACACCACAAACAGTTCCTACAAAATAAAACGTAACTTAAGTATTTAAAACCTCAATTTTTAAAGTTGACCAGACTGTGTAGGAACTTTAACTGGTAAAGCACATTATTCTTTGGAGTGTAAATATGACATTTGTGGCATGGTTGATGACTGAAGCAACAACATTCTTCAGGATCTACAAGGTCCTGAATGAGCTTATAAATGAAGAATTTACGGAACTTCCTGCACTTGGCCAAAATACTTATTTTGCTGACCATCTCCTCCACTATTCTCTGCATCAAACTGCAAAAACAACAGTCTTCCCAGCAACCTTCATGTGTCCAAAACAGAATATATTGTAGATCAGACCTAAAACAATCCAAAGCACAGGTCCGAGCAAGATCCAACACAGCCAATTAGCTTTAATTAGAGGCCCGAACTCGAAGTAAACCCTACATAAGAAAGAAAAGTGACATATTTACTACATTCCATGAAGCCAAAGTATATCTTCTTGTTGTCAACTACCAGCTTAAAATACTTCAAAACCTTTGACTTTACCTCTGCTAGCATAGTAGTTTATTATTTAACATATTCCAGGTCCATTTAGTCACTTATTGTAACTGCAGTAAATATCCTCTGGAATGTGTAATTGAGGGGAGCGGAGCCAGGTGTGCATTAATTGTGCAATGCGCTGCGCTTGTTACAATCCAACTTCAGCACTGCGTTTCTTTTATTCTTCAAGAGGATAAATGACTTACTTTTCTAATTAGCCTTTCATAAATAGCTAAAAACAAATTACATAGTGCATTCGATTTTAGCATTATCTGTGCTATTTTATAGGCTTTTTAAAATGCGTCACAAAAGCCCAAGTTGGGTCAGATTCAGCTCAGGCTATACATATAAAATCTACAACAGATTTGATGTGAATCAGGAAGCTACACATGTGGCCCCAGCCATGTAGCAGCAACATAACCCTTCTCTCTGGAACACATGATGATATACATGATGAACACAAGCAGTGTGACTCACAATACAGTAAACATACATACCAGTATAACTTAATGTGGGTCTGAATTTTGCTATTAATTGAACAGTGTTTGTCGGAAAACATTTACTATTATTTCGGGTATCGTTTGCATTAACATAATTAATTATGTGGCTTAAATAGTTTTCAGAGACACTAACAAACATTTTCTAATCGTGCTGCAACATTTTGTACTGGGCTACAAAACGACGAACCTCTGTAGCATCGGAGCTAGCAGCTAAAAACAGTTCGTGTTCAGCCCTGATCGCCGACCTACTTTATCCAGACCTACCAGAGGTTTGCAGCTCCGAACCGATTCTGTTGAGCTTTATTTGTTGCTGCAAGTTAATCCCCATTATTCTGCGCTGAGCATCGAGCTCTTCCTCATAACGGACAATGGTTTTTTCAACCTCTGTGAAGATTTCTTGAGCAGCAGCAGTTAGTCGCTCCCTGATAAACTCCCTCAGGTGCTGAACTGAAGACATGGTTACTGAAATATTCAGCTGTGATGGGCAATACAACAGTCTTTATGACGATTGCTGCAGCTGGCGCCGTTTTTATTTCTTTCTTTTCTTTTTTTTCCCCTGGTTTTTTTTTTTGTTGTTGTTGTTTTTTTTAATTTCCGCTCGGGCCACACTGAGACAAAAAGCTGATTGGTCCATTTACCACCCCTTGGTGGGCTGGAGTGGAACCGCAGCTTGTCAGCAAAACAACACATTAGCTGAACTGGACCTTTAGTGCGTGTTTCAGTCTTCCTTCTACCCCAATGGGTTTCATTCTGAAAAGCAAACAAAACCTGCCTCTAGTAAGCTTTTAGTTCCCTGTATAACTGTTACTTGTTTTACTACTGATGTTCTTAACTGTCCTTTTACTTTTACTTGATGGCTTTGAAGCTGTAGTTAAACAGTGTTCATATTTATCTTTGACGCTGCTTGGAATAATGTTTCCACTGACTGTGAATGAGATGCAGCAAAACAGCACAATTTTGAGGTGAAAACATGTTTTCAATAATAATAGGAAATACTGATTGATTGGGTGTTTCCAGTCAATCAGGAACCAACAAAGTATATATAAATATTGTTTCTTACTGATGATCTTATAATGATTTAACTCTGAGCAGGAGAGTCGATCAGAACTCTGGAGAAACTGGATCATGTGGTTATGATGATGTATTTCTCATATAAAATATTCTGGAAGTGTTCATGTTTAAATCAAAGCTTTATTTATTTGGATACAAAACACACAAATACAGAAATGATAAAATAAGAATTTGATTTATTCTCTCTATATCAATGAAACAATAATAAACATTTACTGGACCCATTGTCATGTAAGAACGAAACATTCCTGTAGGGGGCAGCATCCCATCACCAACACCGCTTAACAAGGAAGCAACATGACAGTTTTAATCTGAATTTTTTCCACCTAAGAATCAGAAAAACATGAAACTAGCTTAAGTCCACAATAAGACAATATCTGTTATATCATTGGTAGGTATTAATTTAATTGGTAGATTAATGTATTACCAATTTGTTGGTAATTAGTAATATTATAATTGGTCATATTAATTGGTAAATGAGTTACAACAAGAACATTATCACAGCACTAATTTCCCTTTTTCAACTTGAGGAGTAGTATGTGGTTTTATGTCTGAGTTCAGAGCCTGAAAGTGGAAACAGTAAATATTCTTGTGCTGATCAGCTGTTTTGAACACCAGACTTTAAGAAAAACCTGTGCTGACAATCTCTACATACTGATTTATATGCAGTTTAGAAACAAAATAACAACAATCAAGAACAAATCTGTTGCAGGATTAAGATTCGGAATCAAACCCACAGAACCCTAAGTGGGTTCTGTCTATTTGGGTTCACAGAACTCTGCATGGCATGCAAACCCAACCCAAATTCCTGCATGTAGCGGCTGAGTGAATGTGGTCTGGACTCTGTGGATCAGAGTCATGGTGTCAGAGACGTTGTAGAAGGACAGAATACCTGCTCTGTGATCCAGGAACACTCCCACTCTGGAGGAAACTGGACTTTTAATGGTGGTCCAGATGTTGTTGTGACCAAATTTATAATGGTTTTGGTGACAATCTAAAGCCCAAGATTTGTCATTACCTCCAAATAAGGATTCATTCCCATTTCCTGCTCTGCTGATATTCTTGTATGCGACTGCTACATAAACGCTCCCTCTTTTCTCCACCTCCCAGTAACAACGTCCAGTCAGACTCTCGCTACTCAAAACCTGGCGCCAGTGAGTGAATCTTTCTGGGTGACTAGAATAAGACTGATGTTGAGCCTTTCTTGTCACCCTCTTGTTTTCCCTTGACAACACCAGCCATTTGTGAGCTGTGTTTGGATCCAGAGCGATTTCACATGAATATTTTAAGAATCCATCTCTGCTAACAGGTTCTGATTCTGACAGTAGAACATCCACCTCAGTGAGTGTCAGTGAACTTTGTTTCCACGTTTCTCTCAGGACATCTTGTAGTTCAGCTCTGAGCTCTGACACAGCTGCTGTCACGTCCTCAAAGTGTCTCAGACGACGAACCTTGATGCTGGATGAGTGTGTAGACTCACTGAGTGCTGGCAGTGAGGGGTAGTTGAGGAGAAACTGGTTGTGATCCTCTGTGTGTGAGAGCTGCTCCAGCTCAGCGTCTTTCCTCTTCAGCTCAGTGATCTCCTGCTCCAGCTTCTCCTGAACATCTTTGACTCGACTCACTTCAGTTTCCTGCTGGGATCTGATCTGCTGCTTCACATCAGAGCTTCTTTTCTGGAGGAGACGGATCAGCTCAGTGAAGATCTTCTCACTGTCCTCCACTGTTTTATCAGCAGAGTGATTGATGGCCTCCACCTCCTGTTGAAGCAGCTTCATGTCTTTTTCTTTTTCCTGGAGCACTTGTTGGATTTTCTTTTGTTTCTCCTCCAGCTCTTTCTGCCTCTCAGTCCTTTCTACTGCAGCTGACACTGTGTTGTGGCCTTTATGTTCATCCATTAAACACAAACTACAGATACACTTCTGATCAGTGCGGCAGAACATTTTCTTCACCTCATTATGACGAGAGCAGATGTTCTCCTGGAGGTTCTTGGACGGCTCCACCAGCTTGTGTTTCTTAAATGCAGATGAATCATAATGAGGCTGAAGGTGTTTCTCACAGTAAGAGGCCAGACAGACTAAACAGGATTTGGTGGCTTTCAGTTTTCTTCCAGTGCAGAAATCACAGGCCACATCGTCAGGTCCAGCATAGCGGAGATCAGCATCAGCAGCTTGGAGTCCAGTCTTCTTCAGCTGATCCACTAATGCTGCAAAGACTGTGTTTTTCTTCAAAACAGGCCTCGGTGTGAATGTTTCCCTGCACTGAGGGCAGCTGTAAATTCCTTCCTGATCCCCTTTATCCCAGTGCGTTTTAATACAGTTCATACAGTAGCTGTGTCCACAGGGAATAGTTACCGGATTCTTCACTAGATCCAGACAGATCGAACAGGATAGGGTTTCTTGATTCAGCTGATTCTCCTCCATTTTTCTTCTCAGTTACAGAGACTGTGTGATTCTTCTTTTGAGAGAAAGTGCTGTGAGCTGTTTGCTCAGAAGAATGTTGTGTTGCAGGTCTTACACTTATTTAAAAGGGTGGTAACGCCCATCCAATCTCTGGTTCTGGAGGAAGGAGTTAGACAGACTGAGAAGAGATGATTAACGAGGGAAATATTTGTGTTTCAGATAATGATTTCTACTGCCAGACCAGCTCATAACCTTACTTATCCTTGAGGTATCATCCACTCAGATGAGTCCCCACAGATAGCATCATATTTAGCTAAAGGTTATTTCAATCAATCAATCAATCAATCAATCAATCAATCAATCAATCAATCAATCAATCAATCAATCAATCAATCAATCAATCAATCAATCAATCAATCAATCAATCAATCAATCAATCAATCAATCAATCAATCAATCAATCAATCAATCAATCAATCAATCAATCAATCAAGCACATTTCAGCAGCAAGGCATTTCAAAGTGCTTTACATCAAGTCAAACACAGAAACACAATGCAACATAGAATCAACAATAAAAACACATCAAGTCAGATTCCATCAATAAATTTGCAATTGATTACGTTTCTAATAAAACTCTAAGCAAGTGGGTTTTTAGTTGAGATTTAAAGGAAGTCAGTGTTTCAGCTGTTTTACAATTTTCTGGAAGTTTGTTCCAGATTTGTGGTGCATAGATGCTAAATGCTGCTTCTCCTCGTTTGGTTCTGGTTCTGGGGACGCAGAGCAGAACCAGAACCAGAAGACCTGAGAGGTTCTGGAAGGTTGATACAACAGCAGCAAATCTTTAATGTATTGTGGTGCTAAACCATTCAGTGGTTTATAAACTAACAGTATTTTAAAGTCTATTCTTTGAGCTACAGGGAGCCAGTGGAGAGACTTTAAAACTGGTGTTATGTGCTCTATCTTCCTGGTTTTAGTCAGAACTCCAGCAGCAGCATTCTGGATCACCTGCAGCTGTTTGATTGATTTGTTGGACAGACCTGTGAAGACGCCGTTACAATAATCAATACGACTGAAGATAAACGCATGGATGAGTTTCTCTAGATCTGGCTGAGACATTAGTCCTTTAATCCTGGAAATGTTCTTCAGGTGATAGAAGGCCAACTTTGTGACTGTCTTTATGTGACTCTGAAGGTTCAGGTCAGAACAAAACTCCCCCCAGAAATCCAGGGAAAATAGACATCAGTGTAACACAAGGAAGAGACAGGATTAAACAGGACCTAATGGAAGCAGTTGGTAACCGTGTGGAAGCAATTTAACTGTTGAAAAAGCTTTTTCAATAGTTCTATTGAGCTCAGCCTGTAATTCTGCAGTAGTTATTTGTCCAGATTATTCTTTTTTATCAGAGATTTGATAACTGCTGCTTTCAAAGCCTGGAGGGAAACAGCTGATGAGAAAATGAGAGAATCAGATAATTGTCAATGACAGGCAGTACTTTTATAAGGAAAGCTCTCGGTATGAAGACAGCAGAAACTTGAGCTTACTTAATTTGTGATTTCTTCCATGCTTTAACAGTTCAGCAGTTGAAATTGAGTCATTTTTTTCTGCATTTGTTATGTCTGGGCATAGTATTAGTATTGGATTTAGTATTAACACTAAAATATTTTACATTTTCTCTGCAAAGAAGTTGGCAAATTCATTGCAGGCAGTCCTTGATTGCAGTTCAGGTGGTAGAGTCACTGGAGGGTTTGTGAGCCTGTCAACTGTTTCAAATAACCGTTAACACAGTAGCACCAGAGTAGCACAGGGAAATCTTGCAGCAGATCAAGCGGCTAAGAGAGCCACTTGACCTGTCAATCCTCTGGCTTTCCACAAAGTGTTTCATGGTATAAATCACTGTAGTGTGACTTGATAAGGTGCTATACAAGTACAAATACCATGAAACACTTTGTGGAAAGCCAGAGGATTGACAGAGGTCACAGGACTTTGGAGAGGACCGGATGGACGTCTCATTCTTCCTCTCAAGTTGGGACAAACCACTTTTCAGAAAGCACATGGAGTAGGCCCAGGTGATGAGAAACCTGGAACACTGGTGGCATCCATATATGAAAGATTATGTTAAGTCTTGTGTTCTGTGTTCCCAGTACAATCCCAAACCAACCATCAACCCACATCAACCTTTGGAGACAAAACCAGGGAAAGAGATCATTATTGATTTGACAGACATGGTAGTGCAAGAGAGAGGATGCAGATATGTGCTGATGTGTAGTATCTCAAAAGGTACCAAAACATGTTTACTCTGGATGGCCTACCAAAAGAGAGGACAGTAAGTCAGTGATCAAATATCTCATTAGCTTTTATATTTCAAGATAATTTTTCTGAAAAGGTGAGATCTGACAATGAGACACAGCTGCTGCCAGTGAGAGTTTTATTTCCTTAACTGATATTTTTGATAAAACCGGTTTGTTCTCCCAGTCACAAAATGTTTGTTTACATCAGACGCTCATCTGAACATGACGGAAAAAGGAAACAAATTTTTTGACAGACTGGATCTGCTGCATTCAGGGGAAGAAAGAAGAGGCGAACTAGAACAGAAACTTGTCATTGTATTTATTTTGAGAGGCTAAGAGAATCTAACATATTGTAAAAGCACATTAGTAACCGGGTGAAGGTGAGAAAGGGGACCAGGCAAACTGGCTGCGGGAGAAGGACACAGAGGAGCAAGAAGGAGTGATTCACACTCTTTACTGGTTGATGGCTGTACTGCACCATGTTGCTGTTTGCCAGCCACCATTAAAATCCAATTGAAGAATAAGAATAATCAAGGAGGAGTAACTAACAGTCAAAACATAATTCCAATGGAACAAAGAATGACCAAACACAAATAGTAAATATCGACCAAAAGATTCATCAAAAGCAGTTTTGCTTTTCCTCCTGAGTGAAGGAAATACATTCCTCGAGGAGTAGCATTCTTCAACTTTTAGATGCGTTTCTTGTCCTATACACTTCAATTAAATGGCCAAACTGCCTCACTAGCATGCAGTCGAGTTCTACAGGCCTCTGCTACTGAGCTAACATTGGAGTCAGGCGAAGCAGAGAGATTTGGTGTTTACTGCAAAGTGCCGTCTGCTAACTGTGAAAATGTGAACAAACGAGGAGGCAAGCCCATAAAACATAAAATTTGGACTTTTGTTAGGACGGTTTAGGAAATGATTGTGGGTGAACCAAAGAGTCTCATAGTTAAATACCCCTGTCTTAGAGGAACAACCAAGTCTGCTCATCACTATTGAGACAGAATATTGTACTGGCTCTATGACAACACATTTGCGACTGCCTCAGCTCTGAACAATGTCAGGAATTTAAGTTCCTCCTTCCTTAAAAGACAGACTTTTGTGCCAAAACAAATTTTAGCTGATAAAATTTTCATTTTTTAAATTCTTTCTTTTCCACCCATTTCTAAAAATAGAATACAATTCTCAGGCTCCTGACAATTACAAGTACACCCTTTTTTAAGAAGTAGCTTGTATTCTCAGGAATAGCTTGTACTTGCATAACTTATCTGTTTCCCAGTCACAAAATGTTTTAAACCCATCTCTTGCAAATTTTAACCAGCAAACAAATATTGTCTGTTGGCTCCAAAATCAGACAAAACTTTTCGGTTTTGTTCTGATTTCAGAAAGGTTAATAAAGTAACTAAACCTGATTCATACCCTCTGGCTCGTATGGATGACTGTATTGACTAAACTGGTAATGCTAAATTCATCAGTAAGATAGAGCTACTAAGGGGTGATTGGCAGGTCACTTTATCTAAAAGGACACAAACAATCTTTACCTTCTTTACGCCTCATGGTTTGAATTCACACAATGTTATGTTCTTTGGTTGAGGAATGGACTGGCAACCTTTGACAAATAAAGTTGTTGTGCTGTGTGTTTGGATGACATTGTTGTGTATCCAGATACCTGGTTTTCTCTCCTGGAACAACAGTTTGACCTTCTGGTAACTCCAGGGAATGCAGCCAAATGAGGGTTTGCTCAAGCTCTTCCCAACTCTTATCTTGGTCATCAAGTGAGTCAAGACAAAGTATGTTCTGTTCATGCAAAAGCAGAGGCTATTGAGAAGTGTCCACCACCAGCAACTAAGAAGGAACTGATGAAATTCTTAGGTTTATTGGAAATACCACAGAGCCTTCTGCAGAAACCTTTCAACTGTGGTTGCACCTCTGACAGATCTTTTAAAGTAATGTGGCACACATTTGGTCTTTTGAGGAGGTGAAGAAGTTGTTGGGCCGTTCTCCTGTCTTGATGGTCCCCGATATAAGTAAGCCATTTAAACTCCATGTTGATGCCAGTCATGTTGGAACAGGGGGAGTCCTTTTGGAAATGGGTGGTTTTTCAATGAATAGATTTCTTTTCTAAGAAATATGCTGAATTACTCAGTTATTGAAAAAGAGACCCTTACTCTTATTTGGTCTTTACAACATTTTGTGGTCTATATTGGTTCAGGGCCTTTATGGAACATTAGTATACAGGTCCACTTAGATATGTTATCAGTTTCTAACATTTTGCTTTATGAATGGTTTTCCTCACAGAACTGAGGAATAGTTAGGGAACACAGTTTAGGTTGAGACGTGAAGAGTTAAAGCTGAACAGCAATACAAAATGTTCGGAGCTCCTGGAAGTCTGGATCCATGTAGATTTATTTTATATTTAAAGGGCATACAACACACAAGTACAGAAACAATACAGTGGGAATTTTATTTACAGTGATTAAAAAAGATTTATTCTACATAACCAATAGTAATAAAGCAATAATAAATAATACCTGTACTCAAAGTCATGTAACAACCCAACCTTCCTGTAAAAGGCAGGGGCGCCCAAAGGTGCTGGCATCCTGCATGTTTTAATTCTAGTTATTATCTTCTCGGCATGTCAATGTTCTGCATGCTGAGGTCATCATCATTAGTTGGCCTGCTAATGATGCCTCATTATGCAGGATCCCAGCCCTTGAGGACTGATTTTGGACACCTCTGCTTTACTCCTATTTTGCAGAGGACAGAGAGCTGTAGACTGGGAAAAAGCCCACTTTCAAAGAGCAGTATTATGTGTTGCTTAGCCAGGCCATTTTATAGCATAATCAAATAACTATGTTACCTTAATTTGTTACAAAATACTACATATCAAACATAACTTAAAAGAAATGTGACTTCCTAATTTAAAGCCTTGAAATTATGCCTCTTGTTCTTTCTGCCTTCAGGAAGTCATCACAACATGGCTCCTCTATTGGCTTTACTGAGAAGTAGCTTGTATAATGAGCTAAGTAGCTGTGCAGTTCCACCAGATGTTTGCTAATTGCTGCTGGCTAGTCTAAAGGAGTTCAATTAAAGAGTAGTGGTAGTGCTGCGCCTCGACGGCGGAGCTAGGTCCACCCAGGTGTATAACTGCCATGGAGACTAAAGGATTTCTCAAACATGCAAGAAAAAATAAAGCCAACAATCCAGGTACATATTTGATGAGTGAATAACAATATTACATGACGTAAAACTAAAAAAGTCTATTATACATCTATATATTCAACTTGGAAAATGTAATGACATGAGAGAAGTTATCCCTATGGGAAAATAAAGTAATCTATCAATCAATCAATCAATCAATCAATCAATCAATCAATCGTCTCTTATAAATATCTAAAGTAAAAGCAGAAACTCTGATCCATTTAAAATACACTTACATCGAATAAAATTTAATTTGCAGATATCTGTTTCAGCACAGCTCTCCGAACATCATAAAATCTGTAAGGTTCAAGTTTGGCCTTTGACTAGGACATTCCAACCCAACAATTATTTTGTTGTCCTGTTGTTGAGCCAGTTTGGAACAAGCTTCAGCTACTGGACAGATGGACCGAATTTTTTTTCTAGAAGAGTTTAAGACAAAGAAGACTTGATATTGAATTAATGAGTTTAAAACAAGCCCACATCATCAGCCCTCCAACACCATGCTGAACTACATCTAGGAGGCATCTACACAGTTATGACATTTCATTTCCAAATTGGACTGCAAACTCAGCTCAATAAGCTGCATTTTCTGATATTGTAGATATGCTTGTATCCTTAATAGCAGTCAACCACAATATGTAAAAGGTGTTTGTCCATAAGGTCCAAGTTGCTGCTATTTACAGACTTGGAGGTTTCCTATAACCTGATTTAGTCCATTTTCTTTTTCTAATATACCTGGCAAAGATAACTACTACCAGGAAAAGTTAAAGTATTTCTAATAGTTAATCTATGTGACAGTCAAGTGTTTTTGTTTAACGTGTGAATTCAATTTCCATACATTAATGAAGCTTTTTCCACATGTTTCACATGTAAAAGGTTTCTCACCTGTGTGAATTTTTCTGTGATCATTCAAATTTGAACTTGTTTTAAAACATTTTCCACATATGTCGCAAGAAAAAGATCTCTCACCTGTGTGAATTTTTGAGTGTACATTTAAATGATCAATTCGAGAAAAAGTTTTCCCACATACTTTACATAAAAAAGGTCTCTCACCTGTATGATTTCTCTTATGAGTGATTAAACTACTAATCTGAAAGAAACTCTGTCCACAAATTTGACAAGAGAAAGGCTTCTCCCCTGTATGAATTCTCTTATGAATGGTTAAACTACACATGTGAGAGAAACTTTTTCCACATGTTTGACAAGGAAAAAGCTTCTCATCTGTATGAGTTCTCTTGTGGACATTTAAATTACTAATTCGAGAGAAACATTTTCCACACGACTGGCATGAAAAAGGCTTTTCACCTGTATGAGTTCTCTTGTGGACATTTAAATCACCAATTCGAGAGAAACATTTTCCACACGACTGGCATGAAAAAGGCTTCTCTCCTGTATGAGTTCTCTCGTGGACATTTAAATCACCAATTCGAATGAAACTTTTTCCACATGACTGACACGAAAAAGGCTTCTCCCCTGTATGAATTTTCTTGTGTCGTTTCAAAGCACTAATTTTAGGAAAACCTTCACTACACAAATCACATGAAAAAGGCCATTCACCAGTGTGGGTTCTGTAATGGTTATTTAAGTTACTCTGATTTTTATACCATCTTCCACAAATGTCACATTTGAAAGACCTTTTCTTTGTGTCAATATGAGACTGACTCCCTGCTACAGAAGAGCTGCTTTCTGCCTGATCTTTGCTCTCAATTACATTAGATATATGAAAGGAAAACTCCTCAAGTTTTGGTTCTCTAACCACATTACCTTCCTGAAGAGTAGAAGTCTCAATCAAAGCAACAAACTGCTTCTGGACCAGCTGCTCTCCCTCCTTACTGCTGCAGAGGTTCTTCTGGTTCTGTCCAGTTGGTAAATGTTCTGGTGGCTGCTGTTCATGTAGAACCACTAAAGAATCTGGTTCCTTATTTCCTTCATTTATCAGAGGAGATTCTGTGTCATCCTCTTCTTTTTTAATCCATTCATAATCTTCCCATTGTTCAATAAGTGGAAGACCTGGTTCCTCCTCTTTCTCTGTATTACATGGATGCCCTGGTTCTGGTGATTTAACCTGCAATTGTTCCGGGTCGACCTCTTCCTCTTTAATCTGTTTAGGTTCTGCTTCTTCCTGGTCATGACTGGATGTCCTCCTGTGATGACATACCTGGGGGATGGCAGACATTTCCTCCTAAATGGAGATATGTGACTTTTGGAGGTCTGTGGGGACAATGGAAGATATCATTAATATAATTAAATTGATGACTGTTTCATTCATCAGTCTGGTTGTTCCTGGAGATCCTGAACTCTAATTGCATGAAGAATTGTCCTCCCAGCGACTGTCACTTGTCCACAACAGAAAAATTGATGTGAATCTAAAAGCTGCACATGTGACTGCAGCCAGGCAGCAGCAAGATAGCGGTTATCTCTTTAAAGCAGTGGCCAGTAGACATTTTTGAAGGTACAGCTGGTCACAAACCCCTATATTACGCATACTTTCTCTGAAACACACACACTGTAGTGACTATTTGTCCAAAACCTCAAACTCAAAAATCAAAAAAGTAAAAACCTAAACCTAATCAAAACAAAAAGTGAATTCAATTCAAATAGTCACTGATGCACCGTGGCTCCTGGCTTATACAGTCCAAAAGATCAAAAAGGGTCAAAATGCAGTTCTTTCTTTGTTTTATTCCACTGTTCAGGCAAAATACTTTACAGGTTTCACAGGATTCTGCTACTGCTCTTACTCTGATTCCATACTCTGATTCTTTTACTGACTGACAGCTGGTAACTGGTACTGTGACTGACTGGCAGGTAAAAACCATATGACCACCCACGTGCATGATGAGCTACCTAAGACCTACCTATTTATACCGTGAAACACCCACGTCCCAAACTGAAATTAATTAATCACTAGCCAAAAACCTATTCTAAATAACAAAAATTCTAATTATATATCAGCTGGAAAATAAGCAAAAACAAAACAAAACAAAAAAACCCTCCCGAATAAACTAAATCTAAATTCTAAGATTTAACTGAAAATGGATAAATAGCTCCACCATGCACAATGAACAAAGACAGTAAGACACATATTGCACATATTTTACTATACATACATGCCAATGCAATTCATACTGAGTTTAAATTTTGATGATAAATAACCGTTTGTCTGAAATCTCTACTATGACCATTGGTAGCATTGATATGTTTAATCAGTGGATATAACTGAACTCCATCTGGTTTTTCAGAGACTAACAAAATGTCTGTTTGTGCTGCAACATTTTAGTCCGAGCTACAAAGCTATCAATCTTTGTAGCATCAGAGCTAGCAGCTAAAAACAAAGGCTACAGAACTATCGCCGCTAATGGATTTCGGTCTGCAGTGAACACATCAGAACCTTTATCCAGACCTACCAGAACTTGATTTCTGCAGCTCTGAACTGATTATGTTGAGTTTTATTTGCTGTTTCCAGCTAATCCCCGTCATTATTCACTGAGCATCGACCTCTTCCTCGTAACAGACGATGGTTTTTTCAACCTCGGTGAAGATTTCTTGAGCAGCAGCAGTTAGTCTCTCTCGGATAAACTCTCTGAGATGCTGAACTGAAGACATGGTTACTGAAATATTCATGAGATACAACACAATCGTCTTTCTGCTAAGTCAGTACAAGCTGCGGCCTTTGTGTTTTACTTCAGCTTGAGGTCACAATGAGAGAACCAAGCTGATTAGCCCACTTCCGCCCCCTGGAGGTCTGGACTGGAACAGCAGCTTGGCAGCAAAAACAAACTGCCATTAATGGAACAGACGTTAAACAAGAATATTTGCTTCTTTAAAATGTATTTTCCTACAGTCCTCATATGTGTTATATTCTAATGTGGAAACAAAGTTTGTGTAGAACGTTTATGCTACATTTGTGCAGATAAAATATTCATTTGTGCCACTATAACTTTAAAGATGTTAATAAAAAAACGTTTCCAGAGAGCAGAGGTTAACCAGTCACCATACCCCTACTGCTCACATTAATATAATTAAACATAGTTACAGCCTACATCCATAGAAGCAATACTGAGACGGTGTTCATCTGTATTGAACACCATCAATTCAGTGTTCAATACTGTCTTGAACAATACAGTCTATTGAACACTGAATTGTTCAATAGACTGTATTGAACAATCTGAAGCAACTGACCCCTGACTTTCCATCAATCTGGGGCCTCTACAGTGAGTCACAATGGAGCTGGCTACTCATCTTAAAACACCAAAACCTAAAACAACTTTTTCTATAAAATGCTCACTGAAACTTTGCTATCTGCAAACATTTAGAATGAAAGCAAACTGTTTTCATGTGTTTAAAACATTTATTTTATGTCTCAGACTATAAATTTCACTTTTCAAAATGAAGTGCTAAACTATCCCAACATTTGGATTTTCACCTTAAAAATCCCAAAACGAATGTATCGTGTGAAATTAAGTGAAGCATTGTGAAGAGAAGCACAGAGAAGTAAAACAAACAAACTATAAACATAAAACATGTCAACAACCATCAGTAGGAGGTACAAACCTCGAAACTGGAACCAGGAACTTTGATGCATTTAAAACACACATAAAAAAAATAACACGAAGCCCATTTCAAATAAATTAGTTCAGTTTGCAGAGATCAACAAAAGGTAGCAAAGCTTCAACAGCATCATTGTTATAGTGCAATGATGCTATAACATTATGCAGCCTTCTTTTGAACCCTGCTTTAGACTAAAAAATATTTAGAACAAATCTCTGAACATCCTGATGTTTACAAACCAAACATCAGTTCACAAATTGCTTAAATCCACAAATACTTGAGACTCTCAAAATACTAAAAACTGCCCATTTTAACAGTTCAAACACCAAATATGCTTTGGTGTTTCATCACCAAAGTATATAGTAGTAGTAGTAACTGTCCCGGAACAACAGCAACCATTTGTTGGTTGTTCTGATAAACAGTCTCAGAACAACCACAAAAGTGAACATTAAAAGTTTTTCCTAACCTCAATTATTGGGGGTACAACATATCAGTAGAAAGGAAAATAATTTGTGTTTTTGGATTGGCTGTTTAGCAAATGACAGCCTGTAGCATGTCAAGTAGTTTTAAATCTATTTAAGCTTCCTTACGAGCATTTTCTGTAGAACATTTTATATGCTCTAAAAATGAATAAGAGAATCCAAACTAGCTGCAAAATAACTTCAAGCTGCTGGTGCTCTCACACAGCAGTTTCCTAAGATCTGGTTAAAAATTCTGATAAACCCAACATCTCACCTTCATTCCAATGCATGCCTAAACAAAATTTGTGATTTTTTTCTTTTCTAATGTATTTTGCAAAAACAACAAAGGAACATTTAAATATTAGTAAATCCAAGTGAAATGACTACTTCCCACATTTGTGTGTTTGTTTTTTGTGGAGATTCAGTTTTCCAGCATTAATGAAAGCTTTTTGACATATATCACATGAAAAAGGCCTCTCACCTGTGTGAGTTTTCTTGTGGAGATTTAAATTACTAATGTGAGAGAAACTTTTTCCACATGTTTGACAAGGAAAAGGCCTCTCACCTGTGTGAGTTCTTCTATGAACATTCAAATTTGAAACATTTACAAAACATTTTCCACATGTTTTGCAAGAAAAAGGTTTTTCACCTGTGTGAGTTTTCATGTGGAGATTTAAATGACTAATTTGAGAGAAACATTTTCTGCACAATTTGCATAAAAACGGTTTCTCACCTGAGTGTGTTCTCTGATGTACATTTAAATAATGAATTAGGGAGAAACTTTTTCCACATTTTTGACATGAATAAAACTTCTCACCTGTGTGTATTTTCTTGTGGAAATTTAAATTAACAATATGAGAGAAACTTTTCCCACATAATTGGCATAAAAAGGGTTTCTCACCTGTATGGGTTCTCTGGTGTGCATTTAAATGTTGAATTATAGAGAAACTTTTTCCACACGTTTGACATGAAAAACACCTTTCGCCTGTATGATATTTTTTGTGTACAGTAATCCCTCGTTTATCGCGGGGGTTACGTTCCGAAAATGACCCGCGATAAGTGAAATCCGCGAAATAGAAAACTTTTTTTTTTTTACAATTAGCAACTATTACATGTAGATATATATACAAATACAGTGACTGACGTGTAGGCCGTTTCACTGCTCTTCAGACTGGGCCGCTGCATCCTGACTGCGCTTTGCAGTGTTCTCTTCTTCTGAAGCCCGCGGTGCAGGTGTGTTTGTTCGGGAGAAGAACATAGTGATAAGCAGCTGTTGTCGCTCTTTTTTCTTCTTTGCAAAAAGATCCTTGTACACCGACATGCCACCATCGATTACGTTGGAGAACTGTAATGAACGGCTCTTCAAAGGGTCCCATTCCTCAGCTACTCGCTTAAGTTCAGTGGCCATTCGCACCATGGTTGCTAAGCGACCAAGCGTTAGTCCTTCCAGTAATTCGTAGCATGTTTTGATACAAGAAGCGGGAGTGAGTTTTTAGCGAATCAGAATGCAGAGCACAATGCACCAAAAAAAAAAAAAAAAAAAAAATGCATTATGAAAATCCGCGAAATAGCGAATCCGCGATAAGTGAACCGCGAAGTGGCGAGGGATCACTGTACATTTAAATTACAATTTAGAGAAAAACTTTTCCCACATGTTTTGCATGTAAAGGGTCTTTCGCCACTGTGAAGTTTTTTGTGCACATTTAAATGACCAATTTGAGAGAAGCATTTACCGCATATTTCACATGAAAAAGGTCTCTCACCTGTGTGTATTCTCATGTGAACATTCAAAGTCGCTTTCTTTGAGAAAGATTTCCCACATGTTTCACAAGGAAAAAGCCTCTCGCCTTTGTGGGTTCCGTAATGCTTAACCAAGTTGCACTGATTTTTAAGACTTCTCCCACAAATATCACATTTGAAAGAACTTTTCTTTGCGTCAGTATGAGACTGACTCTTGGACACAGTGTAGGTGCTTTCTTCTTGATCTTTGCTCTCGACTACAGGAGCAATATGAAGGGAACGCTGCTCAGCTCTTGGTTCCTCTTCACTCAAGCCACCAGCTTGAAGAGTAGAAGTCTCTGTCAAAGCAAAAATCTGCTTCTGGACAAGCGGCTCTCCCTCCTGACTGCTATGGAGGTCCTTCTGGTTATGTCTACAAGGTAAATGTTCTAGTTCCGCTTTTTCACTGATAAGTGCAAAAGTATCTGTTTGGTCCTTTTCTTTGTTGATCAGTGGTGGTTCTAGTTCTTTTTTTTGTTCTTTCAGTGGAGTTCCTGGTTCCATCTGTAGTTTTTCAGTCCACTGATGTCCTACTTCCTCCTCGTCGTAACTGATCTTCCTCCCTTGGTGATAGACCTGTTGGATGGAAAAAGTTTCCTCCTCTTTGGAGACGTGCGGCTTCTGGAGGTCTGTGGGGACAAAGGAAGTGATCATTAAATTAAATTAATTGGTCACTGTCTCACGCCTGGCTATTCCTGATGATCCTGGACTGTAAGCACCACATTTTGCATCTTAACTTATTTTGTAATGCTTAATTGAAGAGAAGGTGACGTCTGCAGTGTAAAGTGTCATCCACACATTGGCAGCCCTGGTAAAGATGATCAAAAGATTTAAGTTAAATTCATATTTTTTGCAGCAGCAGCACAAATTCACACCAAATTTAATTTGTGGACATTTATTCCCCTAACTTGCCCATATCTACAGCCCATTGCAAGTTCCTTCTACTTCATAACTGTTGGGTTTTGCTCGCACCACATGGGAACTACCTGTGTTTCAGTGAAGTTATCCACTGATACTACCTCTGAACTTAGAATGAACTGAAGGGAGATGGTGAGATTTTTGTAACACGTTTAATGGAAAACCATTCATTTATGCATAAGTTTCACATTGGTTAACCCCAGTTATCCATTTTATACAGGGGGACAGTTCGTGATGAGTTTGACTTGTCCTGCAACACTTTATTCTGAGTTACAACACTATAAAACTTCGTAGCATCAAAGCCAGTAGCTAAAAACTGTTAAGCCATGTTTAGCAACAGCAGCTGGAGCTGCGGCAAGTCTGGCCACAGACGGATCACTGACTGCACTGAAACATCCCCATTTTTATCCAGACCTACCAGAACTTTGTCTCTGCAGCTCCGAACCGATTCTGTGTAGCTTAATTTCTGGTTTCCAGTTGATCCCCATCATCCTGCGCTGAGCATCGAGCTCTTCCTCGTAGCAAATGATGGTTTTCTCAACCTCGGTGAAGATTTCATGAGCAGCAGCGGTTAGTCTCTCTCTGATAAACTCTCTGAGATGCTGAACTGAAGACATGGTCACTGAAATATTCAGCTTAAATACAATAACACAACCATCTTCCAGCTCAACCCACACAAACTGCTGCTGAGGCCATTTTTTGCTCAACTTCCGCTTGGTGTCATGTTGAAACAAAGCAGCTGTTTGGTCCATTTCCGCCCCTGCTGGACTGGAGTGGAACCGCAGATTGGCAGAGAATGACAAAACAGAGGGGGGCGGGGTCGGACCACTGTCAGTCTCATACCTTATTTGGAAAAGCACAACGAATCTAATTACTTTACTAAGTCAGAATACCACAAAGTCTTTATTATTTACTATTAATTTCGGGATTTCTGGCACCGTAAAAGATAAATTATCTTATAAAACACCATATTTTTTCATTGTGATTCCAGTTTCACTTGATGGCCAACCTGTTGAAAATGTGACAAATTTTAAATTCCTTGTGTCATTCCTTGTGACAGTCAGCTCAACTTTGCTGAAAACACTGTATCTTTAAGAACTGGACAATTTGGAGAATCGTTAAATCTAAATTACAAGGAAAACAACAAAAAACCCATCAAAATTCTGTTATTTTATGGCACTTAAAAAAAAACTTTCAACTAATCAAAAACTTGAAATTATGGAAGATCTGCTGACTATAAATTATATTTGCACGGGGATCCCTGGCAAATATACCACATTAATAGTTTTACTGTTTTTCATTTATGCTCTTCCTAGATCAGGGGTCAAACTCCAGTCCTCCAGTTGTTGTCCTGCAGTTTTTAGATGTGCCACAGGTACGAAACACTGGAATGAAATGGCTTAATTACCTCCTCATTGTGTAGGTCAGTTCTCCAGAGCCTTGCTAATAACCTCATTATTCTATTCTGGTGTGGTGCAGCAGAGGCACATCTAAAAGTTGCAGGACTGCGGCCCTAAAGGACAGGAGTTTGAGACTCCTGCCCTAGATAATCCCCTGTTGCTATGCAAACATTTATATGTGCTGTGATTCAGGATTACAAAAAAACAAAACAAAAACAAATGAATTATGTGGGGGCCTTAAAAGTGAAGCATGTGGCTTATAAAAACATGTTTTTTTTCATTCTCTCTCTATATATATATTAATCCATTTTCCAACACCATTGTCCCTAGGGGGGCTGGCAGGGTGCTGGTGCCTATCTCCAGCGAACGTTTCGGGTGAAAGGTGGGGTCACCCTGGACAGTTCTCCAGTCTGTCTAAGGGCAACACAGAGACAGGAAAAAACCACACACACACACTCACATCTAGGGATAATTTGGGGAAACCAATTAACCTGACAGTCATGTTTTTTGAATGTGGGAGGAAGCCGGAGTACCTGGAGAGGACCCACCATGCAGAGGGAGAACATGCTAGATACATAAATATATAAATCATCAGCTTTTTCTAAAAACATAAGAGTCAAAGGAAGCTGCATACAGAGTAATTTATTGTCATTTTTCTCATGTTTACAAAAATCTTTTTCTGCACAGCTCTCTGGATTTCAGTAAGTTTGAAGTATTGCCTTTGACTAGGCCTAGGGCAGGGGTCTTAAACTCCAGTCCTCGAGGCAGTGTTTTGTACCTGTGGCACATCTAAAAACTGCAGGACAGCGGCCCTCGAGGACTGGAGTTTGAGACCCCTGGCCTAGGGTCTCCACCCCAAGTCCTGAAGATCTATTGCCCTGCAGGTTTTAGATGCATCCCTGCTCCAACACACCTGATGAATGGCTCTTTACTTGACAGCATGGTCAAGATGAATTCAATCATTTGATTAATCTGTGTTGGAGAAGGGATCCATCTAAACCTTGCAGGACAGTTGACATTGAGGACTAGGGAAGGAGATCCCTGGACTAGGCCATTCCAACACTGTGTCCTGCTGGTGACACAGTTTGGACCAATTTGGATCAGGATCCTCGAGTCATATGATGAATTGTTACAGACCAATTTCACATTAAAAATGTCCTCCCTGGTCTTGTGTGTATATTTAACTAATGAATTTGAGGGTAAACTTTTTCACAGATTTTGCAAAGGGCTCCTTAACGTAAATGAATTTTCTTGTGAACATTTAAACTACTAGTTTGAGAAAAGCTTTTCCCACACGTTTCACAAGAAAAAGGCCTCTCACCTGTATGAACTTTCTTGTGTGTATTCAAAGAACTAATTTGAGTGAATTTTTTTCCGCATACTTGGCATGAAAATGGTTTCTCACCTGTATGAATTCTCATGTGGACCTTTAAACTACAAAATTGAGTGAATTGTTTTCTGCATGACTGGCATGAAAAGGGTTTCACACCTGTATGAATGTTCTTGTGCCGTTTTAGAATACTAATCTGAGTAAATTTTTTTCTGCATACTTGACATGAAAAAGGTTTCTCACCTGTATGAATTCTCATGTGGACTTTTAAATTACAAACTTGAGAAAATGCTTTTTTACATACTTGGCATGAAAAGGGTTTCTCACCAGTATGAACTCTCTTATGGACATTTAGATTACCAATATGAGAGAAGCATTTACTGCATGTTTCACATGAAAAAGACCTTTCACTTATATGGGTTCTGCAATGTGTTTTAAAGTTATGCTGTTTTTCAAAACATTTCCCACAAACGTCACATTTCAAAGACCTTTTCTTTGTGGCAGTATGACACAAAGAAACAATCTGCTTCTGGACAAGCTGCTCTCCCTCCTGACTGCTGCAGAGGTCCTTCTGGTCCTGTCCAACTGGTAAATGTTCTGGTTCCTGCTGTTCATGTTTAAGCAGTGAATAATCTGGTTCCTCCTTTTCCTCATAAATAAATGGATGTTCTGGTTTCTCCTCACTAGTCCCTTCAGGTTCTATTTTCCAATTATCTTCTATCAGTGAAAGCTCTGTGTCCTGTTCTTCTTGTTTAATCAGTGGAGGTTCTGGTTCCATCTGTTCCTCTTCAGTCCACTGAAGTTCTGCTTCCTCCTGGTCATGATTGGACCTCATCCCATGGACACAGACCTGTTGAATGGCAGACGTTTTGTCCTCAATGGCGACATGTGGACTTTGGAGGTCTGTGGGGGCAAATGAAGACATCATTAATATGATTAAATTGATGACCGTCTCATACACCAGCCTGATTTGACCTAATGATCATGGACTGAGAAAGTCAAATAAATCTCACAACACTGTCTATATAGTGTAGTGATGGACTCAGACCTGAATATTCAGAGTCATGTAAAGACAGGTATGAAATCGACCTTCTATCACCTGTAGAACATTTGCAGGAATAAAGGACTAATATCCCAGCAAGGTCTAGAGACACTTGTTGATTACTGCAACAGCGTTTTCATAGGTCTGCCTAAAAAAAAATTGATTAAACAGCTGGAGTTGATCCAGAATGCTGCTGCTTGGGTTCTCACTAAATTCAGGATGATAAAGTATGTCACATTGGTTCTATAGTCCTTCCACTGGATCCATGTACCTCAGAGAATATACTTTAAAGTACTGTTTTGGTTTATAAATCACTGAATGACTTAGTACCACATTACATTGAAGATCTGCTGTTGTTGTATCAACGTTCCAGATCACTTCTGGTTATGGTCTGCTCTGCATCCCAAACCAGACACAGTTCAATTGGAATAACAAGGATCTTCCTCAGAGATCCAGCATTGATTTTGGTTCATCCGTGATGAGCCAGTTTCATTGAAAGCTCAGAGCTTCATATACTGATTGTGTTAAGCTTCATGTGGGGATTCCAGCAGATATGCAACAGACTGGGATGCTCCTGGTTACAAATCTCTGGGTCAGTCTGAACTTCCTCTTTGTTGCAGACATGTTGCTGTGGCTGGTCTGTAGGAACAAAGAGACAGATTTGCTTTGAAGTAAAGATCTGGATAGTTAAGAATGTTTGGCAAAACATTCATGGAGCAAAACCTGAGATGTAGATTTCAGCATCATTGACTGAATAATGCCTGGAACTATGGAGTCTCCTATGCACTGAATATGTGTCTGCTTCACTGGTTACCATAGTAACATCTATAGTGTTTAGCATTTTGTGGCAGTTTTGTGCCACAAAATGTGGCACAAGTTTTGTGGCAGGTTGTTATCTGAGCATGTCATTGTCCATCACATGCTCTGACTCAGAGGCAGCAGGATATGATGGTAAACATCAGTTTAGAGTCCAGGTGATAAACCCTGAAGGACTGGAATTTTGACATCCCTGGTTCAAAGAAATTAATTCTGGCACTGAATGGTTTTGTTTCATGTGTTGGAATCCTGAACGATGCTGAAGTTAGCAACTGATCTGGTGTTTTACTAAAGGGCTATTCTGCTCCTTTACATACTCTGGTCAAAGGTAATTACACTTAGATTACTCAACAATGACCTGGATTGTTTTAGAATGAAAACTGGAAGCAAAGAAAAAGAAAACACTTGTGATTTACAACAAATTTCCTAAAAAGATAGAATACTGCTTTTTTTCTTTTATCTCTCTTTCTTAAAGATGGCTGTCTCTATTTTCGGGACTACTGCAGAACCACTGGAGATGATGGTATAAAGAAGGATTTTGTATAAAAATCAAAAGTATGAGGGACAGCCGGGCTGCACAGTGGCGCAGTTGGTAGAGCTGTTGCCTTGCAGCAAGAAGGCCCTGGGTTCGATTCCCAGCCCGGGGTCTTTCTGCATGGAGTTTGCATGTTCTCCCTGTGCATGCGTGGGTTCTCTCCGGGTTCTCCGGCTTCCTCCCACAGTCCAAACACATGACTGTCAGGTTAATTCTCCCTAGGTGTGAGTGTGTGTGTGCATGGTTGTTTGTCTTGTAAGTCTTTGTGTTGCCCTGCGACAGACTGGCGACCTGTCCAGGGTGAACCCCGCCTCTCGCCCGGGACGCAGCTGGAGATAGGCACCAACAACCCTCCCGACCCCATTAGGGAAGAAGGGTGTAAGAAAATGGATAGATGGATGGATGAGGGACAGCCTTGAGCATCCATTTCATGAGACTGCAATACAACATCAGTGTCTTCAGTTAGAGCAGGGGTCTCAAACTCCAGGCCTCGAGGGCCGCAGTCCTGCAGTTTTTGGAGGCGCCACAGGTACAAAACACTGGAATGAAATGGCTTAATTACCTCCACCTTGTGTAGACCAGTTCTCCAGAGCCTTAATTATTCTATTCAGGTGTGCTGCAGCAGAGGCACATCTAAAAGTTGCAGGACTGCAGCCCTCGAGGCCTGGAGTGTGAGACCCCTGAGTTAGAGGCTATAGCATTTGTTACGACAACATATAATTTCTTCTTGGGATCAATAAGATATTTCTGAACCAAATTAAAAAGTGCGTGTTATGAGTTTTCAAAAATATGAATGTTTACTTAGTATCAAAAGAGTTTACCATTTAAACTCATAAAATAATACAAGTTTGACTACAAGTGTAAATTAAAGCAGCAAGCAGTGTCGGGGTTGATGATGATCAATCACTGACAGTTTGGTGCCTCTGTGACTTCCTGTGTAGGAGATTTAACAGTTTTGTGTTTCGTGGCGAGTAGGTGAACTTTGACCCATAGCAATGCCCCTTCAGCATGCACGAAAACTCACCGTTTTGATAATTTTTAATCGAACATGTCTAATAAACAATCTGACCAAGTTTGAAGCTGATCGATCAAAATCCCTAGGCGGCGTTCGATCAAATGAGGAGGCTGCAAATGGCTAAAATGGAGTCAATCCAAATTGGCCTACTTCCTGTTTGACTTGCACTATAACATTAATTGTATTTTCTGTGCGTCTTGGGGAGCTCTAGAAGTGTACCAAATTTTATGTCTCTACGATAAACTAAGGTCAATGCGGAGGATATTTTGAAAGTTGACCGGTGGCGCTGTTGAGCCGTTTCTTGTGCGATTTTTGCGACGACCTTAAATTAGGTAATTTTCACGCAGACTTGACGCGTCCGCCAAGTTTGATGAGTTTTTGAATATGAAAAGCCCCCTCCCCCAAACGCAATTCATTTGATGGAAAAATAATAAGATTAAGAAACAATAGGCCTTCGCAGCGCTTCGCTGCTCGGGCCTAAAAATGTACTTATTTAATTTTCCCTGCAAGATAATGACACGATGCAATCTGCTGGGTTTACATTGATATAAACGTTTTCATCTATTTTTAATAATTAACTGAGACTATTTGATAACTAGGATCAATTGGAATGTGACTGAAGTGAAATTAACTTTCAGTAAAGCTGCTGAACTGAATACAAACTTTGGCATCTGCTAAAGCTAGCATCTGGACGGTGCTAACAGCTACCATGGTAACGGGGAAAACAACAACCGAGAGCTTCATTTTATTTCATTATTATTTTCTCTTTGATATTCGGAGCCTGAACTAACCGGCTCTCTTTACATCTTACCGATTCTGGTGAGTTTTATCTGAGGTTTCCAGTAAGTTTCCATCAGTTTGATGTCTTCATCATAGCGGACGATGATTTTTTCAACCTCTGTGAAGATTTCTTCAGCAGCAGCAGTTAGTCGCTCTCTGATAAACTCTCTCAGATGCTTAACTGAAGACATGGTTAATTAAATATTCAGCTGAGATACAGCCCAACCGTTTTCCAATCGAATCCACACAAGTTGCTGCTGAAGCCTTTATGTTTAACTTCCGCCCGGAGTGAGACAAAGTAGCTGATTAGTCCATTCACTACCCCTGCTGGACTGGAGAGGAACCGCAACGTGGCAAAAAATAAAAATAAAAAAATTAATTAATGGAGCAGATATTGACCAAAAATAGCTTCCACAGTAAGCTATTTTCAGCTGTTTCAGTGCTTGTTTCTGTGTCTTACTTTCCTCACATGTGTTACATTCTAATAATACCAGTGGGGACGTGAGTCACTGTTTATTTCCACCTTTAATTCTTCAAGGATATCTGTCACTTGTTTTTTTAACAGTGTCTACAACTGTACTACATTTACCTAGCTTTAAAGATGCATTAAATATTAATCATATTTATCTTTTGCAATATTTGAACATTGTCTCTGTAACCCTTTAAGTGTGGGATGAGACCTCGCTGTTCCTTAGACTCTGCGTTGTGTTTTTCTTTAATTGTTGTTGTCGGAAGGAAACTTGAGGCAGGAATCGGACACACACGGGTTGCGATCGTGGTTCAGATCGTTTATTCGGCCACCCGACAAGCATGGCAACCGCCTTCAGAATTCACAGCAAATACTTCAGAATTCACAGCAAATACTTCAGAATTCACAGCAAATACTTCAGAATTCACAGCAAATACTTCAGAATTCACAGCAAATACTGCCGTGTCAACATAAAAAGAAGAAAAAGACAAAACGATACAAAACTAACTATTTGGACATTAAAAGTAACATTTGGCTACATTGAGGAGCTGGCGGTCAGTATTGCTTACCTTCAGAATTCACAGCAAATACTGACCGTTGTACTGCCAGCGCACCGTAACGGACGCCAAGTACGGCGTTCTTTAACGGACACACTTTACCAATTTCCATAACTCAAAGAACAAATCTAACATTTTGGTGACATCCACTGATATATTTAAGCTACTGCCCTACATTCACCCGTTGTTTCTTTGATGGCGCCCCAGTCATCAGGCTAGACACAAAACAACAATGAACATACAAATAAATGAATAAAAAAAAATAAAACTGTGTGATGTGTCAGTGAAATGGCTAGCATGTACTCCATTAAGTGGAATTTTCTAAGTGTTTTACTGCTTTTCTGGCTTTAGCTTTCTCCCACAGCTTCCGTCCTCTTATTATCTTTTGTTCAGTGTCTTCAGTTCCCACTACTTGTGACTCACAGGAAAATCTCTTTGGGGGTTGTCGATTCCTCTGCATGTTCCTTCTAAGAGCACTGGGTCCAGGGGCTGCAGTGATACTCCCATCTGTTACATGTTCCGTCCACTCTTTAAATTTTCTGTCTGGTATATTCACTCCATCCATTTCAGGCTGCTCAACCTGTTTATTTGTTGTCTCGCCTTCGACTTCCTCCACAATTTCCTCCAACTTTTCGGGCTCTGAGTGCCCCATCCCCTGCATTCCAAAGGCTTGTCTTGTCATAGCCTCTGCGTTCTCCATTATCTCTTCTGCTGTGCCCACCTCTGCCTGCTCTACTGGGAGGAACATACATTGTGTAAGAAGGTTCTGGTGGACCACCCTCTCAGTATTGCTGTTTTCTGGTCGCACCACATACACAGGTATGTTGGGTTGCTTTTTCATCACAATGTAAGGTTGAGACTCCCACTTGTCCCCTAGATTTTGCCTTCCCTCTACATGGCAGACTTTGACTAAGACTCTGTCCCCTTGGTTGAAAATCTGACCCTTTGCCTTCTGGTCATAATACTTTTCTGTTGACTTTTGGCCTGATGAGAAGTCTGGTTTGCTTGGGCGTATGCCCGTGACAGACAGTCATGGAGTCTCTGAACATATGCACTGTATTCTCCTGGTTCATTAGCAGTCTGGAGCCCAAAGATGAGGTCAACTGGGAGTCTAGGATGTCTGCCGAACATCAGAAAATATGGTGTATACCCAGTGGAGTCATGGAGTGAACAATTATGCGTGTGTCATTGCATCTAAGTACTCGTGCCACCGAGGTTTTAGATGTGGCTCTAATGTCGAGCATATTCATGAGTGTCCGGTTGAACCGCTCAGTGATGCCATTGCCTTGTGGGTGGTAGGGGTTGTGTGGGTTTTAGTGATGCCCATACATTTGCACAGCTCCTTCACTACAGCACTTTCAAAGTTGCGCCCCTGGTCAGTGTGCAACTTAGCAGGAAGTCCAAAACGGCAGAAAAAGTTTCTCCACAGCACCCTGGCCACTGTGTTGGCCTTTTGATCTTTAGTGGGATATGCCTGTGCGTAGCGTGAGAAATGATCCGTGACCACAAGGACATTCTCCATTCCACCCTTTGACTTTTCTAAAGTCAAAAGTCAATGCATACTAGTTCCATGGGGGCATTACTGTGAATACTGACCAATGGAGCTTTGACTCCTGATGTTGGCGTTTTCCTGAGGCAGCATCTCTCACACTGCTCACACCAGATCTTTATCTCTTGGAACATCTGAGGCCAATGAAATCTCTCTTTTAACATCTGAACTGTTCTCTCAAAACCCAAGTGTCCAGAGTCATTGTGAAGAGCCTTCATAGCTTCCTCGCTTCTCTGGTAGCACTAGCTGTTCCACCACTCCTCTTTGACGATCACGGCTGACGGTACATGATACCGTCTCTGATCACTAGCCTCTTCCACTCTTTTAGGAGAAGACAGATCTGTCGGCCACTACTGACCCTCTCACTCCGACTGGGTTTCACATTCCGACTTTTGTAGTGCCAGACAGGGCCAATAACAGGATCCTCCTTCTGTCCTCGCGGATCTCTTGCTTTGTCATGGCGGAAGTGACTCCATACCCATGTCTCTGTATGGCTCATTAGACCCTGGTGATTCTGAGTCCAAGTTGGCTGAGGTCGTTGTGTTCTGCTTTGAGGAGTTGTCTGGATCTTGTATGGACTGACTTGCATCCTGTTCAGGCTTTTTGCTGCACACCAAGAGAGGGCATGAGTGCAGAGTCTCTGTGACCTCTTGGTTGGACATACGGAGAGGGCATCAGCATTCACATTGCTTTGTCCTCTCCGGTACTGGATATCAAAGTCAAAAGCAGCCAAAGCGGGAGACCCACCGTTGCCCCGTGGCATCTAACTTTGCAGAGCTCATGATGTACTTGAGGGGGTTATTGTCTGTCTGGACAGAGAACTTGCGCCCATAGAGGTGGTCATAGAATTTGTCTGTTACCGCCCACTTCAAGGCCAGGAACTCTAGCTTGTGGGCGGGATACCTTGCCTCTGCTGGACTCAACCCTCGGCTCGCGAAGGCTATGACTCTCTCTATACCATCTTGAACCTGGACCAGGACAGCACCTAGTCCTTCCCCTGATGCATCTGTCTGAAGCACAAACGGTAGGTTGTAGTTCGGGTATCCCAACACTGGCGCAGTTGTAAGTCTGTGCTTTAGGGCCAGGAATGCCTCCTCACATTCCTCTGTCCATAAGAATGGTGGGTCAGAAGCCAGATCTTTTTTCCCCTTTTTTTCTTCATTCTTGGGTCACCACTAGTGAGCCGGTATAAGGGAGCTGCCAGGACAGAGTAACCACTGACATAGCGCCTGTAGTAGCCAGCAAACCCTAGAAATTGCAGAACCTCTCTGCGGTTTGTTGGCCTGGTCCAGTCTTTGACTCTATGAATCTTCTCTGGGTCAGTCCGGATTCCCTCAGCAGATACCAGGTGGCCTAGGTACTGCACTTCTTTTCTCATCAACTGGCATTTAGAGGGTTTCAGTTTTAGACCGTGTTCCCGGAGCCGATCGAACACCAACTGCAGTCTGTTTAGATGCTCATCAAAGGTTTTAGAAAAGATGATAAGGTCATCCAGATATATTAGAAGATGGGTGAAGTTCAGGTCTCCAAAACAGCAAGTCATGAGCCTCTGGAAGGTTGATGGAGCATTCTGTAACCCAAAAGGCATCCGGTTGGCCTCAAACAGACCCATTGGTGTACTGAATGCTGTTTTGTGCTTGTCCTGCTCCGCCACCTCCACCTGCCAATAGCCTGAAGTGAGGTCAAGCGTGGAGAAAAACTTGGCCTGCCCCAATGCTTCCAGAGCCTCTTCTATTCTTGGCAGGGGAAATGCATCTCTTGTGCTGCAGGAGTTTAGTTCTAATCGATACACAACCGTAGTGAGCCATCTTTTTTGTCACCACCACTACAGGTGAAGCATATGGACTCTTACTGGGCCTTATTACCCCTGCCACCTCCATCTCAATCAACATCTTTCTGACATCTTGCCACTGTGATGGGGAATCTTGCGATAGGGGTGCCTGATTGGTTTGGAGTCCACTAGTGGAATTTCATGTGGCACTGTCTTTGTGTGACCTTAATCTAGAGGATGTTGGGAGAATACATCAGCATTCCTCTCTACCAGCTTTTTAAGAGTGGCGCTGGTTCTCATCCTCGACTGCCGCTTTACTCAGGTCAACACAACAACTCGATATTACTTGGGTCAGATTCAGACATGTGTCTTTGGACCTGCTTCCACAGCTTTGGCCCTGCTTTTTGTCTGAGAAATCCACAACACCATCCACTAGGGAAACATTGGCTAGTTGTGTGTGTGGCTTAATGGTGACTGGATATTGAGACAGGTTCATCACTCTGACAGGGGTGCGTCCTCGTTTCACATTAGTAAGGATCTTGGCAACCAGAAGGTCTTGAGGAAGCTTCAAGGAATGATGGCCCTCAATCAGTGCTGTATAAGTCCTTCTCTGTGGGCGGCTGTCACCTTGCACATTAAGTCCATTTCTTTTCCCCAGGGATGTGTATTTTGTGACCTGTATACACAGCCGGACCCACTCTGTCCTCCACATTATAATGTCCTGTGTCACCAACCTCCAAGAGGGAGGTGTACCATTCTGGATGGCTCTCTCTGACATGCTGGAGAAATTGTTGGCCATAAGTTGCTTGCAGATGAGTTCTGGAAGCACGGAGAACATTAGTTCCTATCAGCAGAGGGACAGACAGGCGATATTCTGAGTCCTCAACTACAAAAGCTGGCACATTTTTAAACTCTTTTTCCAACACTTTCAAGTTAATGCGTAGAACACCATGGTGGGTTACACTCTGACCAGCTGCACCTTCTATAGGTATCTGAGAGGGCTGTAACTTCTGTTTTTGAAGGATTGGGTGGTTGGACCAGTAGCTGTGGGTAATACTGGTTACCTGAGAGCCAGAGTCAATGAGCGCTCTGCACTTCATTCCACTGATTTCCACCTCACCTTCATTTCTAGGTCCCACTAGTGGAGTGCTCTCTCCTCCATCAGTCATCTTTATGTCTTGTGGCTGGGGGTCTGCCTGCTCGCCCATGGTTGCCCCGGTGACCACAGGCTCTACTCGTTTAAAGGCTGAGCTGGGTGGGGATTGTTCCCATTCATTTTACTGGGATCTGGTAACACTGCTCTGCAGACTCTAGCTATGTGCCCTTGTTTACCACACCTGTGGCATGTCACAGTTGAGATTTGGGCTCGGATTGGAGGCCCTATGGGTGCCTGGACTTGTGGTGGTGGGGCAGGAAATGGAGCAGTAACTCTTGATTCAAGGTAGGTCAATTTAGTCATTTGCTCTGCTTGGCAAAGAGCTAACTTTTTAACCAGTTCGGTAGCTATGTCAACTCTGATACATGGGTGGTCTCTTCCACATTCACAGTTGGGCTGCTGCCAGATGCAGTCTGGATCTGGGTGTGAGCTCGCTTTGATTTGTGGAATGACTGGAACTGTTTAGTTTCTTTGGTCATGTCTCTGAGCTCAGCCTGCAGCTCTCGGAAGCTTAAGAGCCTGGGCTTAAGTGGCGCGATCCTCATGTATACCTCCTCATCATTAAGACCCCTTAAAAACTGCCGGGTGAGTTTGCAGTCCCTGTCTGGAAATGGCTTGCCACCTCTTTGACTGTCCTCTACCGCTCTCAGAGTAGCTTCCAGCGATATAGCATATGAGCAGGCAGACTCCCCTGGTCTTTGGCTCCGCTCGTAGAAGTCAGCCAGTGGATCTAGGGAGCTCTGTGTGTCCCCGTACTCAGCCCTCAGTTCTTCAAAAGCCATCTCAGGGGTTTGGTTATGTAGAGGTAGGTTCAGGACTAATTTCCTGGCCTCGCCACTCAGATGACGCACCACAGTGGAAAACCGCAGGTGTGGCGGGAGCTCAATCGCTTCCAGGAGATATTGCATGTCCCGAATCCAATCCTCCACCAGCATCCTACTATCAGCATTACCGGTGAATATAGGAACACTTCTCACCTGGTGGGTCTGCAGAAATCCGCCGTACGCAGCCCGGCCGTGTCCGTAGAACGGATCTGTATGGTTGTGAGCTGTGTGATTCATAATTTGAGGGTTGGGCCTGTTTGGATGTACACCCCATGGACCACTGGCCGATGAATACAGTGGAGCTTGAGGCACAGTGGGATATCCAGCATAACCTGTGGGATGCTGACTCACTGGCTGATAAAAGTCTACTGGGTGTGGATGGAGGGCTGGAGCAGCAGGCTGCTGCATAATCTGGCCCCCTGTCATAACCGGAGGTGGTAGGGAGGGGCTTATTGCTGCAGTCATATGCATGCCAGTCCAAGGTGTAGAAGTATATTGATCCACATAAGGTGACAGAATTGGGGTTGCAGGGGTGGGCTGTGTGTTCACTCCTCCATCATGGGGCTGGGGAACTGGGGTGTGGTACTGTAGCTGCTGGCCATTAAGTCCTGTGGGTTGGTTAGTTGGCTCTGGCCTCACTGCTGGTGGTTGGTTGCTGGCATCAGCTGTTGCTCCTCCTCCAGGTAGGTAGGTGTGTGGCACCCCTGGGGAGTCGAATTTGTGGCTCAGTGCTGGTTCAGGGGTAAGTAGGTGGCTGGATGCTACTATAGAGGGCATCTGCCTCATTGGGGTAACTGCGTAGTTATTCATTATTTTCAACGATCTCTCGTTTTTTTGTTTTGTTTTTTTTTTAATGAATGTAGACAGCCAAAATGTATGTTTGTATGTGTATGTTCCCTTTTTAGCGTTTAATTGTGAATAAATAAATGAATAAATAAATACATAAATAACTTTGTGGCACAGTTATTTTGAATCACTCCCAAAATTACAGTTAAACTTATATAAATTATCAGAATATAATCACAATATAATAAATATTTCAAACAACATGTAATTAACTTTTTTTTGTTTTTTTTGTTTTTTATAAGTCAAAGATAAATAAATAATTAGATTATCTTAACGCACTCACACAAATTCTAATTAGACAAAAAAAAGAAACAGGATATCGTCACAATATAAGAAATATTTCAAACAAAATGTAGTTCACAAACAATTTTTTTTTTTTTTTTTTTTTACCTTAACAGTGCAATAAAAATGACACTAAAATAATATGTTGCAGCTTCAGCTTCACACACTAACTCAAATTGTATACTCAACTAACTGCCCGAACGAAACCGTTGGGTAACCGGGCTGCTGGCGTTGTTGCCTAGGTGATCTTGAAGCACCACGATCCGGGTCACGGCACCAAAGATGTAACCCTTTAAGTGTGGGATGAGACCTCGCTGTTCCTTAGACTCTGCGTTGTGTTTTTCTTTAATTGTTGTTGTCGGAAGGAAACTTGAGGCAGGAATCGGACACACACGGGTTGCGATCGTGGTTCAGATCGTTTATTCGGCCACCCGACAGCGCAGCGGCTTCGCCTTCAGAATTCACAGCAAATACTTCAGAATTCACAGCAAATACTTCAGAATTCACAGCAAATACTTCAGAATTCACAGCAAATACTTCAGAATTCACAGCAAATACTGCCGTGTCAACATAAAAAGAAGAAAAAGACAAAACGATACAAAACTAACTATTTGGACATTAAAAGTAACATTTGGCTACATTGAGGAGCTGGCGGTCAGTATTGCTTACCTTCAGAATTCACAGCAAATACTGACCGTTGTACTGCCAGCGCACCGTAACGGACGCCAAGTACGGCGTTCTTTAACGGACACACTTTACCAATTTCCATAACTCAAAGAACAAATCTAACATTTTGGTGACATCCACTGATATATTTAAGCTACTGCCCTACATCTCCAATGATTGTGAATTACATGCAGCACAACAGGACCATCTTTCGGTTACAATTGAAAAGCAATTTTTCCAGAAATGATGTCCCTAAAATTTGCACCAAACTGAATGCTTTTGTGGGAAATGATTGTTGAAACTTTTAGAACTTAAAAATAACTATTCACATTGAACATATCTTAGAACTGACACAGAAAGGCATATTTTAATTTACATTGTTTTATTTTGGTAGAAATGATAATGTCACTTTGTAATGAGTCAAAAATAATTTCTGGATTTGTGTTTAGACCTCTTCTTCAGGCTAGATGTAAGACTACAAATGTTCTCCCTCTGAAAAATGTTTTTACCAATAATTTAGTATATAGACAATTAATTCAAAATGGTCAAACTTAATTTTACATTTTAAAACATTATGCTGTATTATGGCAAACCCTGTTAATGTATTTTTACAATGAAGCTTTGTCAACCAGAGCTACTGACAATTTCTTATAAGTTTCTTTATCATGCCTATCAGCTCTGCTGAAGCTGTTTTATTCAACTTTATATCTTTGTTTTATGTTTGATTTTGTCTCTATATATTTTTGATATTTGATATAAATCCATCTAACTGTTTCACCATAATTCCTGATGTTGGAACATTTTTTTGTATTTCCTTGCAAAACTGACTTGATGTTCTTTTTTATGACAAGGACAGATGGCTGATGAAGATTTTATTATCAATCCAAATAAAAAACAACTTTTAAATGTGACTTTATATTTATAGACACAAAACACAACCACAGAAATAATTAATTTGGAATTTTATTTACAGTGATTAAAACATATATTCCTAAAATATAACTAATAATAATAAATCAATGTTAAACAACCCTAGATTCATTGCCATGTAAAACCAAAATCTTCCTGTAGGGGGCAGCATCCCATCACTAACAGAGCTAACCAGTGAAGACATGTGAAAGCTTTTTTTCTCTGAAGTTTCTCCTTTAAAAAAATCAACAAGACATGAAATCAGCTTAGATCCCAGAGACTACGGTATATCTGTTGTCTCATGTCTGTCAGGACTCAACAAAATGTGTCAAAACAAAATCTTAATCATAAAACATTTTTCACTTTTTCAACCAGAGAAATAATTTGTCATTTTATTACTGAGTTCAAAGTCTTGCAACTAAAAGCAACAAGGAGTAAAAGATAGCAAACAGTCTTGTGTTAATCGCTGTTTTAGAGATATGTATGTGTATGTAAAAAAAAATGACAAATTCAACAGAACCAACATGTCAGGTTTGAAGACACACAAGTCCTGATAATCTCTGACTATTGATGTCTGATTAGTTTAGACACAATTCAAAAACAATCAACAAAATCTGTTAGAGAATTAAAAATCTGCTTGAAACTCACAGAATTTTCTGGATTTTGTCTATTTGGGTTCACAGAGCTCTGCCTGACATGCAAAACCAATCCAAAGCCCAGCATGTAGCGGCTCAGTGAATGTGGTCTGGACGCTGTGGATCAGAGTCATGGTGTCAGAGACGCTGTAGAAGGACAGAATACCTGCTCTGTGATCCAGGAACACTCCGAGTCTGGAGGAACGAGGACCTGAGATGGATTTCCAGTTGTTGTTGTGACCAAATTTAAAATTGTGCAAACAACAATCCAATGCCCATGATTTGTCATTAGCTCCAAATAAACTTTTATTACTTCTTCCTGCTCTGATCATACTGTTGTAAGCGACTGCTACATAAATTCTTCCTTTCCTAGCCACCTCCCAGTAACAACATCCAGTCAGACTTTCTCTACTCAGGACCTGTCGCCAATGAGTGAATCTTTCTGGGTGACTAGAAAGAAACTGAGGTTCACCCATCCTTTTCACCTTTCTGTCCCCTTGTGATAGCACCAGCCATGAATTTGCAGTGTTTGGATTTAGTGTTAGGTCACATGAAAGTCTTAAAAATCCAGCTCTGCTTTTTGGTTCTCGTTCTGAGAGTGAAACATCCACCTCAGTGAGACTCAGTGAGCTTCCTTTCCATGGGTCTCTCAGAATGTCCTGTAGTTCAACTTGGAGCTCTGACACAGATGCTATGACGTCCTCAAAGTATCTTAGAGGATGAATATTGATGCTGGATGAGGATGTAGACTCACTAAATACTGACACTGAACTGTAACCGCTGAGAAACCGATTATGATCTTCTATCTTTGAGAGCTGCTTCAGCTCAGCGTCTTTCCTCTTCAGCTCAGTGATCTCCTGCTCCAGCTTCTCCTGAAGATCTTTAACTTGACTCACTTCAGTTTCCTGCTGGGATCTGATCTGCTGCTTCACATCAGAGCTTCTTTTCTGGAGGAGACGGATCAGCTCAGTGAAGATCTTCTCACTGTCCTCCACTGCTTTATCAGCAGAGTGATTGATGTCCTCCACCTCCTGTTGAAGCAGATTCACATCTTCCTCTCTGTCTTGGATTCTCTGCTTGATGTTTCCTCGTCTCTTCTTCAGCTCTCTCTGCCTCTCAGTCCATTCTACTGAAGCTGACACTGTGTTGTGGCCTTGATGCTCATCCATTAAACAGAAGCTACAGATACACTTCTGGTCAGTGCGGCAGAACAGCTTCATCACATGATCATGCTTAGAGCAGATGTTCTTCTTGAGGTTCTTGGTGGGCTCCACCAGGTGATGTTGCTTAAATGTGTCTGAATTATAATGAGGCTGAAGGTGTTTCTCACAGTAAGAGGCCAGACATACTAAACAGGACTTGATGGCTTTCAGTTTTCTTTCAGTGCAGAAATCACAGGCCACATCTTTAGGTCCAGCATAGCGGTGATCAGCAGGAGTAGCATGGAGTCCAGTCTTCTTCAGGTCCTCCACTACAGTTGCAAACACAATGTTTTTCTTCAAAGCAGGCCTTGGTGTGAATGTCTCCCGACACTGAGGGCAGCTGTATATTCTCTTCAGATCCTCCACATTCCAGTGACTTTTAATACAGTTCATACAGTAGCTGTGTCCACAGGGAATCGTCACTGGAACCTTCAGTAGATCCAGGCAGATCGAACAACGGAAAGTTTCTCGGTCCAGCTTAGTCTGCTCCATTTCTGCTCTCAGTCACAGTGACTGTGTGCGTTCAACTTCCAGAAAATGTGCTCTGAGCACTTATTCCTTCAGAAGAATGTAGACTCTCAAGTCTTACACTAATTTGCATAATGGTAACACCCATCTTCAACCGACAAGTCTAAAGGAAGAATGTGGATAGACTGAAGCTACTTTTACATTTTACAAGAAGTAAGGGCTGAGATTCAGTTTAAGACTGAGGAACTCTAAGGATCAAAATAAAAATATAAACGCTGATTAATCCAAACAACCTTTGATGGACTGATGGACACAACCTTATTTTTCTACTTAGTGAGACTTTGCTGAATGGTTTACACATTAACACTAATGTAACCAACTTTCTGAGGTTTCCTGGGCCACAAACCAAGACCAGCATCCTGCAGAGCGTTGCTAAACTGCTGCATTGCCTTCTGGTAGCGCCCAGCAGCCATCTTGGATGCGGGATAAGTCGCTGTGGTGGCTCCAGGACCCGAAACAGGAGTGTTTAGCTGTAAAAGAAGAAGAAAGTAGCTTACTGAGGATCTTTAATATTACTGAATAACTGAGAAGTTCACTGTCCTTATAAATTTGAAGAGAGACATTTAGAGACATCATGTGCCCTTGAATGTTGACAGTGGTGGCATTAGAACTTCTTTGAAGACGGCAGATTCATCTGCTCAACTGATCAACCCAAAAGGTAAGGAAAGTATTTTAAGACAAAACATATTTTGTATTTTCATTTAATGATGGCTTACCAGAGTTCTTCTTCAAGAGTTTTCTACTCTTGAAGAGAAGAGTCTGGAAGAGTCTGGGACTTTTTTCTGATTTGGCAATCAACCTTCACTGATTGCCAAAGCAGCAAAATGCCTATCACTGCCAGGAACAAACAAACCTGTTCACGCATGAAATTTTGAGAGATCTTGTGCATTGCCCCGGTAACTTCCAGAGAAAACAGGTGTTTTCCCAGCAGTAACAGTAACAGGCTGTCAGGAGTCCAACTTCTTTTATGCAACTCAAGGCAAGTTTCTTTGTAAAGCACATTTCGGCAACATGGCAGTTTACATGATAGAATAAATATAACATTAAATGCTGCTTCTTCTTGCCCCCAATGCTGCTGAATGTCTCCACTGTGAGACAATAACGAACCTTTCTATTTCTGACTTTTCTACTAAAAATCGTCAGCTGAGAGATAGGGTCGATTAGACACGAATTTCCTCCATAAAATCAGGAGTTGTTACTGAAAATTATGTCTTCCAATTCTTCCTTTCCCATGTTCATGAAAAAATATATAAAGTTTTAAGAAGTAAGAAGCAACATTTTAATGATTCGGTAGTTTATGCTGTTAGTTTGGGTTTACAGAACTCTGAATTAGATTTTAACCCAACCAGATGTGAGTGTTGTCTGTAACTTAGAAGAATACCTGCTCTGTGATCCAGGTGCACTCTGAAGGTTGGGAAAATGTTGTGACCAAATTTAAAACTGTTTTAGTGACAATCTACAGCCCAGTTTTTGTCATCATGACCAAATCTACAATCAATCCCACTTCCGGCTTTGCTGACACAGTTGTACGTGACTGCGTGACTCAGGATGTCGTGTGTTTTCTCTCTTTTACCTTTGACACAGCTGCTGCTGTCAGTTACTGTCAATGTGGGACTTTCTACTAATCAACAAACTGATCTCTGTCCAACGAATCACAAAGAATGCAGTCTGTCGGGTCCTGCAGTCACGAAATGCTTTTCAACTCTCACCTTTTATTTGTCAATCTGAACAATAAGCAACAAGGAAACGCTTTTAAACACTGGATGCTCCACATTTGAGAAAGAACTAAGACAGAAACTTGAAACTTTATTAATCTATTTTATTCTCAGACTGAAGACTTCATAACTACCAAGTAATTCAGTATTTGTTTTATTTAGTCTTTATCTTGAGCATCAGATAAATGTTCATTCAGTGAAACTGCAGTAGTTTCTGTTATCACCTTGTTTTCCAGCCTCAGCCAGCAGCTGAACAGGAAGCGTCTGGATATTCGTGACGCATTCCCTGAATCTTTGCTCCTTCCTGTAAAGCTGCTGATCTCCTCCAGAGTTCGTTCACCGGAACTCCAGTTCACACAAACGTCGCCTGCTCTTCCAGCCGGGCGGACCTCTCTGCTGCTCAAACCTTCAAGACAGAAGAAAAAATATTACCTCACAATTCTTTTGAAAATTTAAGAAACCAATGGAAATAGTCACACACATTTCATGCTGTAAAGTTTTTTATGTGAAACATATGTGGCTCATAAGATGGGTTACTGGAGATGATTTTTTTAATAAAGAGATGCATAATTTTTATTTGTTTTTGCATTCCATAAGATTCCTATTTAATTTGATCTCAGGTCTAAGAAAATATTGCTCCTTTGGACGAGAAAAGTTGAAATTATGACTTTCTATCTCATAAATGTGATGTTAAATCTCCTCATTATGAATGTAAATGTCATATTTATGATTTTATGAGTTTCCATCTTATTGAAAGTTGAATTTATGACTTCTTGTTGGGCTTTTATTTTTTAATTCATGGCAGAATTGGGTTTCCATAATAAATTTACACTGAAACACAAAAGTTTCAGCTTCATCTACTTGCTTTTACATCTGTGTGTGTGGCTGTCTTGTAGCATTACGATGGTGTTGCAGTTCCATTGCCCAAACTTGTCATGGTTCCAGAACGTGTCATGTTTAAGGAGTTACCCTTGCAAAAAAAATTCCATGAAATTTCCATGCAGTCTATCTCTTTCCAACAAATCACAAAGAATGCAATCTGTCGGGTCCTGTAGTCACGAGATGCTTTTCAACGCTCACCTTTTATCTGTCAATCTGAACTCTAACAAGGAAACAAATTCACATGTAGTGGAAACATGTGAATGTTTAATTTCATGGGATTATTTTGTAAGGGTTGGCGTGTTGTAAAAATGGTGAACCCACAGCCGAGGAGCAGCTGCTGCCGTCTGTAGAGGGACGGCAGGTGCTTGACCCGAGCCAGACGGCGGGTCACGGCTCTGCCCAGGTGACCCGTGTGGCTCAGCCTGCCCACTGTCAGGCTGTGCAGGTAAATGGGCTCCACCAGGTGGGAAAGGAGCGCCCCCTGGAGGCCAGCCACACTCCATCTATCAAAACAGTTTTTATTTTATTTTACTAGACATTTCGGTGCAATAGAATATTAAAACACACAATGAATATAATTACTTTGCAATTTTGTCTGTGCAGGACATGCTGGCCATGCAGACATGCTGACCCGGTGACACTCCGGTCCATTTCTGATTGGTTCTGGTTGAGACGAGAGGCAGAGTTCCCTCGCCACCATTCACCTTCATCCTGAGGTGGCAGCGAAACCTCCTGCTGGGATCTGACAGAGAACAAAACCAGTTCACTGCTAACATTTCCTCTACGTTCTGCTCACTAAAAGGAAAACTGCAAACTGCTGAAACACTGAGACTGTTTAGATTTGCTGTTTCATAATAAATGAAACCAACATGATGACTTTGTATTTTTGTGTTTTTATCATGTGAACCACTTTTAACTGCCTTGTTGCTGAAATGTTCTAGACAAATAAACCTGACTTATTCCTTTTCTCAGAGGGTTTTATGGGATTTCTCACATGCGGGTGCAGTTTCGTACGGGCAGTTGAGTCGAGCGTCTCCACACGGCGACAGGCTGACGTACATGTGGAATCGGATTCCCTCCCACAGTCGGAAACGGCGAGTTGAGTCTTTATCTGGAACGAATATCGACGGGTCCTGCCCCTCCGTTCGCTCACTTCGGGGACAAAAAACTAAGATTTTTTATTCTTTTACGTTTTGCAGCCTAAACAAAATTTAAGTGGTGAAAGATTAGACCTGTGTAGAGCTGCTGGAACATATATGATATGTGCTGATGATTTTTATGATGAACTCAACAAAATGTTATGTTTGTTTCTCAAATTGGTGACTGTGTGATGCTTTTATTTCTATTTTTATGATGTAAAGCACTTTGAACTGCTTTGTTGCTGAAATGTGCTACATAAATAAACTAAACTGATTTTGGTAAGATAGGTCAGGTAATTTTTTTTATATGCAACATTTTCAGCAACAAGGCATTTCAAAGTGATTTACATGAACTAGAAGGAAATACAAACAAAACGGTACACAAAAGGAAACAGCAAATAGAGAAAAAACAAAAAAAAAGTAGCCATAAAACTAAATGTTGATTCTCCATGTTTGATTCTGTGAAGCAGATGGTGCTAAATGTTGATCCGAAGTATAAAAACTGAATGTTCCTGTTCTGGAAGAAGTTTCTGTGGATTCTAAGTTTGTTCTAATTCCTGTTCTGGGTTGCTGAGTAAGTATAAGTACTCCATAATTTATAAGATAGAAGAAGTTTCACTGGAAAAACTGATATGTTTCTCTGCATAATAATCTAAAGCATTATGTTGGTCTGTTAGTACTCCACAATTTCTAAAAATAGTAAAATAAACTAGACAGACAAGGCAAGAAATGAATTCAAATAATACAGATTTGCTAAATTTTGATTATATTAACATTTTTGATGCTCAAATCCAAACCTTTGACCAACTCCGTGTTTGATAAAGTTGAGCTGACAGAAAGAAAACTGATTTTACCAAAGCAGCAGCTCCAGCTGAGAGTAGAAGAACCGAACCAGAGCCCGTCTGCTCAGAACCTCGGCGTGGCAATCTCTGAGAGTCCATCCGTCTTCACTCAGTCTGTCCGAGTCCAAACACTTTGTCCCCGTGGCCAGAGACACAACCTGGGCCGACCTGAGGTCAAATCCTGAGAATAAAAGAGGAAAATTAGATAAAAACGGGGCTGACGGAGAGTTAAAGTTGACAGGAAGGAGGACTGAGCTAAATTCTGGGTGAAAAACTGTCAAATGCTACAAAACACATGACTGGGGAAGATGGGCAAAACTTTTTATAACGGGCCAGTCAAAGTCAAGGCCTGCTTGCAAAAGAAGATCCGTGGAAAAACTTGAAAACTGATGTTCACTGATGCTCTGCATCCAATCTGACTGACCGTAAGTTTGTCTCTTTCTGTGAAGCTGGTGCTGATATAAATACTCGTCATTTAAAGAAGAAGCAAAAATATAATGACAAAGAACTCTGTTTAGGTGGGAAGATGGAAAGTATTACGTCTTCAGTTGTTTTGTAATATTCATTGCAATCATTTTAAATACTTAAATACCTAATCTGTCTTAAAATTTAATTTGGCAGATTTGAAGTGAGTCACAGTTGAAAACCATAAATCGAAAGATGATAATGTCAGAAAAAGTCAACTACTGTAGCAAAACATAAATGATCGAAGGTTAGAGAGGCAAGGAAAAACAAAACGGATAAAATCAGGTTAAAAAGAGCAACTGCAGATGAGTTTTTGAGTTTTGACATGTACAGGTTCTGACGACACCTAGAGGACAGAACAACCTACTGCAAAAGAAACACAAAAATCCAAATACTAAGAATCAAAGAGATGGAAGCCAAGACAACCTGAAGCTAAAGATACATTTTTAAAAAGTATTCTGTTAATTTAATGTGAGAGCTTCCACCTCAGCTCCTGCAGGATCAGGTTTCAGATTCCTGCGTTCGTTTCCACTCACCTCGGGTCATTACGATGCCGGCCAGCGCCTTGTGACGGCCGTGAGAGGAAGAGGAGCAGCCTTCACTGAGCTGCAAATATTTCTCTCTTACTAGGTGGTAGATTGATTCTGCAAAAAACTGCAGAAGAAAAATGTTACAGCTGACAGAGGATCGTGCACAAAAAACATGTTCTTGTCTTCTTGAGGTCAAATATGTATTTATTATAATCTGACCACCAGAATCACTGCAAACTGAGAACCTTATCAAACTTTATTTATTATCTTCTAATGGTGCCTCCCTCATTTAGGAAACACTAATCTCTTAAATCATTAACTGTTCACTTTTAACAAAATACATGAGAAGCAACTGAGGCTGCCAATAAATCTGGGAAGAGTTGAAAGGTCATTTCTAAATAATTTACCAATAATCGTTTCACAGGGAAAAAGTTAATTCATAAGCTGAAAGCGTTTGTGCAAAAACAAAATCTTACCAAGTATTTTGTTTAGTTTCTAGATATCTTGTGACGTTCTAAATAAGAGAAAATTAAATTATACATAACCTTTGAGGAAGAAACAGGAGCTTGTTTTAAGTCAGTAATTCCTTAATATTTATGAAAAGGTGCCAACAGATTTTATTACGAGATATTTTTTGCTATTGTAATAATCTACCAGTGAAACATTTTTCATCTTTATTAAGAAATTATTGACTATATCTCTTTGAAGAGTTATGTTAGTGAGTTTCTCCTATTCCAAGTTTACTAAGCTACTTGCAGAAGAAACTAAACCAAACATTCTTGGTAAGATTTGGTGTTTTTCAGTGTGATTGTAAATAAAACCAGATTTTATCTGATTCTCAGTGTTTTCTGTCAGATAAACAATTATCTGATGATCATTTTGCCCTTCACACTGTCTTCCTGCTCCACACGCGTCTCCTTGGTCTGCTGCTGCTGCTCCGTCCCTAATGCGCTGCAGTAATGTTCATTAATGCGTCACGCTGCCTGACTGAAGCAGAGGAAAGAACAGACTCAGGATGCACTGCACAAAGCTTGCAGCTTTTTTAAGTTCTTCTGATTTAGACCACTAAATTCACACCACTTTATCTCTTTCTGTTAGGATTCAGCCTGTAATAAGCTTTCTGTATATTTTTGATTTCAAGTGTTAGATCTGCACAGACACAGGATATTTTAAAATCGCTACTTAAGACTCACTTTTATGAACTGGTTTTATACATGTTATAGTTGATTGTTTGTTTGTTCCGGTTGTTTTATTGCCTTTTTAACTCTTTTTAAATATTTGGTTGTGTCACTGTTATGTAATTTTCCTGTTTGCATTTATTTTGTGAAGCACTTTGTGCAGTTTGAACCATTGGAAATGAGCAATTTAAATAAATTTGAGGGTGTGCACAAGACTGATATAAACATGTTATGCAACATGTAACTAGTTACATTTACTCAATTACATTTACCTGAGTAACATTTATGAAAAATTTACTTTTAGCAGTATTTTTACCATGGTGTACTTTTTACTTTTACTTGAGTAATTTTATTATAAAGTATTGCTATTTTTTACTTGAGCAAAATGTCTGTATTTTCTACCCATTGAACGAAAAACAAACATGTTTTAACCAAAATTTCAGCAGACTTAGACACACACCTGCAGTTTCTGTTAAAGTTTCATAAGTTTTTTGTTGATTTGGAAAAATGTTATTTTGCCTGATTTTGTTATTTTTTGATACTTGATATGATATGAATTATTGTAAATTTTGTCCTAAAAATACCAGAATTTCCACTTAACTTTATATTTTGGTCCATCAGATAATGGAATTTTAAAATACTGGATAACTGATTAGTTGATCGATTACTTGAGTAGACTTTTGTACCAAATATTTTTTTACTCTTGAGTAATTTTCTTCCTCAACACTACTCTACTTTTACTTCAGTAAAGATATGTTGAAGTCTTGCTGCTCTTGCTTGAGGAGTTTTTACACCCACCTCTGCATCAGTGGCGCAAAAGGTGGCTATACAGTGTATGCAACGCATAGGGGCGCTGCACTAGAGGGGGCGCAAAAACGATGTAGGAATTTTTTTTTCTAGTCAGCATTGTATGTACTTAACAGCTGATTGTGCATGAAATGATCAATAACAGGGGAACAGCACTGATTAGGCGCCCTTCCCCTCCTACCAGCCGCTCTCCACCTCCCATACAGATATTTTGGTTTCGAAGCGGCCCTTCGAAAACACGCCGAGGCGGGTTTTTTTTCTTTTCAATTTGTAGTAATGCCTCGACAACAGGGAGCTAAAGATGGGGCGCAGAAAAAACTCCGGGGCACAAAACAAAAAACTGAAGAGGGGGAAGGATAAAGATGTTGGAGAGACGAAGAAAAGCTTTTCAAAGTGGTTGAAAGACAGAAGGTAAGTAAGTAATGTCAGTGTATCAACAAGAGAGTTGTAAATATTCAGATTAGCTTAGCTTAAGCTAGCCTAAAATGACAGGTTGTTGTTTTCCAATACGGGACGGGATTTATTCCGTATTGCTATAAATGTCTGACAGACACATCTATCACACACATCTCAACAATAAGGGTAATAATAATGACCAAAACAAAACACGGGAAATATTAAGGTCAGCTAAATTGTCTTTGCGGGACCTAAATAGAACCCCACGAACTGACGCTGTTGTCATGGTTACCTAGAGACTGATACTACGCAGCCGCAGTGAGCGGCTATCAACCAGCGTCTTTAAAATGTCCTCCCGATACTACACCGTCCTTAGAAATAAAACCTCTGGCAGAAATATAGATGGCAGTGGGAAGATACAGGCTAAACAATCACCGTGAGAGGTTCGCATCCACCTCAAAAATATGTATTTGCGCCCCTGCTCTGCATCACACCAGTTATGAACCTGAATCTTCACGAATGTCGTCATGAAGTGTCATTCGTTTCTTTCAATGCAACTTTGCATTAAAGTGTGCTTTATCTTCCAAATGCCACTTTGTGAAAACTGACTCTTTCATGTTTATGTCAGTGTTATGCACACTCCTTCAATTAAACAGTTACCAATTTTGCATTGACTTTTGCACATTTGAGCCACATCCCACCTCAGCCTCTGGGAATCAACATGAGAATAGGGACATTTCAGCTCATAATGAAGCTGTTTAGATGCTGCAGAGGAGCAGACATGACACCGTCCACCATCCTCAGGGCCAAACTGATGCAAAACACGATCCGTCTGGCTGGCGTACCATGTCCTCAGACTCATCTAACTGGACAGTTTAGGAAAGCAAAGAACGTTGAAGAGACCAGGGTCAAACTCACATCAAGCCATGAAGTTGATTCTGTGCTTCAAGGCGAGTAAAATGTGTCTATAATGCTTTGATATATGGATTTACACTGTAAAAACACAAAATCTGAACCAAGTATTTTTGTCTATTTCTAGTTCAAACATCTTACTAACCTTGACATAAAATAAAACTAACTTACATGTAACTTTTCATCAACATATAGGAGCTTTTTTTTAAAGTGAGTAGCACCTTAATATTGATGAAAAAGTTCTAGTTCCATTAGCAGATTATTTAACTTATAACAAGATATTTTCCCCATGTTATAAATGAAATAATCTTCCAATGGAACTAGTAGTTTTTCATCAATATTTAACAATTATTTACTGTTATTGTAAGTTAGTTTTGTCTTATTTCAACTGCACTAAGATATCTGCACTAGAAATCAGAACAAAATACTTGGTAAGATTTTGTGTTTTTGAAGTAGCAGGGCTTCATCAAAATTTCATATTCTTCATGGTTGTTTATAAAGTCTGAGAAATGCTTTATGTCTTTTTAAATCACGCTGAGGTTGCTTTACAACCTTGCTACTTTTAGTTGTTTTTTTTTTAAGAAATAAATCTTTGCAATTTCCTAAACCAAAAGTCCAAACCCAAATAACTTCAAATAGGAAATAAAGAAGTTGCTATTTCAATTTAAATTGATCTTTAATCCGACAGCACTGAATAGAATAAATGGTAAACTCATCAATCAGTTGTCATGATTGCGGACAACCAAGAGGACAACCGATTTTTGTCCTCTTGCAAAAATAGGTTTAGATTCTTAAATGTATGTTTTTCACTGTCTGTATAAACATACTCTGGCTCCTTCCTGGTGACAGATTAGATTCACTAATAAAGACTTTGTGTTTTAAAAGCAAAAGAAACTGAAATTCAGATGTGCCTACCTGAGGTAGCTGACATTTGGTTCTGCCTCCATGCAGAGAGATCAGTTTCCTCTCTGGCTCCAGGTTCATGCTGTAAAGAGCCTGCAGGGCTGCAGCCGCCGCCTGAATCTTAGCCTGATTTTTACTGTGAGCGCAACCTTCAAACACCTTCCCTTCCAGTTTGACCACCATGATGAAGTTCCTCACTGGCGTACCGTGGACTCTCTCCACCTGACACAGGTATCTGAGTCCCGGTCGCAGCTCATTGAGCAGCGCCACCGGATTCAGCTGCCTTTTTGGACTTGCCGAGGAAACTAAGTCCAGGGTGAAATTATGAGTTTTTCTGTTCTTTTTGACGTTGGGAAACATTTCCGTCTTTGTCGTCTTGTTGTGCAGGACATTACAGTTTTCAAGCAGTGAAGGTTCGAACTCTGCTCGGAAAGAATCTGCTGTGAAATCAAAGTTCTCCATGACGGTGTGAGTCTGAGAGACGTTTGGGGACTGGATGAGGGACTGCAGAGCCAGCTCAGCTGCTCTCATCTTCGCCTGCTTTTTTGAGGCTCCCTGACCCTCAAAGTGGAAACCGTCAACCTCCACTCCCACAGAGAACACCGGGGAGTGCAGAGGTCCACTTTTAGACTCAACATCATACTGCAAGCCGGGTCGTAAGCGGTTGAGCTGCGCCACTGCGTTCCTCTGAGACTCTGTCCAGGCTGATGTTTTACAACATGGCCGCTTCTGAAAACACAACCAACCTTTTCCAAACAGAAACGGCGGATTTCTCTGCTCATGTTTGGAGGAAGCAGCACAAACTGCTGATGGCTGATATCTACTGAAAAAGTCACGAATCCCAATCACTTCTCGATTCTCTTTCACCTCTAAACTGTTCTCCCCTGTTGGGAAATAAAAAGAATATATCGATATATTGCTAAGTATTTCTGTAATCATTTTATATTTCTAAAATATGTATCTGTGTAAAATGTGAATTTTCATCTGAGGAAAGAAAAAAAACTCACTTGATTTTTCAGCAGCTCCGGCTGGATTTGCAGAAGTTTCACAGCATTTTGAGGGTTGGTTGAGGGTTGATACCAAATCACTCCACCCTGAATCAGAAAAACATGACAGTTTTTTAAAGTACATTTGAATTTTCCCCAGTGAACTGGAGGCATTCTTTGACTACACCAATAATAAGTGCATTATTTTAAGGCTTATTGTGTATCTGTACCTGTCAAGTTCTGCTAGATTTTATTTACTGTGCGATCCCCACTTGAAAGGGATAGGTCTCTATTGTGAAACATGACTGGATTTCACTCAAGGAGTCATCATTTTAGTTAGTCCATCTTTATTTTTTATAATTTTTTGTAGTCCAACCACTTCCAACCACTTAGGTAAAAAACCTCAAAACAAACAGAAACACATAAATTACAATCTGAAATTAACAAGATAAATTTCCACCCCTTTAAACCATTTAAACCTAAAGTTTGATAAATAGCAAATGTTTTATAATAAAGTTCAATATCAATGAATAAATTAGCATATTTAACAACATTTAATTTCATAGTCAAACATCCTAACCAACATTTTCCCTTTTTTTTTTCTTTTTCCTTCAAGCAATAAACACCAAGTGTATTGTCTTTTTTTTTCTTTTCAATAGTGATGTTACGTGATGAGCCGAGGCTTCGAGGCGTGTGTCGAGTAATGGAGGGGGCGTTTCCGTAAAGCGCGTATCGAGGCTTGCTTCATTTAGGGGAGGAGCCGAAAACGATGACGTCCGAAGCCTCGCTGCCCGGCTGTACCACGTGACTGCTTCGGGAAGTGGCTCAGATTTTGGCGCGGGGTTTAGAAACCCCACAGGCTTCGTTCAAAATGTGGGTTGTTGTAGGCGAGTTGCGGTCAGTTGAGAGAGAGTATAGAGTTAATATAATTTGTATTGTGGTTATTTAGTTTGAGACAGGTAGGGAGAATATATATATATATATATATAAATATATATATATATATATATATATATAAATATATATATAAATATATATATATATATATATATATAAATATATATATATATATATATATATATATATATATATATATATATATATATATATATATATATATATATATATATAAACACTACAACTTCCCCCACCCAATAGGGCAGTTTGGGTGGGGGACAATAGGAAGTCATAGGAAAGCACGGGCCGCCGCACGTCGTCCACAACTCTTCGTCCTCTGAGAGAGAGAGAGAGAGAGAGAGAGAGAGAGAGAATACAGAGACAGAGAGACACAGATACAGAAAGAGGGAGAGAAAAAAGACACAGGCAAAGAGAGAGAGAAAGATATATAGATCTAGAGATAGAGAGAAACAGAAAAAAAAATAGATATTTACAGAGAGAAAGAGATAGATACATACAGACAGAAAAAGAGAGAGAAAGAGAAAAAACAGAGACAAAGAGAGAGAAAGAGAGAGAGAGAAAAAAAAAAAAATATATATATATATATATATATATATATATATATATATATATATATATATATATACAGAGAGGGAGACACAGAGAAAGGAAAAAAGAGAAAATCCTATCCTGTCCCACAGCTATCCTATTTTTAATTTTAATTTTAATTCTAATATTAAGGATACGTGAGTTTTCACCACTTGATTTAACTTGAGTTACCTTGAACTCCAATACCATCATCACACACATCATAAGCAGATTTACTCTGGAATAAGCAAGGTATTGATCTAAATTTATTTTTCCCCCCTTCCCCTTTATTTATTTTTCTGGGATTAATATTGAATGTTTTTAGACTTTACTATTTATTAGTTATAATTGGGTTATTTATTTAATTTGAGCTTTTTACTAATAATCTCACTATTATAAATAGGATTGGTTAGTTAGTTTTAAAGTTCTTAATTTTTATATTAGGATTTTTAAGATAGCTGTGGGACAGGATAGGATTTTTTTGTATATATATTTCTCTCTATCTCTATCTCTATACATCTCTTTCTCTCTCTCTTTGTCTCTTTTTTTCTTCACCTTTTGTGAAGTCATTCCCAAGAGCCATAATAGACAAACATTCAATTCATCACACGTGTTAAGATACAGCTGGTTGTGATTATACACCTGGCCAGTAGGTGGTTTCGTGTACACATGAAGCCTCAAGAAATGAACCCTTTCTCGAACCAGTTGGCTCAAGTGGTTCAATGCCTCATGAGGCTTCATCTCACCATCACTACTTTTCAATAATATAAAACTCTCAATCAAACCAAGTCCATGTGAATGAGCAACAGTATTTTGAGCTTACCGGCTGTCCTTCACAGTTTTTTAGAAACTTTTGTACAGTTTCACTTTACATATTAACAGGATAGTTTGCCTTCTTGCTGTGGCACTTCAAACAGGAGTGACAGGTCAGTCACACCTTAAGTACCTACACTCTGATTGGTAGGAGATTGAATCCACCTGGTTCTCATCACTCCAGCAGAGAAGAAAGATGCAGCAGAGGGGTTTGGTAGAGGGGAGTGGCTAACTGGCAGTTTGTCAGAACAGTACCTGTGTCTGCTTTAAGCACGAAGGTACTGATCATCTAACTTTAAAAACGTTGCATGAATTAAATTGATTATTTTTTATTTTAGTCACAATAGACATTGTTAAGTTAGGATTTGTGCAGAATCTTTCCTCTTGTATCAACATTCTAAATCGTATTTTACTTATTTTGGAACAGAACTGGAGGGAAAAACCCAGCAGACAGCAACCTCCTTTATAAATCACTAAACCAGTGACCCCATTTGGTCCAGTTTAGATTTGTCTCCTGCCCAGACACAGTTTGACATTTCTGCTTGATGTAGGAAATTATTCTCTGCCTCCTGGAAAGTTTCTTTGACTTTGAGGTTCATTTCTTGCTCTCAATTGGTGTGAGAGAGTGCTGCATTTCTTTTCCTGTTAGTCTCTGTGTTGTCCATTCATTCAGCAACTTTCAGATGAGCCACTGATCCAAGCAACATGAAACAAACTGAATAATCACATCCTGGGTTGGCAGCGAAGTTCTCCAGAATCCTGTTACTCATTATTTCACTCAGATGAGTTGATGCAGAGACGGATCTAAAAGTTGGAAGCTGGAAGTTGAAGACAGTTTGGCTTAATGTCCCCTCGGTTTATTTCTCTGCACATTCATATTTTGTTCCTTGATGGTGTTATTTGACATCCAGCTGTGATGGCCGAGAGGTTAAGGCGTTGGACTTGAAATCCAATAGGGTATCCCTGCGCAGGTTCGAATCCTGCTCACAGCGATTTATTACTACAGGATCCAACATTTCATGGGGAAATGTGTGTTGATAGAAAAACCGTGGTTTAGTTTATGGTTCACATTATGTAATTCATTCATTTGTTGCCTGTTTATTACATGTCAAGGCATCCAGCTGTGATGGCCGAGTGGTTAAGGCGTTGGATTAGAAATCCAATGGGTTTTCCCCGCGCAGGTCCGAAGCCTGCTCACAGTGATATTAAACTCATCTGAGAACTCGTGGTTTAGTTCAAGGTTGCCCTTATTACTTCAGTGACTTGTTACATCCATGGTCTGATCGTTGGCTGATTTTCCCAACATCCTCCTGTTATGGCCGAGCGGTTAAGGAGTTGGACTCGACATCCAATAGCTTAATCCTGTGTACATTGGAATCCTCCTCACAGCGATTTTAGACTACAGGTACCTGAGATCTGCCTCCAGATGAAAAGCCATTTGTTTGGGCAATGTTTGATGATGAAAGGTTGCTGAAAACCCTGTTTTATTTCTTTTCACGTTAGGTAATACATTCATTTGTTGCTTTTTGAATACATGTTAAGGCATCCAGCTGTGATGGCCGAGCGGTTAAGGCGTTGGATTAGAAATCCAATGGGGTTTCCCCACGCAGGTTCGAATCCTGCTCACAGCGTTCTTTAATCTACAGGGTCCAACATATTGGAAGTTGATAAACAACTAATCAAGGGAGAGCATCTCAAATCTCTGCATATTTCTTGGTTTACGTCAAGGTTACCTTTATTCCCTCAATGACTCAATTCCTCCAATGACTTGTTACATTCATCTTATGCACCTTGGTAACAGTTTGGAATATTCAGCTGTGATGGCCGAGAGGTTAAGGCGTTGCATTTGAAATCCAATGGGGTTTCCCCGCGCAGGTTCAAATCCTGCTCACAGCGATAATCATATACTGAATCCAACATGTCTGGTATCTGCTTCCAGAAGACGAGACATTTGTTTGGTCAATTTTCGAATACTGCACATAGCGATTTTAGACTTCAGGGTCCAATATTTTGGAAGTTGATAACTAATCAAGGGAGAGCATCTAAAGGCTCTGGAGATTTCTTGGTTTACGTCAAGCTTACCATTATTCCTTCAATGACTTTATTTAATATCCTGCTGTGATGGCCGAGAGGTTAAGGCGTTGGACTCGAAATCCAATGGGGATTCCCCGCGCAGGTTCGAATCCAGCTCAAAGTGATTATTCAAATCCTTAGTCCAACATCTCTGGTATCTCCCTCCAGATGAAGAGCAATTTCTTTGGTCAATGTTCGAATCCTGCTAACAGCGAATTTATATTACACGGTCTAAAACGGGTGGGCACAACTGGTCGAGATCAGCCCTTGAGGACTAGGAGTGCCCACTCCTGGTCTAACATATCTTGGGCCAATATGTGTAGATGAAAAGCTACAGAAAACGCCCATCTTCTTTCATGATTCACGTTAGGTAATACATTTGTTTGTTGCTTTTTGAATACATGTTAAAACATCCAGCTGTGATGGCCGAGCGGTTAAGGCGTTGGATTAGAAATCCAATGGGGTTTCCCCGCGCAGGTTCGAATCCTGCTCACAGCGTTTTTTTAATCTACAGGGTCCAACATATTGGAAGTTGATAAACAACTAATCAAGGGAGAGCATCTCAAATCTCTGCATATTTTTATGTTTACGTCAAGGTTACCTTTATTCCCTCAATGACTCAATTCCTCCAATGACTTGTTACATTCATCTTATGCACCTTGGTAACAGTTTGGAATATTCAGCTGTGATGGCCGAGCGGTTAAGGCGTTGGATTAGAAATCCAATGGGGTTTCCCCGCGCAGGTTCAAATCCTGCTCACAGCGATAATCAAATACTGAACCCAACATGTCTGGTATCTACATAGAGATGAAGAGTAATTTCTTTGGTCAAGGTTCGAATTCTGCTCACAGCGAATGTATACTACACAGTCTAAAATGGGTCAGCACGACTGGTCGTGGAGAGCCGATGTTCTGCAACTCTTTGTTGTCTCCCTGGTCCAATACACCTGAATCCACTAGCTGAATCACCTGCCAAGTGCAGTCAAGTTCCCCACAGTCCTACTAATGACCTCATTATTTGACTCAGGTGTGTTGAAGAAGACATACATCGAAACGTTGCTGGAGACCAGCCCTCGAGGACTAGGAGTGCCCACTCCTGGTCTAACATATCTTGGGCCAATATGTGTAGATGAAAAGCTACAGAAAACGCCCATCTTCTTTCATGATTCACGTTAGGTAATACATTTGTTTGTTGCTTTTTGAATACATGTTAAAACATCCAGCTGTGATGGCCGAGCGGTTAAGGCGTTGGATTAGAAATCCAATGGGGTTTCCCCTCGCAGGTTCTAATCCTGCTCACAGCGTTTTTTTAATCTACAGGGTCCAACATATTGGAAGTTGATAAACAACTAATCAAGGGAGAGCATCTCAAATCTCTGCATATTTTTATGTTTACGTCAAGGTTACCTTTATTCCCTCAATGACTCAATTCCTCCAATGACTTGTTACATTCATCTTATGCACCTTGGTAACAGTTTGGAATATTCAGCTGTGATGGCCGAGAGGTTAAGGCGTTGGATTTGAAATCCAATGGGGTTTCCCCACGCAGGTTCAAATCCTGCTCACAGCGATAATCAAATACTGAATCCAACATGTCTGGTATCTGCTTCCAGAAGACGAGACATTTGTTTGGTCAATTTTCGAATACTGCACATAGCGATTTTAGACTTCAGGGTCCAACATATTGGAAGTTGATAACTAATCAAGGGAGAGCATCTAAAGGCTCTGGAGATTTCTTGGTTTACGTCAAGCTTACCATTATTCCTTCAATGACTTTATTTAATATCGTGCTGTGATGGCCGAGAGGTTAAGGCGTTGGACTCGAAATCCAATGGGGTTTCCCCGCGCAGGTTCGAATCCTGCTCACAGCGATTATTCAAATGCTTAGTCCAACATATCTGGTATCTCCCTCCAGATGAAGAGCAATTTCTTTGGTCAATGTTCGAATCCTGCTAACAGCGAATTTATATTACACGGTCTAAAACGGGTGGGCACGACTGGTCGAGATCAGCCCTTGAGGACTAGGAGTGTCCACTCCTGGTCTAACATATCTTGGGCCAATATGTGTTGATGGAAAGCTACAGAAAACGCCCATCTTCTTTCATGATTCACGTTAGGTAATACATTTGTTTGTTGCTTTTTGAATACATGTTAAAACATCCAGCTGTGATGGCCGAGCGGTTAAGGCGTTGGATTAGAAATCCAATGGGGTTTCCCCGCGCAGGTTCGAATCCTGCTCACAGCGTTTTTTAAATCTACAGGGTCCAACATATTGGAAGTTGATAAACAACTAATCAAGGGAGAGCATCTCAAATCTCTGCATATTTTTATGTTTACGTCAAGGTTACCTTTATTCCCTCAATGACTCAATTCCTCCAATGACTTGTTACATTCATCTTATGCACCTTGGTAACAGTTTGGAATATTCAGCTGTGATGGCCGAGAGGTTAAGGCGTTGGATTAGAAATCCAAACCCCATTAGAAATCCAATGGGGTTTCCCCACGCAGGTTCAAATCCTGCTCACAGCGATAATCAAATACTGAATCCAACATGTCTGGTATCTGCTTCCAGAAGACGAGACATTTGTTTGGTCAATTTTCGAATACTGCACATAGCGATTTTAGACTTCAGGGTCCAACATATTGGAAGTTGATAACTAATCAAGGGAGAGCATCTAAAGGCTCTGGAGATTTCTTGGTTTACGTCAAGCTTACCATTATTCCTTCAATGACTTTATTTAATATCGTGCTGTGATGGCCGAGAGGTTAAGGCGTTGGACTCGAAATCCAATGGGGTTTCCCCGCGCAGGTTCGAATCCTGCTCACAGCGATTATTCAAATGCTTAGTCCAACATATCTGGTATCTCCCTCCAGATGAAGAGCAATTTCTTTGGTCAATGTTCGAATCCTGCTAACAGCGAATTTATATTACACGGTCTAAAACGGGTGGGCACGACTGGTCGAGATCAGCTCTTGAGGACTAGGAGTGTCCACTCCTGGTCTAACATATCTTGGGCCAATATGTGTTGATGGAAAGCTACAGAAAACGCCCATCTTCTTTCATGATTCACGTTAGGTAATACATTTATTTGTTGCTTTTTGAATACATGTTAAAACATCCAGCTGTGATGGCCGAGCGGTTAAGGCGTTGGATTAGAAATCCAATGGGGTTTCCCCGCGCAGATTCGAATCCTGCTCACAGCGTTTTTTAATCTACAGGGTCCAACATATTGGAAGTTGATAAACAACTAATCAAGGGAGAGCATCTCAAATCTCTGCATATTTCTATGTTTACGTCAAGGTTACCTTTATTCCCTCAATGACTCAATTCCTCCAATGACTTGTTACATTCATCTTATGCACCTTGGTAACAGTTTGGAATATTCAGCTGTGATGGCCGAGAGGTTAAGGCGTTGGATTTGAAATCCAATGGGGTTTCCCCGCGCAGGTTCAAATCCTGCTCACAGCGAAAATCAAATACTGAATCCAACATGTCTGGTATCTGCTTCCAGATGAAGAGCAATTTCTTTGGTCAATGTTCGAATCCTGCTAACAGCGAATTTATATTACACGGTCTAAAACGGGTGGGCACGACTGGTCGAGATCAGCCCTTGAGGACTAGGAGTGTCCACTCCTGGTCTAACATATCTTGGGCCAATATGTGTTGATGAAAAGCTACACAAAACGCCCATCTTCTTTCATGATTCACGTTAGGTAATACATTTATTTGTTGCTTTTTGAATACATGTTTAAGCATCCAGCTGTGATGGCCGAGAGGTTAAGGCGTTGGACTCGAAATCCAATGGGGTTTCCCCGCGCAGGTTCGAATCCTGCTCACAGCGATTATTCAAATGCTTAGTCCAACATCTCTGGTATCTCCCTCCAGATGAAGAGCAATTTCTTTGGTCAATGTTCGAATCCTGCTAACAGCGAATTTATATTACACGGTCTAAAACGGGTGGGCACGACTGGTCGAGATCATATTAACAGGATAGTTTGCCTTCTTGCTGTGGCACTTCAAACAGGAGTGACAGGTCAGTCACACCTTAAGTACCTACACTCTGATTGGTAGGAGATTGAATCCACCTGGTTCTCATCACTCCAGCAGAGAAGAAAGATGCAGCAGAGGGGTTTGGTAGAGGGGAGTGGCTAACTGGCAGTTTGTCAGAACAGTACCTGTGTCTGCTTTAAGCACGAAGGTACTGATCATCTAACTTTAAAAACGTTGCATGAATTAAATTGATTATTTTTTATTTTAGTCACAATAGACATTGTTAAGTTAGGATTTGTGCAGAATCTTTCCTCTTGTATCAACATTCTAAATCGTATTTTACTTATTTTGGAACAGAACTGGAGGGAAAAACCCAGCAGACAGCAACCTCCTTTATAAATCACTAAACCAGTGACCCCATTTGGTCCAGTTTAGATTTGTCTCCTGCCCAGACACAGTTTGACATTTCTGCTTGATGTAGGAAATTATTCTCTGCCTCCTGGAAAGTTTCTTTGACTTTGAGGTTCATTTCTTGCTCTCAATTGGTGTGAGAGAGTGCTGCATTTCTTTTCCTGTTAGTCTCTGTGTTGTCCATTCATTCAGCAACTTTCAGATGAGCCACTGATCCAAGCAACATGAAACAAACTGAATAATCACATCCTGGGTTGGCAGCGAAGTTCTCCAGAATCCTGTTACTCATTATTTCACTCAGATGAGTTGATGCAGAGACGGATCTAAAAGTTGGAAGCTGGAAGTTGAAGACAGTTTGGCTTAATGTCCCCTCGGTTTATTTCTCTGCACATTCATATTTTGTTCCTTGATGGTGTTATTTGACATCCAGCTGTGATGGCCGAGAGGTTAAGGCGTTGGACTTGAAATCCAATAGGGTATCCCTGCGCAGGTTCGAATCCTGCTCACAGCGATTTATTACTACAGGATCCAACATTTCATGGGGAAATGTGTGTTGATAGAAAAACCGTGGTTTAGTTTATGGTTCACATTATGTAATTCATTCATTTGTTGCCTGTTTATTACATGTCAAGGCATCCAGCTGTGATGGCCGAGTGGTTAAGGCGTTGGATTAGAAATCCAATGGGTTTTCCCCGCGCAGGTCCGAAGCCTGCTCACAGTGATATTAAACTCATCTGAGAACTCGTGGTTTAGTTCAAGGTTGCCCTTATTACTTCAGTGACTTGTTACATCCATGGTCTGATCGTTGGCTGATTTTCCCAACATCCTCCTGTTATGGCCGAGCGGTTAAGGAGTTGGACTCGACATCCAATAGCTTAATCCTGTGTACATTGGAATCCTCCTCACAGCGATTTTAGACTACAGGTACCTGAGATCTGCCTCCAGATGAAAAGCCATTTGTTTGGGCAATGTTTGATGATGAAAGGTTGCTGAAAACCCTGTTTTATTTCTTTTCACGTTAGGTAATACATTCATTTGTTGCTTTTTGAATACATGTTAAGGCATCCAGCTGTGATGGCCGAGCGGTTAAGGCGTTGGATTAGAAATCCAATGGGGTTTCCCCACGCAGGTTCGAATCCTGCTCACAGCGTTCTTTAATCTACAGGGTCCAACATATTGGAAGTTGATAAACAACTAATCAAGGGAGAGCATCTCAAATCTCTGCATATTTCTTGGTTTACGTCAAGGTTACCTTTATTCCCTCAATGACTCAATTCCTCCAATGACTTGTTACATTCATCTTATGCACCTTGGTAACAGTTTGGAATATTCAGCTGTGATGGCCGAGAGGTTAAGGCGTTGCATTTGAAATCCAATGGGGTTTCCCCGCGCAGGTTCAAATCCTGCTCACAGCGATAATCATATACTGAATCCAACATGTCTGGTATCTGCTTCCAGAAGACGAGACATTTGTTTGGTCAATTTTCGAATACTGCACATAGCGATTTTAGACTTCAGGGTCCAATATTTTGGAAGTTGATAACTAATCAAGGGAGAGCATCTAAAGGCTCTGGAGATTTCTTGGTTTACGTCAAGCTTACCATTATTCCTTCAATGACTTTATTTAATATCCTGCTGTGATGGCCGAGAGGTTAAGGCGTTGGACTCGAAATCCAATGGGGATTCCCCGCGCAGGTTCGAATCCTGCTCACAGTGATTATTCAAATGCTTAGTCCAACATCTCTGGTATCTCCCTCCAGATGAAGAGCAATTTCTTTGGTCAATGTTCGAATCCTGCTAACAGCGAATTTATATTACACGGTCTAAAACGGGTGGGCACAACTGGTCGAGATCAGCCCTTGAGGACTAGGAGTGCCCACTCCTGGTCTAACATATCTTGGGCCAATATGTGTAGATGAAAAGCTACAGAAAACGCCCATCTTCTTTCATGATTCACGTTAGGTAATACATTTGTTTGTTGCTTTTTGAATACATGTTAAAACATCCAGCTGTGATGGCCGAGCGGTTAAGGCGTTGGATTAGAAATCCAATGGGGTTTCCCCGCGCAGGTTCGAATCCTGCTCACAGCGTTTTTTTAATCTACAGGGTCCAACATATTGGAAGTTGATAAACAACTAATCAAGGGAGAGCATCTCAAATCTCTGCATATTTTTATGTTTACGTCAAGGTTACCTTTATTCCCTCAATGACTCAATTCCTCCAATGACTTGTTACATTCATCTTATGCACCTTGGTAACAGTTTGGAATATTCAGCTGTGATGGCCGAGCGGTTAAGGCGTTGGATTAGAAATCCAATGGGGTTTCCCCGCGCAGGTTCAAATCCTGCTCACAGCGATAATCAAATACTGAACCCAACATGTCTGGTATCTACATAGAGATGAAGAGTAATTTCTTTGGTCAAGGTTCGAATTCTGCTCACAGCGAATGTATACTACACAGTCTAAAATGGGTCAGCACGACTGGTCGTGGAGAGCCGATGTTCTGCAACTCTTTGTTGTCTCCCTGGTCCAATACACCTGAATCCACTAGCTGAATCACCTGCCAAGTGCAGTCAAGTTCCCCACAGTCCTACTAATGACCTCATTATTTGACTCAGGTGTGTTGAAGAAGACATACATCGAAACGTTGCTGGAGACCAGCCCTCGAGGACTAGGAGTGCCCACTCCTGGTCTAACATATCTTGGGCCAATATGTGTAGATGAAAAGCTACAGAAAACGCCCATCTTCTTTCATGATTCACGTTAGGTAATACATTTGTTTGTTGCTTTTTGAATACATGTTAAAACATCCAGCTGTGATGGCCGAGCGGTTAAGGCGTTGGATTAGAAATCCAATGGGGTTTCCCCGCGCAGGTTCGAATCCTGCTCACAGCGTTTTTTTAATCTACAGGGTCCAACATATTGGAAGTTGATAAACAACTAATCAAGGGAGAGCATCTCAAATCTCTGCATATTTTTATGTTTACGTCAAGGTTACCTTTATTCCCTCAATGACTCAATTCCTCCAATGACTTGTTACATTCATCTTATGCACCTTGGTAACAGTTTGGAATATTCAGCTGTGATGGCCGAGAGGTTAAGGCGTTGGATTTGAAATCCAATGGGGTTTCCCCACGCAGGTTCAAATCCTGCTCACAGCGATAATCAAATACTGAATCCAACATGTCTGGTATCTGCTTCCAGAAGACGAGACATTTGTTTGGTCAATTTTCGAATACTGCACATAGCGATTTTAGACTTCAGGGTCCAACATATTGGAAGTTGATAACTAATCAAGGGAGAGCATCTAAAGGCTCTGGAGATTTCTTGGTTTACGTCAAGCTTACCATTATTCCTTCAATGACTTTATTTAATATCGTGCTGTGATGGCGAGAGGTTAAAGGCGTTGGACTCGAAATCAATGGGGTTTCCCCGCGCAGGTTCGAATCCTGCTCACAGCGATTATTCAAATGCTTAGTCCAACATATCTGGTATCTCCCTCCAGATGAAGAGCAATTTCTTTGGTCAATGTTCGAATCCTGCTAACAGCGAATTTATATTACACGGTCTAAAACGGGTGGGCACGACTGGTCGAGATCAGCCCTTGAGGACTAGGAGTGTCCACTCCTGGTCTAACATATCTTGGGCCAATATGTGTTGATGGAAAGCTACAAGCCCATCTTCTTTCATGATTCACGTTAGGTAATACATTTGTTTGTTGCTTTTTGAATACATGTTAAAACATCCAGCTGTGATGGCGGCGGTTAAGGCGTTGGATTAGAAATCCAATGGGGTTTCCCCGCGCAGGTTCGAATCCTGCTCACAGCGTTTTTTTAATCTACAGGGTCCAACATATTGGAAGTTGATAAACAACTAATCAAGGGAGAGCATCTCAAATCTCTGCATATTTTTATGTTTACGTCAAGGTTACCTTTATTCCCTCAATGACTCAATTCCTCCAATGACTTGTTACATTCATCTTATGCACCTTGGTAACAGTTTGGAATATTCAGCTGTGATGGCCGAGAGGTTAAGGCGTTGGATTAGAAATCCAAACCCCATTAGAAATCAATGGGGTTTCCCACATGAGTTCAAATCCTGCTCACAGCGATAATCAAATACTGAATCCAACATGTCTGGTATCTGCTTCCAGAAGAGAGACATTTGTTTGGTCAATTTTGAATACTGCACATACCGTTTTTAGACTTCACGCTACAACATATTTGAAGTTGATAACTAATCAAGGGAGAGCATCTAAAGGCTCTGGAGATTTCTTGGTTTACGTCAAGCTTACCATTATTCCTTCAATGACTTTATTTAATATCGTGCTGTGATGGCCGAGAGGTTAAGGCGTTGGACTCGAAATCCAATGGGGTTTCCCCGCGCAGGTTCGAATCCTGCTCACAGCGATTATTCAAATGCTTAGTCCAACATATCTGGTATCTCCCTCCAGATGAAGAGCAATTTCTTTGGTCAATGTTGAATCCTGCTAACAGCGAATTTATATTACGGTCTAAAACGGGTGGGCACGACTGGTCGAGATCAGCTCTTGAGGACTAGGAGTGTCCACTCCTGGTCTAACATATCTTGGGCCAATATGTGTTGATGGAAAGCTACAAGCCCATCTTCTTTCATGATTCACGTTAGGTAATACATTTATTTGTTGCTTTTTGAATACATGTTAAAACATCCAGCTGTGATGGCCGAGCGGTTAAGGCGTTGGATTAGAAATCCAATGGGGTTTCCCCGCGCAGATTCGAATCCTGCTCACAGCGTTTTTTAATCTACAGGGTCCAACATATTGGAAGTTGATAAACAACTAATCAAGGGAGAGCATCTCAAATCTCTGCATATTTCTATGTTTACGTCAAGGTTACCTTTATTCCCTCAATGACTCAATTCCTCCAATGACTTGTTACATTCATCTTATGCACCTTGGTAACAGTTTGGAATATTCAGCTGTGATGGCCGAGAGGTTAAGGCGTTGGATTTGAAATCCAATGGGGTTTCCCCGCGCAGGTTCAAATCCTGCTCACAGCGAAAATCAAATACTGAATCCAACATGTCTGGTATCTGCTTCCAGATGAAGAGCAATTTCTTTGGTCAATGTTCGAATCCTGCTAACAGCGAATTTATATTACACGGTCTAAAACGGGTGGGCACGACTGGTCGAGATCAGCCCTTGAGGACTAGGAGTGTCCACTCCTGGTCTAACATATCTTGGGCCAATATGTGTTGATGAAAAGCTACACAAAACGCCCATCTTCTTTCATGATTCACGTTAGGTAATACATTTATTTGTTGCTTTTTGAATACATGTTTAAGCATCCAGCTGTGATGGCCGAGAGGTTAAGGCGTTGGACTCGAAATCCAATGGGGTTTCCCCGCGCAGGTTCGAATCCTGCTCACAGCGATTATTCAAATGCTTAGTCCAACATCTCTGGTATCTCCCTCCAGATGAAGAGCAATTTCTTTGGTCAATGTTCGAATCCTGCTAACAGCGAATTTATATTACACGGTCTAAAACGGGTGGGCACGACTGGTCGAGATCAGCCCTTGAGGACTAGGAGTGCCCACTCCTGGTCTAACATATCTTGGGCCAATATGTGTTGATGAAAAGCTACACAAAACGCCCATCATCTTTCATGATTCACGTTAGGTAATACATTTATTTGTTGCTTTTTGAATACATGTTAAAACATCCAGCTGTGATGGCCGAGCGGTTAAGGCGTTGGATTAGAAATCCAATGGGGTTTCCCCGCGCAGGTTCAAATCCTGCTCACAGCGATAATCAAATACTGAATCCAACATGTCTGGTATCTACATAGAGATGAAGAGTAATTTCTTTGGTCAAGGTTCAATTCTGCTCAGCGAATGTATACTACGGTCTAAAATGGGTCAGCACGACTGGTCGTGGAGAGCCGATGTTCTGCAACTCTTTGTTGTCTCCCTGGTCCAATACACCTGAATCCACTAGCTGAATCACCTGCCAAGTGCAGTCAAGTTCCCCACAGTCCTACTTATGACCTCATTATTTGACTCAGGTGTGTTGAAGAAGACATACATCGAAACGTTGCTGGAGACCAGCCCTCGAGGACTAGGAGTGCCCACTCCTGGTCTAACATATCTTGGGCCAATATGTGTTGATGAAAAGCTAGAGAAAACCCCTGTCTTCTTTCATGTTTCACGTTAGGTAATACATTTGTTTGTTGCTTTTTGAATACATGTTAAAACATCCAGCTGTGATGGCCGAGCGGTTAAGGCGTTGGATTAGAAATCAATGGGTTTCCAGCAGGTTCGAATCCTGCTCACAGCGTTTTTTTAATCTACAGGGTCCAACATATTGGAAGTTGATAAACAACTAATCAAGGGAGAGCATCTCAAATCTCTGCATATTTTTATGTTTACGTCAAGGTTACCTTTATTCCCTCAATGACTCAATTCCTCCAATGACTTGTTACATTCATCTTATGCACCTTGGTAACAGTTTGGAATATTCAGCTGTGATGGCCGAGAGGTTAAGGCGTTGGATTAGAAATCCAATGGGGTTTCCCCGCGCAGGTTCAAATCCTGCTCACACCGTTTTTTTAATCTACAGGTTCCAACATATTGGAAGTTGATAAACAACTAATCAAGGGAGAGCATCTCAAATCTCTGCATATTTTTATGTTTACGTCAAGGTTACCTTTATTCCCTCAATGACTCAATTCCTCCAATGACTTGTTACATTCATCTTATGCACCTTGGTAACAGTTTGGAATATTCAGCTGTGATGGCCAAGAGGTTAAGGCGTTGGATTTGAAATCCAATGGGGTTTCCCCGCGCAGGTTCAAATCCTGCTCACAGCGAAAATCAAATACTGAATCCAACATGTCTGGTATCTGCTTCCAGAAGACGAGACATTTTTTTGGTCAATTTTCGAATACTGCACATAGCGATTTTAGACTTCAGGGTCCAACATTTTGGAAGTTGATAACTAATCAAGGGAGAGCATCTCAAGGCTCTGGAGATTTCTTGGTTTACGTCAAGCTTACCATTATTCCTTCAATGACTTTATTTAATATCCTGCTGTGATGGCCGAGAGGTTAAGGCGTTGGACTCGAAATCCAATGGGGTTTCCCCGCGCAGGTTCGAATCCTGCTCACAGCGATTATTCAAATGCTTAGTCCAACATCTCTGGTATCTCCCTCCAGATGAAGAGCAATTTCTTTGGTCAATGTTCGAATCCTGCTAACAGCGAATTTATATTACACGGTCTAAAACGGGTGGGCACGACTGGTCGAGATCAGCCCTTGAGGACTAGGAGTGCCCACTCCTGGTCTAACATATCTTGGGCCAATATGTGTAGATGAAAAGCTACAGAAAACGCCCATCATCTTTCATGATTCACGTTAGGTAATACATTTATTTGTTGCTTTTTGAATACATGTTAAAACATCCAGCTGTGATGGCCGAGCGGTTAAGGCGTTGGATTAGAAATCCAATGGGGTTTCCCCGCGCAGGTTCAAATCCTGCTCACAGCGATAATCAAATACTGAATCCAACATGTCTGGTATCTACATAGAGATGAAGAGTAATTTCTTTGGTCAAGGTTCGAATTCTGCTCACAGCGAATGTATACTACACGGTCTAAAATGGGTCAGCACGACTGGTCGTGGAGAGCCGATGTTCTGCAACTCTTTGTTGTCTCCCTGGTCCAATACACCTGAATCCACTAGCTGAATCACCTGCCAAGTGCAGTCAAGTTCCCCACAGTCCTACTAATGACCTCATTATTTGACTCAGGTGTGTTGAAGAAGACATACATCGAAACGTTGCTGGAGACCAGCCCTCGAGGACTAGGAGTGCCCACTCCTGGTCTAACATATCTTGGGCCAATATGTGTTGATGAAAAGCTAGAGAAAACCCCTGTCTTCTTTCATGTTTCACGTTAGGTAATACATTTGTTTGTTGCTTTTTGAATACATGTTAAAACATCCAGCTGTGATGGCCGAGCGGTTAAGGCGTTGGATTAGAAATCCAATGGGGTTTCCCCGCGCAGGTTCGAATCCTGCTCACAGCGTTTTTTTAATCTACAGGGTCCAACATATTGGAAGTTGATAAACAACTAATCAAGGGAGAGCATCTCAAATCTCTGCATATTTTTATGTTTACGTCAAGGTTACCTTTATTCCCTCAATGACTCAATTCCTCCAATGACTTGTTACATTCATCTTATGCACCTTGGTAACAGTTTGGAATATTCAGCTGTGATGGCCGAGAGGTTAAGGCGTTGGATTTGAAATCCAATGGGGTTTCCCCGCGCAGGTTCAAATCCTGCTCACAGCGATTATTCAAATGCTTAGTCCAACATCTCTGGTATCTCCCTCCAGATGAAGAGCAATTTCTTTGGTCAATGTTCGAATCCTGCTAACAGCGAATTTATATTACACGGTCTAAAACGGGTGGGCACGACTGGTCGAGATCAGCCCTTGAGGACTAGGAGTGTCCACTCCTGGTCTAACATATCTTGGGCCAAAATGTGTAGATGAAAAGCTACACAAAACGCCCATCTTCTTTCATGATTCACGTTAGGTAATACATTTATTTGTTGCTTTTTGAATACATGTTAAAACATCTAGCTGTGATGGCCGAGCGGTTAAGGCGTTGGATTAGAAATCCAATGGGGTTTCCCCGCGCAGGTTCAAATCCTGCTCACAGCGTTTTTTAATCAACAGGGTCCAATATATTGGAAGTTGATAAACAACTAATCAAGGGAGAGCATCTCAAATCTCTGCATATTCCTATGTTTACGTCAAGGTTACCTTTATTCCCTCAATGACTCAATTCCTCCAATGACTTGTTACATTCATCTTATGCACCTTGGTAACAGTTTGGAATATTCAGCTGTGATGGCCGAGAGGTTAAGGCGTTGGATTTGAAATCCAATGGGGTTTCCCCGCGCAGGTTCAAATCCTGCTCACAGCGATAATCAAATACTGAATCCAACATGTCTGGTATCTACATAGAGATGAAGAGTAATTTCTTTGGTCAAGGTTCGAATTCTGCTCACAGCGAATGTATACTACACGGTCTAAAATGGGTCAGCACGACTGGTCGTGGAGAGCCGATGTTCTGCAACTCTTTGTTGTCTCCCTGGTCCAATACACCTGAATCCACTAGCTGAATCACCTGCCAAGTGCAGTCAAGTTCCCCACAGTCCTACTAATGACCTCATTATTTGACTCAGGTGTGTTGAAGAAGACATACATCGAAACGTTGCTGGAGACCAGCCCTCGAGGACTAGGAGTGCCCACTCCTGGTCTAACATATCTTGGGCCAATATGTGTTGATGAAAAGCTAGAGAAAACCCCTGTCTTCATTCATGTTTCACGTTAGGTAATACATTTGTTTGTTGCTTTTTGAATACATGTTAAAACATCCAGCTGTGATGGCCGAGCGGTTAAGCTGTTGGATTAGAAATCCAATGGGGTTTCCCCGCGCAGGTTCGAATCCTGCTCACAGCGTTTTTTTAATCTACAGGGTCCAACATATTGGAAGTTGATAAACAACTAATCAAGGGAGAGCATCTCAAATCTCTGCATATTTTTATGTTTACGTCAAGGTTACCTTTATTCCCTCAATGACTCAATTCCTCCAATGACTTGTTACATTCATCTTATGCACCTTGGTAACAGTTTGGAATATTCAGCTGTGATGGCCGAGAGGTTAAGGCGTTGGATTTGAAATCCAATGGGGTTTCCCCGCGCAGGTTCAAATCCTGCTCACAGCGAAAATCAAATACTGAATCCAACATGTCTGGTATCTGCTTCCAGAAGACGAGACATTTGTTTGGTCAATTTTCGAATACTGCACATAGCGATTTTAGACTTCAGGGTCCAACATTTTGGAAGTTGATAACTTATCAAGGGAGAGCATCTCAAGGCTCTGGAGATTTCTTGGTTTACGTCAAGCTTACCATTATTCCTTCAATGACTTTATTTAATATCCTGCTGTGATGGCCGAGAGGTTAAGGCGTTGGACTCGAAATCCAATGGGGTTTCCCCGCGCAGGTTCGAATCCTGCTCACAGCGATTATTCAAATGCTTAGTCCAACATCTCTGGTATCTCCCTCCAGATGAAGAGCAATTTCTTTGGTCAATGTTCGAATCCTGCTAACAGCGAATTTATATTACACGGTCTAAAACGGGTGGGCACGACTGGTCGAGATCAGCCCTCGAGGACTAGGAGTGCCCACTCCTGGTCTAACATATCTTGGGCCAATATGTGTTGATGAAAAGCTACACAAAACGCCCATCTTCTTTCATGATTCACGTTAGGTAATACATTTATTTGTTGCTTTTTGAATACATGTTAAAACATCTAGCTGTGATGGCCGAGCGGTTAAGGCGTTGGATTAGAAATCCAATGGGGTTTCCCCGCGCAGGTTCAAATCCTGCTCACAGCGTTTTTTAATCAACAGGGTCCAATATATTGGAAGTTGATAAACAACTAATCAAGGGAGAGCATCTCAAATCTCTGCATATTCCTATGTTTACGTCAAGGTTACCTTTATTCCCTCAATGACTCAATTCCTCCAATGACTTGTTACATTCATCTTATGCACCTTTGTAACAGTTTAGAATATTCAGCTGTGATGGCCGAGAGGTTAAGGCGTCGGATTAGAAATCCAATGGGGTTTCCCCGCGCAGGTTCAAATCCTGCTCACAGCGATAATCAAATACTGAATCCAACATGTCTGGTATCTACATAGAGATGAAGAGTAATTTCTTTGGTCAAGGTTCGAATTCTGCTCACAGCGAATGTATACTACACGGTCTAAAATGGGTCAGCACGACTGGTCGTGGAGAGCCGATGTTCTGCAACTCTTTGTTGTCTCCCTGGTCCAATACACCTGAATCCACTAGCTGAATCACCTGCCAAGTGCAGTCAAGTTCCCCATAGTCCTACTAATGACATCATTATTTGACTCAGGTGTGTTGAAGTAGACATACATCGAAACGTTGCTGGAGACCAGCCCTCGAGGACTAGGAGTGCCCACTCCTGGTCTAACATATCTTGGGCCAATATGTGTTGATGAAAAGCTAGAGAAAACCCCTGTCTTCTTTCATGTTTCACGTTAGGTAATACATTTGTTTGTTGCTTTTTGAATACATGTTAAAACATCCAGCTGTGATGGCCGAGCGGTTAAGCTGTTGGATTAGAAATCCAATGGGGTTTCCCCGCGCAGGTTCGAATCCTGCTCACAGCGTTTTTTTAATCTACAGGGTCCAACATATTGGAAGTTGATAAACAACTAATCAAGGGAGAGCATCTCAAATCTCTGCATATTTTTATGTTTACGTCAAGGTTACCTTTATTCCCTCAATGACTCAATTCCTCCAATGACTTGTTACATTCATCTTATGCACCTTGGTAACAGTTTGGAATATTCAGCTGTGATGGCCGAGAGGTTAAGGCGTTGGATTTGAAATCCAATGGGGTTTCCCCGCGCAGGTTCAAATCCTGCTCACAGCGATAATCATATACTGAATCCAACATGTCTGGTATCTGCTTCCAGAAGACGAGACATTTGTTTGGTCAATTTTCGAATACTGCACATAGCGATTTTAGACTTCAGGGTCCAACATTTTGGAAGTTGATAACTAATCAAGGGAGAGCATCTAAAGGCTCTGGAGATTTCTTGGTTTACGTCAAGCTTACCATTATTCCTTCAATGACTTTATTTAATATCCTGCTGTGATGGCCGAGAGGTTAAGGCGTTGGATTAGAAATCCAATGGGGTTTCCCCGCGCAGGTTCAAATCCTGCTCACAGCGTTTTTTAATCAACAGGGTCCAATATATTGGAAGTTGATAAACAACTAATCAAGGGAGAGCATCTCAAATCTCTGCATATTCCTATGTTTACGTCAAGGTTACCTTTATTCCCTCAATGACTCAATTCCTCCAATGACTTGTTACATTCATCTTATGCACCTTTGTAACAGTTTAGAATATTCAGCTGTGATGGCCGAGAGGTTAAGGCGTCGGATTAGAAATCCAATGGGGTTTCCCCACGCAGTTTCGAATCCTGCTCACAGCGATTATTCAAATGCTTAGTCCAACATCTCTGGTATCTCCCTCCAGATGAAGAGCAATTTCTTTGGTCAATGTTCGAATCCTGCTAACAGCGAATTTATATTACACGGTCTAAAACGGGTGGGCACGACTGGTCGAGATCAGCCCTCGAGGACTAGGAGTGCCCACTCCTGGTCTAACATATCTTGGGCCAATATGTGTTGATGAAAAGCTAGAGAAAACCCCTGTCTTCTTTCATGGTTCACGTTAGGTAATACATTTATTTGTTGCTCTTTGAGTGTATGTTAAAGCATCCAGCTGTGATGGCCGAGAGGTTAAGGCGTTGGACTCGAAATCCAATGGGGTTTCCCCGCGCAGGTTCGAATCCTGCTCACAGCGATTATTCAAATGCTTAGTCCAACATCTCTGGTATCTCCCTCCAGATGAAGAGCAATTTCTTTGGTCAATGTTCGAATCCTGCTAACAGCGAATTTATATTACACGGTCTAAAACGGGTGGGCACGACTGGTCGAGATCAGCCCTTGAGGACTAGGAGTGTCCACTCCTGGTCTAACATATCTTGGGCCAATATGTGTAGATGAAAAGCTACAGAAAACCCCTGTCTTCTTTCATGATTCACGTTAGGTAATACATTTATTTGTTGCTTTTTGAATACATGCTAAAACATCCAGCTGTGATGGCCGAGCGGTTAAGGCGTTGGATTAGAAATCCAATGGGGTTTCCCCGCGCAGGTTCGAATCCTGCTCACAGCGTTTTTTTAATCTACAGGGTCCAATATATTGGAAGTTGATAAGCAACTAATCAAGGGAGAGCATCTCAAATCTCTGCATATTTCTATGTTTACGTCAAGGTTACCTTTATTGTTGACTTGTTACATTCATCTTATGCACCTTGGTAACAGTTTGGAATATTCAGCTGTGATGGCCGAGAGGTTAAGGCGTTGGATTTGAAATCTAATGGGGTTTCCCCGCGCAGGTTCAAATCCTGCTCACAGCGACAATCAAATACTGAATCCAACATGTCTGGTATCTGCTTCCAGAAGACGAGAGAATTGTTAGGTCAATGTTTGAGCTTTTGGACTCAGGGTCCAACATATTCGAAGTTGAAAAACAACTACTCAAGGTAGAACATCTAAAAGCTCTGCAGATTTCTTGGTTTACGTCAAGGTTACCTTTATTCCCTCAATGACTTGTTACATCCATCTTATCCACCTTGGTAACACTTTAGAATGTCCAGCTGTGACGGCCGAGAGGTTAAGGTGTTGGATTTGAAATCCATTGGATTTTGCCCGTGTAGGTTCGAGTCCTTCTTGCCGTGGTTTTAATCTAAATTGACCAACTCACCAGAAGTTCTTAAAGAACTAATCAAGGGAGAGCATCTTAGTTCTCCTGGTTTAGTTTAAGCTTCTCTTTATTACTTCGGTGACTTATTACATCCATCTTATGCTCCTTTATTACAGGTTAATGCATCCAGCTGTGATGTCCAAGAGGTTAAGGTGTTTAATTAGAAATCCAATGGGATTTCCCTGTGCAGGTTTGAGTCCTGCTCACAGTGGAAAGGAAACACTTTTTTATCTGTTAAACTGATGTCATATGAAGGTTTTACTCTGGAATGAAAAGATAAATCCATTTCTGACTTGTGATTGTGTGTGGGATAATTAAGTTGGACATGGTGGGAGGAAGTCCTGCTCTCTGTTTTGGGTCTGACAGCTGTGGATAATTTCATTTTCACACAACAATTAATGGCAAATTGTCTCATCTACCTGCAACGTGGACTGCCCTTCCTCAAGGACACAGGAATGTGGAAACCTTGTGGATTAAGACCCTTTTGCAGCATTATGTTGTTATTATAGACAGCGTCATTTAATAAATAATTTCATTTAATGAAAGTTTCATTAAATGAATGTAATTAAAACCTGTGACCTGTTCTATATTTGGTTCATTCATTCTTTCACCAGGCTATGAAATTATTGCTGCATCAAGCCATCCCTCCATTTTTCATTAGAGTAATGATCCTATATTCTGAGACAGTTCTGTTTTTTCATGGTTTCAGTCCAACTCTGTACATATTTTGTGCATGTAAGTTGAATAAAGTCACATCTTGAGTTCAAACATAGCTGACATTTGGAGCGATGCTTCATAAACAGATACAAAGGTTGGATAACGTACCAACACACCTCAGAGGAGTTGATGCGTAATGCACACAAATAATCTGAGCTTACTTACTGTTACAGGTTTTACGTGCAAATACGTGTTTGCTATCCTAATCCTTAGTGTCGATAATGAGAACATCAGCACTTGGATCTCCTTTATTCTGTTCTGCTTCGTTCGCTGTGAGCAGGGCTTGAACCTGCGCAGGGATTTCAAATCCAACGCCTCAACCTCTCGGCCATCACAGCTTCATCACACTGAAGGAATAAAATAATTCAATGAATCTTTTCTCGGCAATAAGAACAGGATGTAGGTCACTCAGAGCACATTCAGCAAAGTTTTAATGTGGCAGTTAAAAGCATTTGCGTAGATGTGTTCTTAGTTACCATGACAACCACTTTGTGTTGCATCTAATATTTTTGTAAGTAGATTTTCATTTAAAAGTTTGAGTTTTTGCCCTAATTTCTTTAATTTTGGTCCAGGATCCGTACATGGCCCCCAGACTGTCTAATGAGAGAAACTTACATTTGTTCCAGAAAACAAAGGTCACTTCTTATTAATGATTTCTAATTGTATGCTCTTATTTCTATTTAGTATAATCGATTTCTAGGTTTAAATCCGCCAGAGTTCTTCCGTTCCAAGCAATAAAAATATTGTTTTGCACAGGATTTATGACATTATGTGGAATGAGCATGAAAACCATCGTGCTAATGTTTCCAGAGAAGTGAGGGCATCGTAGCGGCCATCAGCGGAAATGTGCGTTGAAATGCCTCGAAGGTCTGAAGGCAGCAAAGGAGAGCACTTATCCAAAATACATACCATCCATGAAAATGTCCAAACGCAAACAGACGCGGAGGACAGCAGCTGTTGGCCGATAATCCTACCTCAGAGCGGGACAATCAAATCATTTCCCCGAGACGCAGCGGCCAGCAAATGGCAGCTCATTAATTTGACTTTGAAAGGCAGCAGAAGGGGATTTTTATTGCAACCCAAACACTTTTTTTCTACGTTGAAAATCTCACAATGATTTCATGTTTTTATTTGTTTTACTAATTCAATCATATCGTCACCTTGTGTCAGCTTCACGTTTTAAATCGGTTGAAATTAATTTATTTTATCATGAAATGGAAGAAATCGTCCTTTCAAGTTGTTAAAAAACAAAAAAATTGTTTTGCGTATTTATTTATTTGACTTGTGGAGTTTTTTTCTTGCTACCCTTTTTGATCAAATCATTAAATGTGAATCTTCGGCAAAACCATCTCAAATAAAACTGCTCAACTAAAATGCATAAATCAACATTAAAACACAATTTTCGTTACATTTTCGGTGACTTTTACTGTTTCATTTTTAATGTTGCCTGAAGAGATTTCAGGCAACATTGAAATCTGAGTTGTGTTTTAAAGTTGCATTTAAGTCTCTTATTTAAACCAGAAGGTTTTTGTACTGAACAGTAATGAACTCAGGTTGTTTTCATATTATTGTGTTGCGTCACTCCGCTCCAGCAGAGGGCGCTGTGATGGCCGAGTGGTTAAGGCGTTGGATTCGAAATCTGATAGGGTTTCCCTGCGCAGGTTCAAATCCTGCTCACAGCGAGTGAAGCAGAATATTATAAAAAAATATCCAGAAATTTATGATTTTTCAAAATGCAATGATGGAGTAAATAAAAGGCACAAGTGAATGTGACCTGTTTAGCATTGAGGATTTATTCCACTTTTCTGCAGAAAATTTAGTTTCACAACAGAATCTAATGGATTTCTTCACAGGCTCAGAAAAAAGCTTTCTTTCATCTGACCTGGTTTGTGATCATTATTGTAATGAAAAGATTAAGTTATAATTACACAGTTGGTGACATTTTATTTATTTTATGTGACTCTGAACGGAAAGATTTTTTAAATCCTTGTGCCAAAATAGTAATTTTCCTCAGTGAGAAAAAGATGTCATCATTTGTAAAATACCTGCTGCAAATAGAAGCATCAGCTGTTTAAAAACCACATAATTTTATGGTAATGTAATGAATCCTGGAAGGCTTTATTTAAAGGAAGCACTTAAAAAAAGTTTGATGGGTCTTTAATAATAGCGCTTAAAGCATTTAAAGTGAGAACTGGATGTGAAACTGCAGTCATGACGGAGTAATCTGCAGCTTTTAGAGGATCAACATGTGCAGAACAATGGCTGCTTCATCAAGCTGACCTGTAATTATGACTAATTCTGCTTCCAGCTTATCTCCATCAGATAATACGTTTATGCAAACAGCACACAGAAAATCCAGCATTCAGACTTTTACTTCACAGATTTAACCTCTGAACTTCTTCTGCTCATCTGTTTGAACAGTGAAATATCAGATTGTTTTCAACAATTTGCAGAATAGGTCAGGGATGAAAATTAATTATTACTTTATATTGTTCTGGTTTGTGGTGCAAACATATTCGATATTGCTTCTCTAATCTACTATTTGAAATTTCTCTCTGAGTTTGCTTAAATTTCCACCCAACAAAAAGTTTCATTAGGTTGGATTAAATCAGATAAAATGTTTAAAAACATCCCATCAGACCCAAGTTCTCATGTTTTCCTCTGACTGAGATGGTCTAACCTGCGTTTGGTTTCTGCACCTCAACCGCCAGTTCCAGTCATTCACCAGTTTATGAGCAACATGATAGAAATTTTTCTGTTTTTCTGTAAAGATCGTTGCACCGTCAAGTTTGGCATCTTGGAGCACAGCTCTGCATGCATATCTAGGTGAGGAGGAATATCGCTCAGAAATCACTTTTTTCTTTTTTTTATTGATAGCTGTGTGTTAATCATACAGTGTCTGTGAAGTCTCATGTCATTTTTCTGAGTTAACTTTTCAATAAACCCTGAAGCCAATGTGATTGATTTTTTTTTGCCTCTTCTTCCACCTTCATTTTTATAAAACAGTCGCCTGGCTTCTGTTTTAGTTAAACCTGAATGAAACCTGTTGATTTGTTTGTTAATATGAATGAAATGGACCAAAAATAGCAGCTGAAATTAAGTTTCCTGCATACCTAAACTTTAACAACAGCATGTTGACAGAGTGAAACGAGAGTTTAAGGATGCAGAAAACTGGATGGCGATGCTCAAAGTGATGTTGATATTCATCATGCTGCAGAAAAACTAACATGCTTATAAATCAGACAAAAACTGAACTGAGTCTGTCTGTAATACATTAACAACATGTGACTTTATTCACTGCAAAAACACAAAATCTTACCAAGTGTTTTTTTCTAGTGAAAAAATCTTAGTGCACTTCAAATAAGACAAAACTAACTTTGACATAAATATTCAGTAAGAGTTTGTTTTAAGTCAGTAATTGCTTAATATTGACAAAACGTTCTGGGTTCACTGGTAGATTATTTCACTTGTAATATGAGAAAAATGTGAAATAATCTGCCAATGAAACAAGAATCTTTTCATTAAGGAGATACTGACCTAAAACAAACTCCTATGTCGTTCTGAAAAGTTACTAGTAAATTAGTTTTCAAGTCTTCTAAGACATTGTCACTAGAAACTAGACCAAAAATACTTGGTAAGATTTTGTGTTTTTGCAGTGTTGGAGACCTAACAGCTTCAGCGGGAGAAACAATCCCATTGTCTGAGTTTAGCTTAGTTGACAAAAGTTTCATTTAAGTAATGAAGTTTATTGTAAACAGAGATTAATAAAAATGTTTCAAACAGACAAAGATCAGCCTGCAGAATCTCATTCTAACAGAAATCAGTTCAACTCAGTGCGAGTTTAGACTCTTGACCAACCTTTGGCTTCCCTCCTCCTCTTCCTCCTCCTCTTCCTCCCGGACCGTCTGCCCACCTCACCCTCTGGCCGCTGCATGCTCCGGCTGCAGGTCTCCTGCACCGGTGCCATCGCTTCTCCTTCTGATCGACACGGAACAAGAAAATCCTCCAAACTGTTTGGCAGAGAGGCTGACTTCTCCCCCCGCCGCTCTGCTGCTGCTGGAGGCTTTAGCAGGCAGTGACATCATCAGGAGGAGGAGGAAGAGGAGGCCACAACAGTTTTGTTGTCAAATCTAAGAGCAGAAATCCATGTCTTTGTCTTCTTTTGTTTAGTTCAAAGTTTCTGTGCTTTAAAGTTTTGTTTTGTTGCTTTGTGAGCTGCTTTCAGATGATTGAAACGTCCTTCAAGAACAAACAAGAGTAATTACTCTCTTCTCTGTTCTGTTTGTGTTTTTGATGCAGAATTTCAGCTCCTTTACCAGATTTAAGAGGGAAAGAAGAAAAACCCGACAAACATTTAGGACCATCTTCTTAGAAGCAAATATATCAACAAATCCACTGATGTCTTTTCTACACTGTTGGGCACGGTGGTGGAGGGATGGTGACTCAGGGATGTTTTTGTGTTTCCATGGATGCCTTGACATGAAATCATGGTATTTAAAACATCACAAAATATTCAAACGTTTGATGAACAAGATGAAAAATAGCCTTCCTCGTTTTCAGCAATGATTTTAATTAAACCAATTCTCTCATATTTAAAGTTCATTTTATGAATAATCTTTTTGAGTTAGGTTCCAGATATGTAGGTTTAAGATGATATAAATGTGCAACAGGTGAAATGTGGGACAGGAAAATATTTTCAACCCTTAAAACTTTTACATTTTTTATAATTTGTTGGTAATAATTTTCTAAGTTGGTGTAAAGTTTTTGAAAATACATGTAGACTATTTAGTTTTTTCACCCTGATAAATGACACAATATGTGACACCAGGCCATTTTCTCCTCTATTTGCATAATAATACGTGTTTTGCATAATCCTCTCTCCTTGTTCTCCCTCCTTCGCCTCCGATCAGAGCAGGTTGCTTAATCCCCGTCAATCATCTCCAACAAGTTGATCATCTCCGATAGAGCAACTTGTATTTGCATTTTTATTTACTTGTGTTTTTTTAAATCTTTTTAAAAAACTGATCTTCTTATCATTTTTAAATATTTCTCTAGTTACTTAATTGTTTGCTTTGTGTCACTAATTCATGAAGTTATGCAGAAGAGTCTTCACAGATGGTTCTACACATATTTTGGATCAATTTGACAAAAGAAGTCACTACTAGGAATTTATTTTATTTTATTATTTTTCATTATTATTTAGCTATTATTCATTTTTATAGTTTTTTTTCTTTTTTCCCTCATTTTTATTTTTTTACTTTTTTTATTTTAATATTTTTGCATGTTTTTTTCTTTGCAGCAGAGGCCAGGGTCGTTCTGAGTTATGGTCCTGATAACTCGGCTGTGAATCATGTAGGTAAATCCTGCAGCAGACCTTCCCGATGCGACGCCGGGGGAATCAGAGGAAGCTGGTGATAAACTCAGACGTTCTCACATATGAAGCACCTGGACGTTTCCACGGTGTGCAACCATCTCATGTAATGTGGTAAAAAAAATAATAAAAATAATAATAACATGCACTGTGTCTCCTCCTGCCGCTTCCTGACATTCAAACTCAGATAAAGTAGATAAGATCACGCAGACACAGAACAGAGGTTATTACTGCATCTGATGGGAAACACAGATTTCACAGATTGCACCGTAGTTCAGCCTGTGGCTAAAACCCTGCAGGGCTCAGGGAATGAGGTGTTGTATGAAATGAGCTCAGCGTCCCATCAAATCGCTCTTCAATGTTCTCCTCAGGCCAGACATTACGGAGCGCCGCTGTTAAAACCTTTTGCAGCCTGCAGGCCAACTTCCTGCCGCTTTGTCAAGCAGGTTTGGCTGCAAGGAGGAGAATATGAGCTGATCCCAAGTTTCTCACTGTTTGCTCTGAGTTTCCGTCCAGAGTTTTGTTTTTCAAAGACATTTTGAAGAATTTGAAGTGATTCCATCATCATTTAAAATGTTGGGTTTGTGTTTTATTCCATAGGGAAACGGGAAAGGATGAGTGTGTTTATTTATTCTCTTGGTTTCGTTCACTTACCATAACTATGCAGATGATAAAAACCAAACATGGAGAAGCAGCATCCAGCATTTGGGACAAACTTCAAGAAAACTGCAAAACTGGTGAAACACTGAGTTCCTTTAAATCAAGGCTAAAGTCCTTCAACTTAAAAGTTTTAGACTTAAAAGGGACTAAAAACCCTTAGAATTAAATAACTTTAAAATGTTTTGATTTATGGATGATTTGTTTCAGATTTAAATCAGCATTGTCTTTAAATAATAACAGAATCATTTATTAATGTATCTGATGTATATTTTGATGACATTTGACAAAATGTCATGCTTGTTGCTTGTTTCATAATTGATTATCATGTTTTTATCTTGCAAAGCACTTTGATCTTTCTTATTCTAGTTAAAATTAGAAATTAACTCATCAGCTCCAAATCTGTCTCTCTGTATTTTCCCCAGTTTTTGGTTTTATTGGTTTTAAAGTTTTAAAAACAATCTGATAAGTTTTCTGGTCTCACTGAGCATCAAATCTTTATTTTAGGCTTTGCCTTAATTTTCTTTTGGTACTCTAACCATCAACCATCGTGCATTTAATGTTACCCTTTTGAGACTTTTTGGGCTCATTAAGTTGGATATTAAAGAAATTTCCGTATTTTCTGTTTAAACACTTAAACATTTCCACCAGTCTCTTTAAGCCAGCTGCATTGTGTCTTTTTGTTTTTTGAGGCTGGAGCCCTGAAGTCAGCCACCCTTCACTGAACAGGCGTTGAGTTTAATTACGCCGTGAGAAAGTGACACCGTGATTAAGTTGATTAGATTTCATGAGTTTCTGAAAGGCGAACCGAATGGCTGATTAAGTATTTACTGTTGGTTTCCTCCCTGACAGACCGGCAGATCAAATCTCTTCTCCCTGCGGGTCACTGTGAACCGGGCGTCCGGCTGTCACTTTTAATCATGTTTACTTCAGACGACCCAACATAAAAATCCAGGGATTTATGCAAAAACCAAAACAGAAGAGCGTAAAGAAATATGATCAGCCTGGAAATACTAATACAATGACTCAATGTTAGGATTACAGGTTATTGATGATCCACCGGAAATGGCGACATCTAGTGGCGACATTGTGTCATGTTGAGATTTTCCTGGGGTTTATTTAGCAAAAATGTGAAACTTTTGAACGGAATTTCTTTTCTTTTTTTTTTTTTTTTTTTTTTTTAGCCATCTACGAGTTTCTGTAGGTCAGTTATAATCAGTGAAAATTCACAAAGTGTTTTTGTTTATTTTTATTTCGTAACTTTCAATTATGTCAAGGGTCTCCAAAGATGGTCCTTCAGGGCCGGCATCCTGCATGTTTTACTCTCTCCCTGGTTTAATACATCTGGATCAAATGATGCTTGTTAGAAGGCCTAAAAGGAACATTGACCTGGTGAGATGGTTGTTGGTGCCACCAGGGAGAGAATAAAACATGCAGGATGCCGGCCCTCCAGGACCCACTTTGGGCACCACTGAATTACCTAAATAAACCTGGTATTCCCCCAGTTTGTTACATACAGGAAATAAATAAAAACAAGCAGCAAAAAGCATCAATGTAACCCTGGAAATTTCACCTTGTAGTGAAATTTCATGTAGCAAAATCAAAAGTGAAATAGCCAAGTATCAAAGTGAGGGAAATAAATAAAGTTTGTCCTTAAATCAATGTGTAAATCTGTCTCTGAATCCCAATAGAGCATCGTTGGGTGACACATCTTGAACACATCTGATCTGGGTCTGCACAACACTGCAGATCTACGAGCAGCTACATAAAAAAGGTCTTGAGGAAAATAAACCAGCAACTAAATTTATGTTGCAACAGCTGGCAAATCTAATTTCAAAGATCTTCAGAAGGTCAAGTCAAAGATTGAAGTTTATCAGGAGTGTCTTATGTAATGCTGGAGAAGATAAAATATTTGATTTCCCTTTCAGTTATAAAGACCAGATTCTCCTTACATTTAATCGTAGTAAAGTCTGACAAAAATGTATTGGGAAACTTCAATAAGAGCTAAACATATTGTTTTAAAAATCCTCAAAATAAGGAACCAAGAATTCATATGACTCAGTAAATATTTAAACTATTGTAAATGAGGAGACAAAGGTCAGATTTAAAGTCCTGCTGTTGATTCTACAGGCTGTAAAAAGTTGATACTCCTTCTTCCTGCTCTTAAACACAAAGCTGGGAGGAACCAACATGTGCAGAGGGAGAAAGCTGATTGGCTGCAGCCTCTCTGCACTCAGACATGAGTCATAGATCAGAGCTCAACCCAGTTTCTGTTTTCAGGAAATGAAACTCACAGTTACTGTGACTGAGAGCAGAAATGGAGCAGGATCAGCCGGACCGAGAAACTTTCTCCTGTTCGATCTGCCTGGATCTACTGAAGGATCCGGTGACGATTCCCTGTGGACACAGTTACTGCATGAACTGTATTAAAAGCTTCTGGGATGAAGGTGAGCAGAAGAAGAACTATCACTGTCCTCAATGCAGAGAGAGATTCACACCGAGGCCTGTTTTAAAGAAGAGCACCATGCTAGCAGCTTTAGTGGAGCAGCTGAAGAAGACTGGACTCCAAGCTGCTCCTGCTGATCACCGCTATGCTGGACATGAAGATGTGGCCTGTGATTTCTGCACTGGAAGAAAACTGAAAGCCATCAAGTCCTGTTTATTCTGTCTGGCCTCTTACTGTGGGAAACACCTTCAGCCTCATTATGACGTGGCTCCTTTAAAGAAACACAAGCTGGTGGAGCCGTCCAAGAACCTCCAGGAGAACATCTGCTCTAAGCATGATGAGGTGATGAAGATGTTCTGCCGCACTGATCAGAAATGTATCTGTTATCTCTGCTCTGTGGATGAACATAAAGGCCACGACACAGTGTCAGCTGCAGCAGAAAGGACTGAGAGGCAGAGAGAGCTGGAGGAGAGACAAGGAAACATCCAGCAGAGAATCCAGGACAGAGAGAAAGATGTGAAGCTGCTTCAACAGGAGGTGGAGGCCATCAATCACTCTGCTGATAAAACAGTGGAGGACAGTGAGAAGATCTTCACTGAGCTGATCCGTCTCCTCCAGAAAAGAAGCTCTGATGTGAAGCAGCAGATCAGATCCCAGCAGGAAACTGAAGTGAGTCGAGTCAAAGATGTTCAGGAGAAGCTGGAGCAGGAGATCACTGAGCTGAAGAGGAAAGACGCTGAGCTGGAGCAGCTCTCACACACAGAGGATCACAACCAGTTTCTCCTCAACTACCCCTCACTGCCAGCACTCAGTGAGTCTACACACTCATCCAGCATCAACATCCGTCCTCTGAGACACTTTGAGGACGTGACAGCAGCTGTGTCAGAGCTCAGAGAGAAACTACAGGACGTCCTGAGAGACTCATGGACAAACATCTCACTGATGGTCACTGAGGTGGATGTTCTACTGTCAGAACCAGAACCAGAACCAGAACCAACAACAAGGGCTGGATTCTTAAAATATTCCTGTAAAATCACAATGGATCCAAATACAGCAAACACAAACCTGGTTTTGTCAGAGGGGAACAGGAAGGTGATACATACAGATAAACGTCAGTCTTATCCAAGTCACCCAGACAGATTCACTGACTATACTCGTATTCTGAGTAAAGAGAGTTTAACTGGACGTTGTTACTGGGAGGTGGAGTGGAGCGGTAGAGTTTCTGTAGCAGTTGCATACAAGAATATCAGCAGAGCAGGAAACTGGAATGAATGTGTATTTGGACGTAATGCCAAATCTTGGGCATTAGAGTGTCAATCAACCAGTTTTAAATTTGGTCACAACAACAACTGGACCTCCATCTCAGGTCCAGTTTCCTCCAGACTGGGAGTGTTCCTGAATCATGAAGCAGGTATTCTGTCCTTCTACAGCATCTCTAAATCCATGACTCTGATCCACAGAGTCCAGACCAGATTCACTGAGCCCCTACATGTTGGAGTTTTGTCTTGGAACTACGGAAACTTTGCTGAATTCCACAAACCCAATTAGATTTTCTCTCTTTTGTCTGATTGTTGTTTTAGATTCATTGTTCTGATGTTTCTCTTCTGTTGTTCTTTATTTTTATGGTTTAAATATTGTTCTCTATGTGATGTTTTCTTTCATTCTTGTATGAAAGAAATACAAGAATGAAATATTCCTACATGAAGCATGTCATATAGGAATATTTCTCTACATGAAAATCTAAACTTTTCTGGGCCCTAATAGTTTTGCTTATATGTTTTTATTGATTAATTTGAATGTTCTAATTTCTCTTTCTATGTTCTGCAGAACAAATGTTGTTCTTCCTTAAATCCTTAAATTTCTTCTGTTTTCTTTTTTGTGATCCAAAGAAGAACCTGAAACCAATATCAACTTTAAACTGATGCTGATCCTTGCTTTTAAATAATTTTCATTTACATCAAGAAAATAAATGTTTGTTGTTCTGTCTCTTTGATGTTCATCAATAAAACAAATTGTTTGTAGCATAACCACTATATTTGTTAATAAATACATTAAAGAGTAAGTATATTAAACTGTTTTTCAGAACAGTTTCTATTACTTCATTGTTAAAAATTATCCTAAATTTTCACTGTTTTAAAACTGATTATTTGTGCAGCATCTTGTTGTTTTTAGGTCTGGTTGGGATAACCAGATAAAAAAGGGTGGTGTGTCGGGAGACTTGACAGATGAATGTTTAAAACACGTAAAGAATCAAAGAAAAGACATAAAATGGGAATCGGAGTTCGCTGCAGTGCCACAGATTGTGAATTTAAGAACTGGATCAGAACCCAGGAAACCCCGCCTGGTGCGAGAAAACACCGAGGAGGAAGAAAGTCGCTCCCGGTGAGATCAGGACTTATTGATGAATCACACTGGATCTAAACACAGCAAACACAAACCTGGTCCTATCAGAGGGGAACAGGAAAGCTACAATGATGGATCAATCTCAGTCTTATTCTAGTCATCCAGACAGATTCACTTATTTTCATCACGTTCTGAGTAGAGAGAGTCTGACTGGACGTTGTTACTGGGAGGTGGAGTGGAGCGGGAACATACGCGTAGCAGTCGCATACAAGAACATCAGCAGAGCAGGAAGTGGGTATGAATGTTTATTTGGATGCAATGACAAATCTTGGGCTTTACATTGTAACAGTTCTGAATTTGGTCACAACAACATCTGGACCTCCATCCCAGGTCCAGTTTCCTCCAGAGTGGGAGTGTTCCTGAATCACAGAGCAGGTATTCTGTCCTTCTACAGCGTCTCTGAATCCATGACTCTGATCCACAGAGTCCAGACCAGATTCACTCGGCCGCTGCATGTTGGAGTTTTAGTTGGTAAAAAAACATCTCCAGAGCTCTGGAAACCCAAATAGACGGAATCCAGTTCAGTGAGATCAATGCAGTTTTATACTACAACAGATTTTTTTTTTACCTTTGTTGTTTTCTGTCCACACACACCCACATACACACATATAGTATATTTAAATATATATATATACTATATATGTATATATATATTAGATATATACTAGATATATATATAAAATCAGTTTAGCTTAGCTTTCTTCATAAGACAACTTGAGTTGTTTCAATGAAATGCAGAAAGTTTTCTCTTCATTATTTCAATAAATTGTGAGTTGTTTTTATCTGAAGTGCAAACACATTTCCTTTTCGTTTGATTTTCTAAATCCGTCTGTCACTGCAGTGCAGTGTGAGATAACATGTTGCACAAAACCTCTGGACCACAGAGCATCTTTTCTGTCCTGCATTCTCCTCCAGTCCAGACCAGATTCACTCAGCCGCTGCACGCTGGGATCAACATCATAGATCCAGAGGAAACGCTGCTTTGGTCGTTAAGCATAATTAGGAAGCTGATAGTCAATAAATAGTGATTTAATTAGGTTTTCTTATGAAATTAGAGCATGCTGAATACATGTAGTTTTATTTTTCTGGGATTTATTGAAAGATTTGATGTCAGTTCACACTACTGACCACTAGAGGTCACTGTCTTGTCTTTGCTTGTAAGATGTGTTTATAATCTTTTTGTAACATTTACTCATTTCCTCTTAGTAGAAAGAAAACTTTCTTTTCCACATATTGATAAAGCACATTTTTTATTTTTACGTTTTGGTCACTTTTACTTAATTTTACAAGAAATTGTATTTTTAAATCCTTTTTCAAACCTTTTAAATGAAAAAAAAAAAGAAGTTTAAAACCCCAAATGAATTTTTCTTTCCTGTGATGATTTTGCAGATAAATGAATTCAGTTTTTATTAATTTACTTTATGTTTGCAGTGGGACGTGATCAGTTTGGATTTGCTCTTCTTCAGCTATAACTGAAAATTTTAATCTGTATATCAGAAACATACACTATACATGTATAGAATATGAAAGGTGTTTTGCTTTACAAATTGAAAACATGTTGATGTTAAGTTTTTCTTTATAATCACATTATTTAATAATCACTCTGCTTTTATTTTGAAATAAAATGTTCGGATTTTCGTTTTTTCTCTGTCATACAGCAACTTGATAACCTTCAAGAGAAATATTTAAAAGGACACATTTTGTATTTGAACGATTCTTTTTAAGGATTTCACCAATAGACATTTTCTTTGATTATCATTGAAATTTTAAATAAACGTCTAAATTACATCCCGTCGTTTTCGAGGCAGGACTCAATGTTTTCAAGCTGAAGGCTCGTTGTGGATTAACTTTCAAAATAAAATGCTTGATTAAGTCATTCTAGTTTTTTTAAAGGTACAAAATATTTCTCATATACATTGTGCTTAAATAAATAACTTTATTTTAATAGGTAGAAAATACTTTTCCCATAATAGATTAGTGCTTTATTAGATAGTGCTTTATTTATTTAATTTGCTAATTTATTATTCAGAAATAAATTTCTAGATCTATTTTAAAGCTATCTAATTGTACTTTCAGCTTCATTTATTTACTTCTTTTTAGAAAAGGTAGACAGTAATTTCTCCCATTATACATTCTGCTTTATTTACATATAAATAAAAAATATAATAAATTATTTTCGTAAAAAAGTACAAATGATTGTAGGAAGTAACAGAAGTAGGAAAGTAAAAACCAAAAAAGATGAAAAAAGAGGAAAGGAGGTGATGAAGAGAAAGAATGTTGTGTATTTTAACTTATTGTTCATGTATTATTACGTAATCGTCCCTCTGGGGATAAAGACATTTTGTTTTAATTGAACTGAAGACAGATGGAAGAAGAAAGAGGAGAATAAAATGAAACTGAGAGGATCCCGTCCAAAGCTTTCTGCTTTTATTTCGAAGGGCTGATACTCTACTTCCGGGTGTCGGGGCTTTAACTTGCTTCACTTGTTTTTGAAAACAGAGCAGCTGAGCGGAGCACTGCGGATCGCTGCAGTTCTGCTCCGTCCTCTCCGGTTCCCTCACACCGACCCTCTCCTCCTCCTCCAGCCGCCGACAGCGCCTCATCCCTCCGCCTGTGGAGGAGCGCAGGAAAACCCCAGAACGATGCGCCGCGAGTGACCGCCTCTGCGGGGTTGCCCTTGACTCGGGGAGGACTTGTACGGGGCTGATGGAGGTGACATTGTGACGGAGCTGGAGCGCCGGGGATGCTGGCCGGGACCTGATCGGAGCAGCAGCAGCAGAGTCCCCGCTGAGGTTCAGGGGAGGTTGGGGGTGGAAGTAGGGAGGCCTGAGTGGTCTCCACCTCCGGATCAGATCCAGTCAGACACAAGGCAAGTGTGCATGAGCAGATAAACAAAAGCCACCCCAGGCTGGTGCGTCTGCACTGCAGATAAGCTGTAAGCTTCCTCTTCTAAACATGTCGGGCAGCTGTGGTCTCGGACTGTGAGTTTTTGGGTTGTAGAAGCGATGGCCGAACACGAGGAAGCGGAGTCTCTCAGGAAGGAGGATGAGGAACCGGCCGCCAACCTCAAATCCAAAAGTCTGCCCGTCTTAAACGAAGCAGCTCCCCAGGAGAAAACCTTACTGGACAGCTCGACCCGCATGTCCACAGCAGCCCAGGAAAGCTCCGAGTTCATCCAGCTGCCGGCCCGGACCGAGTCTTTCCAGGCCGAGTCCCCAACCAGAAGCACCTACCTACCAAAGCCCGGGAAGTCGGCTTTGAACAGACCGAGCTCCTACATGGACAACCCGGAGGTCCGGAGAAGTAAGTCCAGACTGGCTCAGATCCGCCTGCCGAGCAGGAAGTACCTGCGGCTCTTCCTGCAGGACTCGCGCTGCTTCCTGTTCTGCATGTGCTACCTGACCTTCATCCAGTCTCTCATGGTGTCCGGCTACCTAAGCAGCGTCATCACCACCATCGAGAAGCGCTACAGCCTCCGCAGCTCGGAGTCGGGCCTCCTGGTCAGCTGCTTCGACATTGGGAGCCTCGTGGTTGTGGTCTTCATCAGCTACTTTGGCGGTCGGGGTCAAAGGCCACGCTGGTTGGCTGTTGGCGGGATCTTCATCGCCGTGGGCGCCGCTCTCTTCTCCTTACCTCACTTCATCTCCCCGGCCTACCAGATCCAGGAGCTGAACTCTTCCTCGGCCAACGAGGGGCTGTGCATGAACAGCAACGCCAGCGGCAGGGACCGGGTTGACATCACTTCCTGTCCTAGGGACCAGGACGGAAACGAGCACCGCCTGTATGTGGCGCTGTTCGTCATCGCGCAGATCCTGGTGGGGATGGGGTCCACGCCCATCTACACGCTGGGTCCCACGTACCTGGATGACAACGTGAAGAAGGAGAACGCGTCACTCTACCTGGGTAAGGTTGCTTTTCGCCTGGTCGTTGCTTTCCGTCACAACTCCGCTCAAAACAAAATTCCTGCTTCCAGAACAGTCTGGCCTTTCTCCCCTTGACTCAAATTGTCTCTGGTCTCATTTTTCACCTGGCCAATCAACAACAAAAGGAGAAGTTCGGAATGATGACGTCAATTTTCTGCTGTTTTAGCAATGGCAGCGGAGGACGTAAACGAAGCTGCGTTGGTCAGACTTCCAAATATTGAATTAACATTAACACTTGCCTCATTCGGATTGGTCCTTCTCTAGCAGTGTAGAATGGAGTCAACTTCCGGTAACCTTCATTGCCATGAACTGGTGCATTTACAAAGGCCACGGGATTTAAAACTTCACCATGTCCACGGTTTCTCAGCAGCTTAGAGTCCGGACCCTCTGTACGAAGAGGTGCTGATCTTGACGTTTGCTCAGATGCGTTTTACTGGTTTTATTTAGAAGCTCAACTCCTCTAATTTGTGGAGTTTCTTTGGAGGTCAACTGTTTTACACCAGCTATCCCTCCCCAATATGGAGGCACAATGGCGTTCAAGTTCTACACACTTAGTTTAACATGATTCCCAGTCGACATTGATTTGTATCTTATTATAATCCCACACAACCTCACTGTCTGCTCACACAAATGAATCTCCTAGCTCCATGTTTAATTCCTGACAGGAAGTCGTGTTTCTTTTGAAGCATTGTGATTGGCTGACAGGTTTTAGCTTAGTGCTACACTGCCCCCTGTAGGTTTGGCATGTTTAAATCAACACTCAGTAGAGTCATTCAGCAGGTCGGTGTGGATGAACACTTTTCTCAAACCGATGAGCTGCGGACCAGATTATTTTATCAGTCTGGGCTTTCTCCCATTGACTTAGATGCCTCTGGTAGATTTTATACCGGGCCAATCAGCGAACAGAAGGAGACGTTTTGAACGATGACGTTGATTTTCTACATCCTTTCTCCTATTTCCTGCAGCAGGGTCCAGCTCTGATTTCAGACGGTTTTAGAAAGCTCTTGGTTTCCTCGAAAATTTGCCCCACAAAGTTCTGCAGCTACTGTAAGCACATTCACATCCTACCCCAGAAACTCTCGCCCCAGTAGCCTCAAACAAACTCTACGGTAATTAAACCAGCTCATGGGAGCAGGGTTCATGAAAGAGGCTGAGGGAGGTGGAGCGAACAGGGAGGTCTGCTGTGCTTCTCCTGTAGTCAGGGGCAAACATCTGAAATCCCTTCAGAGGGTTGGACTCAGCTGGAACTACATGTTCTTTTGGAAATGACCAGAATAGTAACAAGGCTGAGAAAAGTCACCAGGAATGGTCGAATTTATTTAATCCTGACCTGAAATAAGTAGATATAATGTGTAAACGTATGTGAATGAGGAAATGCAAATGTAAAGCCAAGTTTGTTCTTAAGAGATTATCAAACAGCAAAATCTAACTTTCTGTGACTTCAGAAACATTTCTAGGCGTCTTTGATTCTCAAACAGAAGGAAAGTCTAACAGTAAATCACATCATGAACTATGAACAGACTATTTTCTGGTCTTTAAAAAAAACCTGACCTGCCGGTTCTAACTTGACTTGTTTCAGCTGAAATTGTGCTAAATAAAAAAGTTGCTCAATCAGCAGCAGGTGATTAATGTTAACTGCAAACATGCCAACATGACCTGATATAATAAATAAATCAACATTTGCTTATTTAGTTTTTCCTTCACATCCTAGTTGTTTTATGTGTTTTTACCAGATTTTAATGTTTACTAACATTATTATTTTATTAATTATTTGGCTGGCTTTCATTTTTAACTTTTTTTGTGTTTTCTTTTGTGCACATTGACAATAAAATAAATTCTGATTCTGATCTTTCAGTCAAACTTCTCTCTGAGCAGATCAACAGAGGACGGTGATTTTTAAACCTTTGCTGAGGTAAATAAGATCAGCTTTACAAATAAATATCGACCGATCTCCAAAAGTCAAGAAGATTTTATTTATCGCTGGACTCTGAGAACAGACAGGAAATGCAGCTTCTGCATCATTTTCTAATAACTTAAACAATACTAGTTTTTACTGATGAATATTTCTTATAATTTTACCTTCAGAAACTCCAATGTTTTTAAAAGTATTGTTGTAAACAGAAGCAGCGCTTTGAAAACTAAGTGATTCTGTTCAATTGGCTAAAAGTAAAAAAACTTTGCATTAATGAAGCTTTAGTGTTTTTATCAGCGGTGCATTTAGTTTAATATGTAAAAGAATGAGAGTCTCTGCAGCCTGTCGGGTGTTTTGAGCTCTGGCTGCTGATAATAACTGTCCAGATTTACACTATAGAGATTATTTGTTTTTAATTTTTACTATTATGCAACATTAATCTGAATGTAGGCTGTAAAGAGGAGCTGATTGTTTTAATATGGCAGCAGAAACTGCAGGAGAACGGGCTTAGCAGGGAGGTGCTGCGCTGTAATCCTGTTGTAATTCAAGCAAAATGTGTCACAGAACAGGCATTTCATTAAGACCCCAGAAACTGTGTCAGTCCAGAACAGCAGAAAATACTGTACATCCGCTTTAAACGCCAGTGAACGCAGCACGGAACGTAAGAACTGAACGCATCGCAAGTTTTCACAGTTAACTTATTTCTATTTCTACTGACATGAAAGTTTCACCAAACGTTGGTAAAAACCCGAGTGATCAATAGATAGAAAGAAATCAAAAGAAATGCATTCAGAAATTAACTCTTTAATGCCAAATGTATCATTGTTTTAGTTGTTATAGCTCTAATAAAGTATTTTCCTTTTTCTTATCGCAAAACAGATTTATATGGTACAGAATATTAAATGAGTGTAAGTAGTCTGAAAGTCTGATGTATTAATTATAATAGAAACAAATTTAGAAAACAATATGAGTGAAAAATGGTTTATTTTGTATAATGAAGCAAATTCAATACTTAATTTAAAAGAAAAATCTGAATCTTCTGATAATTGTTTCATGTTATCAGGCTTCAAAGGTTCAGTTGTGTAAAAATGACACCAGGACAAATTATTGAGCTGATTTGGTTTATAATCACGTACTTATTTATACTTATTTCACCTGCTGCTGCATGTTTTACATCTAAAAACTGAAGCTCCAACATTTTGTTGCTAAATTTTCTTCAGCAATTTTGAAAAGTTCTGGTTATCGTCATAACTATTATTTCTGAAATTTGCAGGATTTTCAGTCTAAAATGTTGTGATTTAAGAAAAATAACAGAAATTCAGGAAAGGTGTAAATGTTAAACTCTGCTTGTAAATCTCAAAACAGTTACTGAGAAGTTCTAGAGGAGAGCGGATCCGACATTATTTGAAAATGAAATTATTTATTACTCTTTAAACTTGTGCAGACAGAGAGGCGAGTCGCTCCACCCGCCATGTTGGCCGGCTCCCACAATGTTTTTGTCTTCCTTGATCCACTCGACCCGAATCCATTCAGCTGCTTTTGTGGCCGGTGAATGCCAGAGTTTTTGTCTCCAGTTGACAATCGGCGGCTGCTGGACGTCGCAGAGAGCAGCAGCAGACAGTTTGGCTCCAGAGACGCGTCGGTTCGGCTAACGGCTGCTGACAGCTTCTCCTGTTCCTGGAACGGAGCTCAGTCTGTTGAAAAACAGCTTTTAGTTTTTCATTTCACATCCAAGCAGGAACCAAGTTCTTCAGCTCTGTAGATCTTCATGTATTAAAATCTATATTTTACCCAAAGTTTATAAATTCATTTTCCTCCAGATTAGTGCCACATTAACTGGTTGGCTGATTAATTGGGCCGATTATTTGCTATTTTGAAATAATCTGCTAGAAAAACCCGATGAAACAGTCGGAGTTAAATTTTAATTCAAAAGGGGACACAGAATAAACTCTTTAGCATATTTATTCCCATTTCATAGAAGCTTTTTTAAAGTTTTTATTTTACTAATAGGACGATTTAAATATGTCGTCGTTTATTATGTTTCACCTCTGAGTTTGTCACCGACTCAGCAAGGATCAGAGTCTTCAGTGCCTTGTCTTGTACAGATCTGATTTTCTTAATAAATGTACATTTTAGACTGCATTATGTTTAAACAGACATTTGATCAGGTTGTATCAGCAGCAGCTCATTTAGAGCCTCTGGTTTCTCCAGCCAGCAGGAATTCGGTTTTGCCGCCACTCTTTTGGTTTTTTATGCATTTTGTGAATTTCCTGGATGTGTTTTAAACGGTAGAACATCTGCAGCTTTTACAGAGTTATTGTTTTATACCTGATGCATTGCATGAGTAGAAACCTGAAGTGTGTCTGAAAGCGAGACAAAGAGCTGACTGTACATTCATTGGCCTCTTATGCTACTTAGCCTTCTGGGGTTATTACATTAGTTGCAGAGCTTGAGATAAGTGACGACAGATTATGGATTTATTTAATCTGGAGCCATATTGTGGAATGCTACACATACAGACAGTTTACTGACCTGTTTTACCTTTTTAAATATAGAAGCAAGGAACACATTTCCTGACACAAACTTGTGTTTAAACATATTTCTGAATCAAAGTGTGTCCTGATTTTTTTATTCTGCAGAAAATGCTGACTGGGACAAAAGTTTTAAATGTAAATCTTAAACCACATGGTTGAGCCTACTGGGATGATGGCCAGCAGCAACACAAAGAGGCTTTTTATTTCCAGATCTGGGTTTGATGTTGGGCGACTTAAACAAAGAATCCAGCTGCTGGTACGTTTGCATCAGCTTCTAGAGCTCTACAAACCCCAACAGTCCTACTTTTAAAGGATGAAATTCGACCAGACAGAGGCCTGAGTTCTGGCTCAAAAACTTTTCAGAAACTTGGAATAAAGATTGAAATAATTTACCACCTGAAGACGATGTTTCAGCTCTACGAAACATAAAGTTTTTACTGAAATGTTACGATTTATTGTTGAACTTCTATCCTGCTGCTACTATATTTTAAAACCTTTTACTATAAAGTGGAAATTCAAGTAGTTTTTCTTCCACTAAGCTTTCCAATGAAATGAAAATCTACACTTGGCATCCTGGATTGTACTTCTTGGTGAGACGGATCTTTAACCTGAATGACTAAAATAATCACATTTTTTCCTCTTCCTGTAAAAATAATTGACTGCATCTCATCCGACGTTGACAGATCTCATCAAAATGTGTCTCCAGAGATATTTTCCTTGTTTCCACTGCCACAGTTTAAGAAACCAGGACTTTACAGATCATTAGATTCGACAGTTTTGTGTCAACATTTTTCACGTCAGCATCTCAACTGAAGTTCAGGAGAAACGAGAAAAGACAAAGTCACTGATCTTCGTCTCATTTGGGCTGATTTGAGCGTTTCTATGTCGGCCTCGATACGCGCCGATGCCTGAAGGCTCGGCAGACGTCGCCAGAATAATTCAGGACAATATTTCTTTGTGACCCCAATAAGAGACGCTCTGTTTGGCCGCCATGGAGGCAGGAATACTTTAAAAATGAATCTCTAGATGTGGAGCGGCCCTGACTGGCGTTAACGGAGCAGAACCGGGTCTTCTAGGTTCTGCTGCTCTGTACGGCGCCGTCATCAACAATACTCAGTGATGAACATCATCCAATGTTGCTGTTTAATTAGATTTAGGCTTAAAGTAAATTACAGCAGCTTTTGTTTCCTGACTTTGATGAAACTTCATCAGAAAACCCAGAAAGTTGTTCAGTTAGATCCCATAAATAAGGAATTACTACAGAATGACCCATCATGGGGTAAGAGATACATAAACATGCAATGCATTTGGGTTTGTTACTTACTGAATCCATGAATTATTTTAATATTCATATATACTTTGTGAGA